>NC_088410.1:85503341-85845841 GCF_034236695.1 Oncorhynchus nerka
GTATAGTAACAGTACCGTATTGTAACCGTATAGTAACAGTACCGTATTGTAACCATATAGTAACAGTACAGTACAGTAACCATATAGTAACAGTACTGTATTGTAACCGTATAGTAACAGTACTGTATTGTAACCGTATAGTAACAGTACAGTACAGTAACCATATAGTAACAGTACCGTATTGTAACCGTATAGTAACAGTACCGTATTGTAACCGTATAGTAACAGTACCGTATAGTAACATAGTAACAGTACAGTACAGTAACCATATAGTAACAGTACCGTATTGTAACCATATAGTAACAGTACCGTATTGTAACCGTATAGTAACAGTACCGTATTGTAACCGTATAGTAACAGTACCGTATTGTAACCGTATAGTAACAGTACCGTATTGTAACCGTATAGTAACAGTACTGTATTGTAACCGTATAGTAACAGTAGCATATTGTAACCGTATAGTAACAGTACAGTACAGTAACCATATAGTAACAGTACCGTATTGTAACCGTATAGTAACAGTACCGTATTGTAACCGTATAGTAACAGTACCGTATTGTAACCGTATAGTAACAGTACCGTATTGTAACCGTATAGTAACAGTACCGTATTGTAACCGTATAGTAACAGTACCGTATTGTAACTGTATAGTAACAGTAGCATACTGTAACCGTATAGTAACAGTACCGTATTGTAACCGTATAGTAACAGTACCGTATTGTAACCATATAGTAACAGTACAGTACAGTAACCATATAGTAACAGTACCGTATTGTAACCATATAGTAACAGTACCGTATTGTAACCGTATAGTAACAGTAGCATACTGTAACCGTATAGTAACAGTACAGTACAGTAACCATATAGTAACAGTACAGTACAGTAACCATATAGGAACAGTACCGTATTGTAACCGTATAGTAACAGTACTGTATTGTAACCGTATAGTAACAGTACTGTATTGTAACCAGTACAGTACAGTAACCATATAGTAACAGTACCGTATTGTAACCGTATAGTAACAGTACCGTATTGTAACTGTATAGTAACAGTACCGTATTGTAACCGTATAGTAACAGTACCGTATTGTAACCGTATAGTAACAGTACCGTATTGTAACCGTATAGTAACAGTACCGTATTGTAACTGTATAGTAACAGTACCGTATTGTAACCGTATAGTAACAGTACATATTGTAACCGTATAGTAACAGTAGCATATTGTAACCGTATAGTAACAGTACATATTGTAACCGTATAGTAACAGTACAGTATTGTAACCATATAGTAACAGTACTACTGTAACCGTTGTAACAGTACGTATAACCGTAACAGTAGCATACTGTAACCGTATAGTAACAGTACAGTATTGTAACCAGTAACAGTACAGTATTGTAACCGTATAGTAACAGTACCGTAACCAGTAACAGTACTGTATTGTAACCGTATAGTAACAGTACTGTATTGTAACCAGTATAGTAACAGTAACAGTACAGTAACCATATAGTAACAGTACCGTATTGTAACCGTATAGTAACAGTACCGTATTGTAACCGTATAGTAACAGTACTGTATTGTAACCGTATAGTAACAGTACAGTACAGTAACCATATAGTAACAGTACCGTATTGTAACCATATAGTAACAGTACCGTATTGTAACCGTATAGTAACAGTGCCGTATTGTAACTGTATAGTAACAGTAGCATACTGTAACCGTATAGTAACAGTACCGTATTGTAACCGTATAGTAACAGTACCGTATTGTAACCATATAGTAACAGTACAGTACAGTAACCATATAGTAACAGTACCGTATTGTAACCATATAGTAACAGTACCGTATTGTAACCGTATAGTAACAGTACATACTGTAACCGTATAGTAACAGTACAGTACAGTAACCATATAGTAACAGTACCGTATTGTAACCGTATAGTAACAGTACCGTATTGTAACCGTATAGTAACAGTACCGTATTGTAACTGTATAGTAACAGTACCGTATTGTAACCGTATAGTAACAGTACAGTACAGTAACCATATAGTAACAGTACCGTATTGTAACCGTATAGTAACAGTACCGTATTGTAACTGTATAGTAACAGTACCGTATTGTAACCGTATAGTAACAGTACAGTACGTACATAGTAACAGTACTGTATTGTAACCGTATAGTAACAGTAGTAACAGTACAGTAACCATTGTAACCGTATTATAGTAACAGTACATTGTAACCGTATAGTAACAGTACAGTATTGTAACCGTATAGTAACAGTACCGTATTGTAACCGTATAGTAACAGTACCGTATTGTAACCGTATAGTAACAGTACCGTATTGTAACCGTATAGTAACAGTACCGTATTGTAACTGTATAGTAACAGTAGCATACTGTAACCGTATAGTAACAGTACCGTATTGTAACCGTATAGTAACAGTACCGTATTGTAACCATATAGTAACAGTACAGTACAGTAACCATATAGTAACAGTACCGTATTGTAACCGTAACAGTACTGTATTGTAACCGTATAGTAACAGTATATTGTAACCGTATAGTAACAGTACTGTATTGTAACCGTATAGTAACAGTACAGTACAATAACCATATAGTAACAATACTGTATTGTAACCGTATAGTAACAGTACCATACTGTAACCGTATAGTAACAGTAGCATACTGTAACCGTATAGTAACAGTACTGTATTGTAACCGTATAGTAACATTAGCATACTGTAACCGTATAGTAACAGTACCGTATTGTAACCGTATAGTAACAGTACCGTATTGTAACCATATAGTAACAGTACAGTACAGTAACCATATAGTAACAGTACCGTATTGTAACCATATAGTAACAGTACCGTATTGTAACCGTATAGTAACAGTAGCATACTGTAACCGTATAGTAACAGTACAGTACAGTAACCATATAGTAACAGTACAGTACAGTAACCATATAGGAACAGTACCGTATTGTAACCGTATAGTAACAGTACTGTATTGTAACCGTATAGTAACAGTACTGTATTGTAACCGTATAGTAACAGTACAGTACAGTAACCATATAGTAACAGTACCGTATTGTAACCGTATAGTAACAGTACCGTATTGTAACCAGTACCGTATTGTAACCGTATAGTAACAGTACCGTATTGTAACCGTATAGTAACAGTACCGTATTGTAACCGTATAGTAACAGTACCGTATTGTAACTGTATAGTAACAGTACCGTATTGTAACCGTATAGTAACAGTACTGTATTGTAACCGTATAGTAACAGTAGCATATTGTAACCGTATAGTAACAGTAGCATATTGTAACCGTATAGTAACAGTACAGTACAATAACCATATAGTAACAATACTGTATTGTAACCGTATAGTAACAGTACTGTATTGTAACCGTATAGTAACAGTAGCATACTGTAACCGTATAGTAACAGTACAGTACAGTAACCATATAGTAACAGTACTGTATTGTAACCGTATAGTAACAGTACTGTATTGTAACCGTATAGTAACAGTACAGTACAGTAACCATATAGTAACAGTACCGTATTGTAACCGTATAGTAACAGTACCGTATTGTAACCGTATAGTAACAGTACTGTATTGTAACCGTATAGTAACAGTACAGTACAGTAACCATATAGTAACAGTACCGTATTGTAACCATATAGTAACAGTACCGTAAACCGTATAGTAACAGTGCCGTATTGTAACCGTATAGTAACAGTACCGTATTGTAACCGTATAGTAACAGTACCGTATTGTAACCGTATAGTAACAGTACCGTATTGTAACCATATAGTAACAGTACAGTATATAGTAACAGTACCGTATTGTAACCGTATAGTAACAGTACATATTGTAACCGTATAGTAACAGTACAGTAACCATATAGTAACCATATAGTAACAGTACCGTATTGTAACCGTATAGTAACAGTACCATTGTAACCGTATAGTAACAGTACATATTGTAACCGTATAGTAACAGTACAGTATTGTAACCGTATAGTAACAGTACCGTATTGTAACCGTATAGTAACAGTACCGTATTGTAACCGTATAGTAACAGTACCGTATTGTAACCGTATAGTAACAGTACATTGTAACCGTATAGTAACAGTACCGTATTGTAACCGTATAGTAACAGTACCGTATTGTAACCGTATAGTAACAGTACTGTATTGTAACCGTATAGTAACAGTAACCATATAGTAACAGTACCGTATTGTAACCATATAGTAACAGTACCGTATTGTAACCCGTATAGTAACAGTAGCATATAGTAACAGTACAGTATTGTAACCATATAGTAACAGTACCGTATTGTAACAGTACCGTATGTATAGTAACAGTAACAGTACATACTGTAACCGTATAGTAACAGTACCGTATTGTAACCGTATAGTAACAGTACCGTATTGTAACCATATAGTAACAGTACAGTACAGTAACCATATAGTAACAGTACCGTATTGTAACCATATAGTAACAGTACCGTATTGTAACCGTATAGTAACAGTAGCATAAACCGTATAGTAACAGTACAGTACAGTAACCATATAGTAACAGTATACAGTAACAGTACCGTATTGTAACCGTATAGTAACAGTACTGTATTGTAACCGTATAGTAACAGTACTGTATTGTAACCGTATAGTAACAGTACAGTACAGTAACCATATAGTAACAGTACCGTATTGTAACCGTATAGTAACAGTACCGTATTGTAACCGTATAGTAACAGTACCGTATTGTAACCGTATAGTAACAGTACCGTATTGTAACCGTATAGTAACAGTACCGTATTGTAACCGTATAGTAACAGTACCGTATTGTAACCGTATAGTAACAGTACTGTATTGTAACCGTATAGTAACAGTACTGTATTGTAACCATATAGTAACAGTAGTAACATATGTAACCGTATAGTAACAGTACAGTACAATAACCGTATAGTAACAGTACTGTATTGTAACCGTATAGTAACAGTACATACTGTAACCGTATAGTAACAGTACTATTGTAACCGTATAGTAACAGTACAGTACAGTAACCATATAGTAACAGTACTGTATTGTAACCGTATAGTAACAGTACTGTATTGTAACCGTATAGTAACAGTACAGTACAGTAACCATATAGTAACAGTACCGTATTGTAACCGTATAGTAACAGTACCGTATTGTAACCGTATAGTAACAGTACTGTATAACCGTATAGTAACAGTACAGTAACCATATAGTAACAGTACCGTATTGTAACCATATAGTAACAGTACCGTATTGTAACCGTATAGTAACAGTACCGTATTGTAACTGTATAGTAACAGTAGCATACTGTAACCGTACTGTATTGTAACCGTATAGTAACAGTACCGTATTGTAACCATATAGTAACAGTACAGTACAGTAACATATAGTAACAGTACCGTATTGTAACCGTATAGTAACAGTACTGTATTGTAACAGTATAGTAACAGTAGTAACAGTACTTGTAACCGTATAGTAACAGTACCGTATTGTAACCATATAGTAACAGTACTGTATTGTAACCGTATAGTAACAGTACAGTACAGTAACCATATAGTAACAGTACCGTATTGTAACCATATAGTAACAGTACCGTATTGTAACCGTATAGTAACAGTGCCGTATTGTAACTGTATAGTAACAGTAGCATACTGTAACCGTATAGTAACAGTACCGTATTGTAACCGTATAGTAACAGTACCGTATTGTAACCATATAGTAACAGTACAGTACAGTAACCATATAGTAACAGTACCGTATTGTAACCATATAGTAACAGTACCGTATTGTAACCGTATAGTAACAGTAGCATACTGTAACCGTATAGTAACAGTACAGTACAGTAACCATATAGTAACAGTACCGTATTGTAACCGTATAGTAACAGTACCGTATTGTAACCGTATAGTAACAGTACCGTATTGTAACCGTATAGTAACAGTACCGTATTGTAACCGTATAGTAACAGTACAGTACAGTAACCATATAGTAACAGTACCGTATTGTAACCGTATAGTAACAGTACCGTATTGTAACTGTATAGTAACAGTACCGTATTGTAACCGTATAGTAACAGTACTGTATTGTAACCGTATAGTAACAGTAGCATATTGTAACCGTATAGTAACAGTACCGTATTGTAACCGTATAGTAACAGTACCGTAACCATATAGTAACAGTACCGTATTGTAACCGTATAGTAACAGTACCGTATTGTAACCGTATAGTAACAGTTGTAACCGTATAGTAACAGTACCGTATTGTAACCGTATAGTAACAGTAACCGTATAGTAACAGTACAGTATTGTAACCATATAGTAACAGTACCGTATTGTAACCGTATAGTAACAGTACCGTATTGTAAACAGTATAGTAACAGTACAGTATTGTAACCATAACAGTACCGTATTGTAACCGTATAGTAACAGTACATACTGTAACCGTATAGTAACAGTACCGTATTGTAACCGTATAGTAACAGTACCGTATTGTAACCGTATAGTAACAGTACAGTACAGTAAACCATATAGTAACAGTACAGTACAGTAACCATATAGTAACAGTACCGTATTGTAACCGTATAGTAACAGTAGCATACTGTAACCGTATAGTAACAGTACAGTACAGTAACCATATAGTAACAGTACAGTACAGTAACCATATAGTAACAGTACAGTACAGTAACCATATAGTAACAGTACTGTATTGTAACCGTATAGTAACAGTACTGTATTGTAACCGTATAGTAACAGTACAGTACAGTAACCATATAGTAACAGTACCGTATTGTAACCGTATAGTAACAGTACCGTATTGTAACTGTATAGTAACAGTACCGTATTGTAACCGTATAGTAACAGTACCGTATTGTAACCGTATAGTAACAGTACCGTATTGTAACCGTATAGTAACAGTACCGTATTGTAACTGTATAGTAACAGTACCGTATTGTAACCGTATAGTAACAGTACTGTATTGTAACCGTATAGTAACAGTAGCATATTGTAACCGTATAGTAACAGTAGCATATTGTAACCGTATAGTAACAGTACAGTACAATAACCATATAGTAACAATACTGTATTGTAACCGTATAGTAACAGTAGCATACTGTAACCGTATAGTAACAGTACTGTATTGTAACCGTATAGTAACAGTAGCATACTGTAACCGTATAGTAACAGTACAGTACAGTAACCATATAGTAACAGTACTGTATTGTAACCGTATAGTAACAGTACTGTATTGTAACCGTATAGTAACAGTACAGTACAGTAACCATATAGTAACAGTACCGTATTGTAACCGTATAGTAACAGTACCGTATTGTAACCGTATAGTAACAGTACTGTATTGTAACCGTATAGTAACAGTACAGTACAGTAACCATATAGTAACAGTACCGTATTGTAACCATATAGTAACAGTACCGTATTGTAACCGTATAGTAACAGTGCCGTATTGTAACTGTATAGTAACAGTAGCATACTGTAACCGTATAGTAACAGTACCGTATTGTAACCGTATAGTAACAGTACCGTATTGTAACCATATAGTAACAGTACAGTACAGTAACCATATAGTAACAGTACCGTATTGTAACCATATAGTAACAGTACCGTATTGTAACCGTATAGTAACAGTAGCATACTGTAACCGTATAGTAACAGTACAGTACAGTAACCATATAGTAACAGTACCGTATTGTAACCGTATAGTAACAGTACCGTATTGTAACCGTATAGTAACAGTACCGTATTGTAACTGTATAGTAACAGTACCGTATTGTAACCGTATAGTAACAGTACAGTACAGTAACCATATAGTAACAGTACCGTATTGTAACAGTATAGTAACAGTAACAGTACCGTGTAACTGTATAGTAACAGTACCGTATTGTAACTGTATAGTAACAGTACCGTATTGTAACCGTATAGTAACAGTACAGTACAGTATTGTAACCGTAACAGTAGTAACAGTAACAGTACAGTATTGTAACCGTATAGTAACAGTACCATATTGTAACCGTATAGTAACAGTAGTATTGTAACCATATAGTAACAGTACAGTACAGTAACCATATAGTAACAGTACCGTATTGTAACCGTATAGTAACAGTACCATAACCGTATAGTAACAGTACCGTATTGTAACCGTATAGTAACAGTACCGTATTGTAACCGTATAGTAACAGTAGTAAACCATATAGTAACAGTACAGTACAGTAACCATATAGTAACAGTACCGTATTGTAACCATATAGTAACAGTACCGTATTGTAACCGTATAGTAACAGTAGCATACTGTAACCGTATAGTAACAGTACAGTACAGTAACCATATAGTAACAGTACATATTGTAACCATATAGTAACAGTACCGTATTGTAACCGTATAGTAACAGTACTGTATTGTAACCGTATAGTAACAGTACCGTATTGTAACCGTATAGTAACAGTACAGTACAGTAACCATATAGTAACAGTACCGTATTGTAACCGTATAGTAACAGTACCGTATTGTAACCGTATAGTAACAGTACCGTATTGTAACCGTATAGTAACAACAGTACCGTACCGTATTGTAACTGTATAGTAACAGTACCGTAACCGTATAGTAACAGTACTGTATTGTAACCGTATAGTAACAGTAGCATATTGTAACCGTATAGTAACAGTAGCATATTGTAACCGTATAGTAACAGTACAGTACAATAACCATATAGTAACAATACTGTATTGTAACCGTATAGTAACAGTAGCATACTGTAACCGTATAGTAACAGTACTGTATTGTAACCGTATAGTAACAGTAGCATACTGTAACCGTATAGTAACAGTACAGTACAGTAACCATATAGTAACAGTACTGTATTGTAACCGTATAGTAACAGTACTGTATTGTAACCGTATAGTAACAGTACAGTACAGTAACCATATAGTAACAGTACCGTATTGTAACCGTATAGTAACAGTACCGTATTGTAACCGTATAGTAACAGTACTGTATTGTAACCGTATAGTAACAGTACAGTACAGTAACCATATAGTAACAGTACCGTATTGTAACCATATAGTAACAGTACCGTATTGTAACCGTATAGTAACAGTGCCGTATTGTAACTGTATAGTAACAGTAGCATACTGTAACCGTATAGTAACAGTACCGTATTGTAACCGTATAGTAACAGTACCGTATTGTAACCATATAGTAACAGTACAGTACAGTAACCATATAGTAACAGTACCGTATTGTAACCATATAGTAACAGTACCGTATTGTAACCGTATAGTAACAGTAGCATACTGTAACCGTATAGTAACAGTACAGTACAGTAACCATATAGTAACAGTACCGTAACCGTAGTAACAGTACCGTATTGTAACCGTATAGTAACAGTACCGTATTGTAACCGTATAGTAACAGTACTGTATTGTAACCGTATAGTAACAGTACAGTACAGTAACCATATAGTAACAGTACCGTATTGTAACCGTATAGTAACAGTACCGTATTGTAACTGTATAGTAACAGTACCGTATAGTAACAGTAACAGTACCGTATTGTAACCGTATAGTAACAGTACAGTATTGTAACCGTATAGTAACAGTACCGTATTGTAACCATATAGTAACAGTACCGTAGTACAGTAACCGTATAGTAACAGTACCGTATTGTAACTGTATAGTAACAGTAGTATACAGTAACCGTATAGTAACAGTACCGTATTGTAACCGTATAGTAACAGTACCGTATTGTAACCATATAGTAACAGTACAGTACAGTAACCATATAGTAACAGTACCGTATTGTAACCGTATAGTAACAGTACTGTATTGTAACCGTATAGTAACAGTAGCATATTGTAACCGTATAGTAACAGTACAGTACAGTAACCATATAGTAACAGTACCGTATTGTAACCGTATAGTAACAGTACCGTATTGTAACTGTATAGTATTGTAACCGTATAGTAACAGTACCGTATTGTAACCGTATAGTAACAGTACAGTATTGTAACCGTATAGTAACAGTACCGTATTGTAACCGTATAGTAACAGTACCGTATTGTAACGTAACAGTAACCGTATAGTAACAGTACCGTATAGTAACCGTATAGTAACAGTACCGTATTGTAACCGTATAGTAACAGTACCGTATTGTAACCGTATAGTAACAGTACCGTATAACCGTATAGTAACAGTACCGTAGTAACAGTATAGTAACAGTAGCATATTGTAACCGTATAGTAACAGTACATATTGTAACCGTATAGTAACAGTACATACAATAACCGTATAGTAACAGTACCGTATTGTAACCGTATAGTAACAGTACCATACTGTAACCGTATAGTAACAGTACATACGTAACCGTATAGTAACAGTACATATAGTAACAGTAACAGTACTGTATTGTAACCGTATAGTAACAGTACTGTATTGTAACCGTATAGTAACAGTACTGTATTGTAACCATATAGTAACAGTACCGTATTGTAACCGTATAGTAACAGTACCGTATTGTAACCGTATAGTAACAGTACTGTATTGTAACCGTATAGTAACAGTACAGTACAGTAACCATATAGTAACAGTACCGTATTGTAACCATATAGTAACAGTACCGTATTGTAACCGTATAGTAACAGTGCCGTATTGTAACTGTATAGTAACAGTAGCATACTGTAACCGTATAGTAACAGTACCGTATTGTAACCGTATAGTAACAGTACCGTATTGTAACCATATAGTAACAGTACAGTACAGTAACCATATAGTAACAGTACCGTATTGTAACCATATAGTAACAGTACCGTATTGTAACCGTATAGTAACAGTAGCATACTGTAACCGTATAGTAACAGTACAGTACAGTAACCATATAGTAACAGTACCGTATTGTAACCGTATAGTAACAGTACCGTATTGTAACCGTATAGTAACAGTACCGTATTGTAACTGTATAGTAACAGTACCGTATTGTAACCGTATAGTAACAGTACAGTACAGTAACCATATAGTAACAGTACCGTATTGTAACCGTATAGTAACAGTACCGTATTGTAACTGTATAGTAACAGTACCGTATTGTAACCGTATAGTAACAGTACCGTATTGTAACCGTATAGTAACAGTACTGTATTGTAACCGTATAGTAACAGTAGCATATTGTAACCGTATAGTAACAGTACAGTACAGTAACCGTATAGTAACAGTACCGTATTGTAACTGTATAGTAACAGTATTGTAACCGTATAGTAACAGTACCGTATTGTAACCGTATAGTAACAGTACCGTATTGTAACCGTATAGTAACAGTACCGTATTGTAACTGTATAGTAACAGTACCGTATTGTAACCGTATAGTAACAGTACATTGTAACCGTAAGTAACAGTATAGTAACAGTAACAGTACCGCATAACCATTAGTAACAGTAGTAACAGTACAACAGTACAATAACCATATAGTAACAGTACTGTATTGTAACCGTATAGTAACAGTAGCATACTGTAACCGTATAGTAACAGTACTGTATTGTAACCGTATAGTAACAGTAGCATACTGTAACCGTATAGTAACAGTACAGTACAGTAACCAACAGTAGTAACAGTAACAGTGTATTGTAACCGTATAGTAACAGTACTGTATTGTAACCGTATAGTAACAGTACAGTACAGTAACCATATAGTAACAGTACCGTATTGTAACCGTATAGTAACAGTAGTAACCGTATAGTAACAGTACCGTATTGTAACCGTATAGTAACAGTACCGTACAGTAACCGTATAGTAACAGTACCGTATTGTAACCGTATAGTAACAGTACCGTAGTATAGTAACAGTACCGTATTGTAACCGTATAGTAACAGTACATATTGTAACCATATAGTAACAGTACCGTATTGTAACCGTATAGTAACAGTACCGTATTGTAACCGTATAGTAACAGTACATACTGTAACCGTATAGTAACAGTACCGTATTGTAACCGTATAGTAACAGTACCGTATTGTAACCGTATAGTAACAGTACCGTACAGTAACCATATAGTAACAGTACCGTATTGTAACCATATAGTAACAGTACCGTATTGTAACCGTATAGTAACAGTAGCATACTGTAACCGTATAGTAACAGTACAGTACAGTAACCATATAGTAACAGTACCGTATTGTAACCGTATAGTAACAGTACCGTATTGTAACCGTATAGTAACAGTACCGTATTGTAACTGTATAGTAACAGTACCGTATTGTAACCGTATAGTAACAGTACCGTATTGTAACCATATAGTAACAGTACCGTATTGTAACCGTATAGTAACAGTACCGTATTGTAACCGTATAGTAACAGTACCGTATTGTAACCGTATAGTAACAGTACCGTATTGTAACCGTATAGTAACAGTACCGTATTGTAACCGTATAGTAACAGTACTGTATTGTAACCGTATAGTAACAGTACAGTACCGTATAGTAACAGTACATATAGTAACAGTACCGTATTGTAACCGTATAGTAACAGTACCGTATTGTAACCGTATAGTAACAGTACAGTATTGTAACCGTATAGTAACAGTACAGTACCGTATTGTAACCGTATAGTAACAGTACTGTATTGTAACCGTATAGTAACAGTACCGTATTGTAACCGTATAGTAACAGTACCGTATTGTAACCGTATAGTAACAGTACCGTATTGTAACCATATAGTAACAGTACCGTATTGTAACTATATAGTAACAGTACCGTATTGTAACCGTATAGTAACAGTACAGTATTGTAACCGTATAGTAACAGTACTGTATTGTAACCAGTATAGTAACAGTATAGTAACCGTATAGTAACAGTACCGTAACCGTATAGTAACAGTACCGTATTGTAACCGTATAGTAACAGTACTGTATTGTAACCGTATAGTAACATTAGCATACTGTAACCGTATAGTAACAGTACCGTATTGTAACCGTATAGTAACAGTACCGTATTGTAACCATATAGTAACAGTACAGTACAGTAACCATATAGTAACAGTACCGTATTGTAACCATATAGTAACAGTACCGTATTGTAACCGTATAGTAACAGTAGCATATTGTAACCGTATAGTAACAGTACAGTACAGTAACCATATAGTAACAGTACCGTATTGTAACCGTATAGTAACAGTACCGTATTGTAACCGTATAGTAACAGTACTGTATTGTAACCGTATAGTAACAGTACCGTATTGTAACCGTATAGTAACAGTACAGTACAGTAACCATATAGTAACAGTACCGTATTGTAACCGTATAGTAACAGTACCGTATTGTAACTGTATAGTAACAGTACCGTATTGTAACCGTATAGTAACAGTACCGTATTGTAACCGTATAGTAACAGTACCGTATTGTAACTGTATAGTAACAGTACCGTATTGTAACCGTATAGTAACAGTACTGTATTGTAACCGTATAGTAACAGTAGCATATTGTAACCGTATAGTAACAGTAGCATATTGTAACCGTATAGTAACAGTACAGTACAATAACCATATAGTAACAATACTGTATTGTAACCGTATAGTAACAGTACTGTATTGTAACCGTATAGTAACAGTAGCATACTGTAACCGTATAGTAACAGTACAGTACAGTAACCATATAGTAACAGTACTGTATTGTAACCGTATAGTAACAGTACTGTATTGTAACCGTAACAGTACAGTACAGTAACCATATAGTAACAGTACACCAGTAACAGTACCGTATTGTAACCGTATAGTAACAGTACCGTATAACCGTATAGTAACCGTATAGTAACAGTACAGTACAGTAACCGTATAGTAACAGTACATAACCATATAGTAACAGTACCGTATTGTAACCGTATAGTAACAGTACCGTATTGTAACCGTATAGTAACAGTACCGTATAGTAACCGTATAGTAACAGTACCGTAGTAACCATATAGTAACAGTACCGTATTGTAACCGTATAGTAACAGTACCGTATTGTAACCGTATAGTAACAGTACCATACTGTAACCGTATAGTAACAGTACATACAGTAACCGTATAGTAACAGTACCGTATTGTAACCGTATAGTAACAGTACCGTATTGTAACCATATAGTAACAGTACCGTACAGTAACCATATAGTAACAGTACCGTATTGTAACCGTATAGTAACAGTACCGTATTGTAACCGTATAGTAACAGTACGTATTGTAACCGTATAGTAACAGTACAGTACAGTAACCATATAGTAACAGTACCGTATTGTAACAGTACCGTAGTAACCGTATAGTAACAGTACCGTATTGTAACCGTATAGTAACAGTACCGTATTGTAACAGTATATAACAGTACAGTACTAACCATATAGTAACAGTACATATTGTAACCGTATAGTAACAGTACCGTATTGTAACCGTATAGTAACAGTACCGTATTGTAACCGTATAGTAACAGTACCGTATTGTAACCGTATAGTAACAGTACCGTGTATTGTAACCGTATAGTAACAGTACCGTATTGTAACCGTATAGTAACAGTACATATTGTAACCGTATAGTAACAGTACCGTATTGTAACCGTATAGTAACAGTACCGTACAGTAACCGTATAGTAACAGTACCGTATTGTAACCGTATAGTAACAGTACCGTATTGTAACCGTATAGTAACAGTACAGTATTGTAACCATATAGTAACAGTACATATTGTAACCGTATAGTAACAGTACAGTACAAACCATATAGTAACAGTACCGTATTGTAACCGTATAGTAACAGTACCGTATTGTAACCGTATAGTAACAGTACAGTACAGTAACCATATAGTAACAGTACCGTACCATATAGTAACAGTACCGTATTGTAACCGTATAGTAACAGTACCGTGTATTGTAACCGTATAGTAACAGTACATATTGTAACCGTATAGTAACAGTACAGTACAGTAACCATATAGTAACAGTACCGTATTGTAACCGTATAGTAACAGTACCGTATTGTAACCGTATAGTAACAGTACTGTATTGTAACCGTATAGTAACAGTACAGTACAGTAACCATATAGTAACAGTACCGTATTGTAACCGTATAGTAACAGTACCGTATTGTAACTGTATAGTAACAGTACCGTACAGTAACAGTACCGTATTGTAACCGTATAGTAACAGTACCGTATTGTAACTGTATAGTAACAGTACCGTATTGTAACCGTATAGTAACAGTACTGTATTGTAACCGTATAGTAACAGTAGCATATTGTAACCGTATAGTAACAGTAGCATATTGTAACCGTATAGTAACAGTAGCAGTATTGTAACCGTATAGTAACAGTAACAGTATTGTAACCATATAGTAACAGTACTGTATTGTAACCGTATAGTAACAGTAGCATACTGTAACCGTATAGTAACAGTACAGTACAATAACCATATAGTAACAGTACTGTATTGTAACCGTATAGTAACAGTACATATTGTAACCGTATAGTAACAGTACAGTACAGTAACCATATAGTAACAGTACCGTATTGTAACCGTATAGTAACAGTACCGTATTGTAACCGTATAGTAACAGTACTGTATTGTAACCGTATAGTAACAGTACAGTACAGTAACCATATAGTAACAGTACCGTATTGTAACCATATAGTAACAGTACCGTATTGTAACCGTATAGTAACAGTGCCGTATTGTAACTGTATAGTAACAGTAGCATACTGTAACCGTATAGTAACAGTACCGTATTGTAACCGTATAGTAACAGTACCGTATTGTAACCATATAGTAACAGTACAGTACAGTAACCAGTAACAGTGTAACCATATAGTAACAGTACCGTATTGTAACCGTATAGTAACAGTACCGCATTGTAACCGTATAGTAACAGTACAGTACTGTAACCATATAGTAACAGTACAGTACAGTAACCATATAGTAACAGTACCGTATTGTAACCGTATAGTAACAGTACCGTATTGTAACCGTATAGTAACAGTACCGTATTGTAACCGTATAGTAACAGTACAGTACAGTAACCATATAGTAACAGTACCGTATTGTAACCGTATAGTAACAGTACCGTATTGTAACTGTATAGTAACAGTACCGTATTGTAACCGTATAGTAACAGTACCGTATTGTAACCGTATAGTAACAGTACTGTATTGTAACCGTATAGTAACAGTAGCATATTGTAACCGTATAGTAACAGTACAGTACAGTAACCATATAGTAACAGTACCGTATTGTAACCGTATAGTAACAGTACCGTATTGTAACTGTATAGTATTGTAACCGTATAGTAACAGTACCGTATTGTAACCGTATAGTAACAGTACCGTATTGTAACCGTATAGTAACAGTACCGTATTGTAACCGTATAGTAACAGTACCGTATTGTAACCGTATAGTAACAGTACTGCATTGTAACCGTATAGTAACAGTAGCATATTGTAACCGTATAGTAACAGTAGCATATTGTAACCGTATAGTAACAGTACAGTACAATAACCATATAGTAACAATACTGTATTGTAACCGTATAGTAACAGTAGCATACTGTAACCGTATAGTAACAGTACTGTATTGTAACCGTATAGTAACAGTAGCATACTGTAACCGTATAGTAACAGTACAGTACAGTAACCATATAGTAACAGTACCGTATTGTAACCGTATAGTAACAGTACTGTATTGTAACCGTAGTAACAGTACAGTGTAACCGTATAGTAACAGTACCGTATTGTAACCGTATAGTAACAGTACCGTATTGTAACCGTATAGTAACAGTACCGTATTGTAACCGTATAGTAACAGTACCGTATTGTAACCGTATAGTAACAGTACATATTGTAACCGTATAGTAACAGTACAGTACAGTACCGTAACCATATAGTAACAGTACCGTGTATTGTAACCGTATAGTAACAGTACCGTATTGTAACCGTATAGTAACAGTACAGTACAGTAACCATATAGTAACAGTACAGTACAGTAACCATATAGTAACAGTACCGTATTGTAACCGTATAGTAACAGTACCGTATTGTAACCGTATAGTAACAGTACAGTACAGTAACCATATAGTAACAGTACCGTATTGTAACCGTATAGTAACAGTACCGTATTGTAACCGTATAGTAACAGTACCGTATTGTAACTGTATAGTAACAGTACCGTATTGTAACCGTATAGTAACAGTACCGTATAACAACAGTACCGTATTGTAACCGTATAGTAACAGTACCGTATTGTAACCGTATAGTAACAGTACCGTATGTAACTGTATAGTAACAGTACCGTATAGTAACAGTAATTGTAACCAGTATAGTAACAGTAACCGTATAGTAACAGTACCGTAACCGTATAGTAACAGTAGCATATTGTAACCGTATAGTAACAGTACAGTAAACCATATAGTAACAGTACCGTATTGTAACCGTATAGTAACAGTACCGCATTGTAACCGTATAGTAACAGTACAGTATTGTAACCATATAGTAACAGTAACCGTATTGTAACATAGTAACATAGTAACAGTACTGTATTGTAACCGTATAGTAACAGTACATTGTAACCATATAGTAACAGTACCGTATTGTAACCATATAGTAACAGTACCGTAACATTGTAACCGTATAGTAACAGTACCGTATTGTAACTGTATAGTAACAGTACCGTATTGTAACCGTATAGTAACAGTACCGTATTGTAACCGTATAGTAACAGTACCGTATTGTAACCGTATAGTAACAGTACCGTATTGTAACTGTATAGTAACAGTACCGTATTGTAACCGTATAGTAACAGTACTGCATTGTAACCGTATAGTAACAGTAGCATATTGTAACCGTATAGTAACAGTAGCATATTGTAACCGTATAGTAACAGTACAGTACAGTAACCATATAGTAACAATACTGTATTGTAACCGTATAGTAACAGTAGCATACTGTAACCGTATAGTAACAGTACTGTATTGTAACCGTATAGTAACAGTAGCATACTGTAACCGTATAGTAACAGTACAGTACAGTAACCATATAGTAACAGTACTGTATTGTAACCGTATAGTAACAGTACTGTATTGTAACCGTATAGTAACAGTACAGTACAGTAACCATATAGTAACAGTACCGTAGTAACCGTATAGTAACAGTACCGTATTGTAACCGTATGTAACCGTATAGTAACAGTACAGTACAGTATTGTAACCATATAGTAACAGTACAGTATTGTAACCATATAGTAACAGTACCGTATAACCGTAGTAACAGTACCGTATTGTAACCGTATAGTAACAGTACTGTATAGTAACAGTAATACTGTAACCGTATAGTAACAGTACCGTATTGTAACCGTATAGTAACAGTACCGTATTGTAACCATATAGTAACAGTACATATAGTAACATATAGTAACAGTACCGTATTGTAACCGTATAGTAACAGTACTGTATTGTAACCGTATAGTAACAGTAGCGTATTGTAACCGTATAGTAACAGTACTGTATTGTAACCGTATAGTAACAGTACCGTATTGTAACCGTATAGTAACAGTACTGTATTGTAACCGTATAGTAACAGTAGCATATTGTAACCGTATAGTAACAGTACCGTATTGTAACCGTATAGTAACAGTACCGTATTGTAACTGTATAGTAACAGTACCGTATTGTAACCGTATAGTAACAGTACCGTATTGTAACCGTATAGTAACAGTACCGTATTGTAACAGTACTGTAACCGTATAGTAACAGTACATATTGTAACCGTATAGTAACAGTAGCATATTGTAACCGTATAGTAACAGTACAGTACACCATATAGTAACAGTACCGTATTGTAACCGTATAGTAACAGTAGCATACTGTAACCGTATAGTAACAGTACTGTATTGTAACCGTATAGTAACAGTAGCATACTAGTAACCAGGTATAGTACAGTAACAGTAACAGTACATAACCATATAGTAACAGTACCGTATTGTAACCATATAGTAACAGTACCGTATTGTAACCGTATAGTAACAGTACATACAGCAACTGTAACCATATAGTAACAGTACAGTACAGTAACCATATAGTAACAGTACAGTACAGTAACCATATAGGAACAGTACCGTATTGTAACCGTATAGTAACAGTACTGTATTGTAACCGTATAGTAACAGTACTGTATTGTAACCGTATAGTAACAGTACAGTACAGTAACCATATAGTAACAGTACCGTATTGTAACCGTATAGTAACAGTACCGTATTGTAACTGTATAGTAACAGTAATTGTAACATAGTAACAGTACCGTATTGTAACCGTATAGTAACAGTACCGTATTGTAACTGTATAGTAACAGTACCGTATTGTAACCGTATAGTAACAGTACTGCATTGTAACCGTATAGTAACAGTAGCATATTGTAACCGTATAGTAACAGTAGCATATTGTAACCGTATAGTAACAGTACAGTACAGTAACCATATAGTAACAATACTGTATTGTAACCGTATAGTAACAGTAGCATACTGTAACCGTATAGTAACAGTACTGTATTGTAACCGTATAGTAACAGTAGCATACTGTAACCGTATAGTAACAGTACAGTACAGTAACCATATAGTAACAGTACTGTATTGTAACCGTATAGTAACAGTACAGTACAGTAACCATATAGTAACAGTACCGTATTGTAACCGTATAGTAACAGTACTGTATTGTAACCGTATAGTAACAGTACTGTATTGTAACCGTATAGTAACAGTACAGTACAGTAACCATATAGTAACAGTACCGTATTGTAACCGTATAGTAACAGTACTGTATTGTAACCATATAGTAACAGTACCGTATTGTAACCGTATAGTAACAGTAGCGTATTGTAACCGTATAGTAACAGTACTGTATTGTAACCGTATAGTAACAGTACCATATTGTAACCGTATAGTAACAGTACAGTACAATAACCATATAGTAACAATACTGTATTGTAACCATATAGTAACAGTACTGTATTGTAACCGTATAGTAACAGTACAGTACAGTAACCATATAGTAACAGTACCGTATTGTAACCGTATAGTAACAGTACTGTATTGTAACCATATAGTAACAGTACCGTATTGTAACCGTATAGTAACAGTACTGTATTGTAACCGTATAGTAACAGTAACCATATAGTAACTGTATTGTAACCGTATAGTAACAGTACTGTATTGTAACCATAACAGTAGCGTATTGTAACCGTATAGTAACAGTACTGTATTGTAACCGTATAGTAACAGTACCGTATTGTAACCGTATAGTAACAGTACTGTATTGTAACCGTATAGTAACAGTAGCGTATTGTAACCGTATAGTAACAGTACAGTACAGTAACCGTGAAGTAACAGTTCAGTACAGTAACCGTGAAGTAACAGTACAGTATTCTAATCATATAGTAACAGCACAGTAACCGTATAGTAACAGTACCGTATTGTAACCGTAAAATAACAGTACTGTATTGTAACAATACCATATTGTAACCACATAGTAACAATAGCGTATCGTAACCATATAGTAACAGTACCGTATTGTAACCGCATAGTAACAGTACTGTATTGTAACAATAACATATTGTAACCACATAGTAACAATAGTGTATCGTAACCATATAGTAACAGTAAAATTGTGTAACCGTATAGTAACAGTACTGTATTGTAACCGTATAGTAACAATAGTGTATTGTGACAATAGTGTATTGTAACCGTATAGTAACAATAGCGTATTGTAACCGTATAGTAACAATACCGTATAGTAACAATACAGTATTGCAACCGTATAGTAACAATACAGTTTTGCAACCGTATAGTCACACTACAGTATTGTAACCGTACAGTAACAATACAGCATTATAACCGTACAGTAACAATACAGCATTGTAACCTTATAGTAACAACACAGCATTGTAACCGTACAGTAACAATACAGTTTTGTAACCGTACAGTAACAATACAGTATGGTAACTGTACAGTAACAATACAGTATGGTAACCGTACAGTAACAATACAGTATGGTAACCGTACAGTAACAATACAGTTTTGCAACCGTACAGTAACAATACAGTATGGTAAACGTACAGTAACAATACAGTATGGTAACTGTACAGTAACAATACAGTATGGTAACCGTACAGTAACAATACAGTTTTGTAACCGTACAGTAACAATACAGTATGGTAACCGTACAGTAACAATACAGTATGGTAACCGTACAGTAACAATAAAGTATGGTAACCGTACAGTAACAATACAGTTTTGTAACTGTACAGTAACAATACAGTATGGTAACTGTATAGTAACAATACAGTATTGTAACTTTATAATAACAGTACCGTATTGTAACCGTATAGTAACAGCACCGTATTGTAACCGTATAGTAACACCGTATAGTAACAATAGCGTATTGTAACCATAGAGTAACAGTAGCGAATTGTAACTGTATAGTAACAGTACTGTATTGTAACTGTATAGTAACAGTACTGTAATGTAACCGTATAGTAACAATACAGTATTGTAACTGTATAGTAACAGTAGCGTATTGTAACCGTATAGTAACAGTACCGTATATTAACCGTATAGTAACAATACCGTATTGTAACTGTATAGTAACAGTACTGTATTGTAACTGTATAGTAACAGTAGCGTATATTAACCGTATAGTAACAATACCGTATTGTAACTGTATAGTAACAGTACTGTATTGTAACTGTATAGTAACAGTAGCGTATTGTAATCTTATAGTAACAGTACTGTAACTGTACAGTAACAGTACTGTATGTGTGTTGTTGGTGTGCAGGTGCTGCAGGCTCGCCGGGCCCAGTGTGAGCACCAGCACCAGGACCCTGTAGTTTGGACCTGCCACAGAGTCATGAAGTGGATCAGAGACATAGACCTAAAAGTGTGTCTTTCTCCTACAACAGAAACATCAGAATAGACCTGGACTCCGTTCTAACTGTCTCCATTTTGGGGCCAATAGACTGGTGTATACTCTGTTTACATCCTGATAGGGGAGGATGAGTAAAATTGAGACAAGTTGCTTGTTTGCCATTGTTGTTCTTGAATAAATCGGAAAACCTCCTCTGTCTCGCTAAACATTCTGTTTCTATGTCCCACTGTCCAGGAGTATGCTGACAGTCTCCATGGCAGGGGAGTCCATGGTGCTATGCTGGCTCTAGACCCCTCCTTTGATGCAGATGCCATGGGCAGGGCCCTGGGAATCCCCAGCCACAAACACATGCTCCATCGGCACCTATATGAGGAGATGAAGGCTCTCGCCATCCCTGCCAGGTGATTAGTCTTGCTCTATCATTTATGGTTTTAAGCTCCTTAGCAATAGTAATAAGTGGAATGTTTTGTTGAGGAAGTGTTCACAGCAGTGAGCTCAATTAAATCTCCCCTCCTTCCTACTACTTGCAGGCATAGTCGTGTTGAGCAGGATTGTGATACGTCGGGAACCCCACCACAATCACCTTCTGTTGTTAGCCGCTATAATGACGAGAGTGTCTCCATGAGACGAAGACCAGGCAAGGTAGCAAGAAACTACTTTAATAACAATTTCATTCAAGAAGACTCCAAATAATACATGTTATAAAGATGATAGTTATTCAAACTTGTACTGCAGATATTCAAACTGAGGCTGTATTTTTCCACTGGGTAAAAGCTCTGTTTTGCTTTGTGACTCATTCTTCCTTTCATTTTCCCAGAGTCCTCTAAGGTTCAGCCCAAAGACAGCCATTGGACGGGGCCTTGGTTACCATGGCAGCTGTGGATCTCTGCCCAGAGAGGCGCGGGTGCAGGCTGTGCCCAGGACGAAGGGCAGTCCCATGCACACCTACAACAGTGTTGAGATCACCAATGTCTAAACTATGCAGCGCCACCAAGGATTTGAATGCAGTTCCCATTTAGCCTGAGGTGGATACTGGTGGTTGGACTCAGAGTCAACATTATACCTGCTTGTTGACAGTCTAAGTTTTCATCTTATTTTTGGGAATCAAAATCTTTTTCAACTTTTGAGACATTTTCTTTCTTTTGTTGTACAGTAAATGTCAATAGATCAGTGGACGTAATGCCTTATGTTTGAATCGGGAAAACTATGAAAATGTGGTAACATTCAAAATTCCACATTGCAACACTGGTGCCATGTTTCCTTTCTAAGAATGAACATCACAACATTTCTTTATCAAGGCATCTGTTGTAACATCTATCAAGGATCATTATGCTAATAATGTGTTTCCGCATATCAAACAAAAGAATGTTGACGTCTAAAGGAAAAAGTCACTTCTGGGCAATAAAACAAACCATCCCAAGTCCATGGAGGCTGAAAGTGGTCTGTTCCTGATGTTGATGAAAATGTAGCCATGCGAGGAGGACACATGGAAGGAAGACGCCTGATGTCCTGGTTCTTTGATGTCTATGCCCTGTTTCCTGTATCTCACTGTCTGGCCTGCCTCCCCCTGCAGGGGTCAGATGTTGGCATGTATAGGTTTCCTGTAACTCACTGTCTGGCCTGCCTCCCCCTGCAGGGGTCTGATGTTGGCATGTATAGGTTTCCTGTATCTCACTGTCTGGCCTGCCTCCCCCTGCAGGGGTCTGATGTTGGCATGTATAGGTTTCCTGTATCTCACTGTCTGGCCTGCCTCCCCCTGCAGGGGTCTGATGTTGGCATGTATAGGTTTCCTGTATCTCACTGTCTGGCCTGCCTCCCCCTGCAGGGGTCTGATGTTGGCATGTATAGGTTTCCTGTATCTCACTGTCTGGCCTGCCTCCCCCTGCAGGGGTCTGATGTTGGCATGTATAGGTTTCCTGTATCTCACTGTCTGGCCTGCCTCCCCCTGCAGGGGTCTGATGTTGGCATGTATAGGTTTCCTGTAACTCACTGTCTGGGCTGCCTCCCCCTGCAGGGGTCTGATGTTGGCATGTATAGGTTTCCTGTATCTCACTGTCTGGCCTGCCTCCCCCTGCAGGGGTCTGATGTTGGCATGTATAGGTTTCCTGTAACTCACTGTCTGGCCTGCCTCCCCCTGCAGGGGTCTGATGTTGGCATGTATATGTTTCCTGTATCTCACTGTCTGGGCTGCCTCCCCCTGCAGGGGTCTGATGTTGGCATGTATAGGTTTCCTGTATCTCACTGTCTGGCCTGCCTCCCCCTGCAGGGGTCTGATGTTGGCATGTATAGGTTTCCTGTATCTCACTGTCTGGCCTGCCTCCCCCTGCAGGGGTCTGATGTTGGCATGTATAGGTTTCCTGTATCTCACTGTCTGGCCTGCCTCCCCCTGCAGGGGTCTGATGTTGGCATGTATAGGTTTCCTGTATCTCACTGTCTGGCCTGCCTCCCCCTGCAGGGGTCTGATGTTGGCATGTATAGGTTTCCTGTATCTCACTGTCTGGCCTGCCTCCCCTTGCAGGGGTCTGATGTTGGCATGTATAGGTTTCCTGTATCTCACTGTCTGGCCTGCCTCCCCCTGCAGGGGTCTGATGTTGGCATGTATAGGTTTCCTGTATCTCACTGTCTGGCCTGCCTCCCCTGCAGGGGTCTGATGTTGGCATGTATAGGTTTCCTGTATCTCACTGTCTGGCCTGCCTCCCCTTGCAGGGGTCTGATGTTGGCATGTATAGGTTTCCTGTATCTCACTGTCTGGCCTGCCTCCCCTTGCAGGGGTCTGATGTTGGCATGTATAGGTTTCCTGTATCTCACTGTCTGGCCTGCCTCCCCCTGCAGGGGTCTGATGTTGGCATGTATAGGTTTCCTGTATCTCACTGTCTGGCCTGCCTCCCCTGCAGGGGTCTGATGTTGGCATGTATAGGTTTCCTGTATCTCACTGTCTGGCCTGCCTCCCCTTGCAGGGGTCTGATGTTGGCATGTATAGGTTTCCTGTATCTCACTGTCTGGCCTGCCTCCCCCTGCAGGGGTCTGATGTTGGCATGTATAGGTTTCCTGTATCTCACTGTCTGGCCTGCCTCCCCCTGCCGGGGTCTGATGTTGGCATGTATAGGTTTCCTGTATCTCACTGTCTGGCCTGCCTCCCCCTGCAGGGGTCTGATGTTGGCATGTATAGGTTTCCTGTATCTCACTGTCTGGCCTGCCTCCCCCTGCAGGGGTCTAATGTTGGCATGTATAGGTTTCCTGTATCTCACTGTCTGGCCTGCCTCCCCCTGCAGGGGTCTGATGTTGGCATGTATAGGTTTCCTGTATCTCACTGTCTGGCCTGCCTCCCCCTGCAGGGGTCTGATGTTGGCATGTATAGGTTTCCTGTATCTCACTGTCTGGCCTGCCTCCCCCTGCAGGGGTCTAATGTTGGCATGTATAGGTTTCCTGTATCTCACTGTCTGGCCTGCCTCCCCCTGCAGGGGTCTGATGTTGGCATGTATAGGTTTCCTGTATCTCACTGTCTGGCCTGCCTCCCTGGCTCAAAAGTTGCAGATGACTACTACTTGGAACTTGGAACCTATTCTTTGGAACCCGCCATTCACTGAGTTCTGTGTAAGGTTATCATTACATTCTATATTGTGAGAGACAACAGCCGTGAAGAGAATTAGGTGTGCTAAGAGGTACAGATAAAAACCTAATCAAATGTTATTTGTCACATGCTTGGTAAACAACAGGTGTAGACTAACAGTGAAATGCTGACTTACAGGTCAGTTTCCAACAATGCAGAGTTAAAGATAAATCATGTAATAAAAATACAGACTACAGTTTGATATGTTTGTCATAAATATTCTTAACTTTACTGAAAGCAATAAAAGCACTTCACTTCCATGTGTCACTGTAAATATGGGAATTACAATATTACTAATCAATTCATTAGAAGGTAAAGATTTAGCTACAGTGTGTCTCTCTGTGTCACAGAGATTACAATGTTGTAAATGTTTGTACATTTTGCATTGCAGATAATGAAGGACCTCAACCAAAAGAACAGTTAAATAATACCATGGTTTAGAATGTCTACACAGGACAGAATGTCAAGGGAAATCTTTATTTTATTATCAATAACTCAATTATCTTTACCACACATGATTGTAGCAAGAAGGCATGAGCTGTATGCAGTATGTATAGCACGTGTCAATCTCATTCCACGGAGGGCCGAGTGTCTGCAGGTTTTTGCTCTTCCCTTGTACTTGATTGATGAATTAAGGTCACTAGTTAGTAAAGAACTCCCCTCACCTGGTTATCTAGGTCTTAATTTAAATAAAAAAACGGTACTAGGCCCTCCATGGAATGAGATTGACAACCCTGATGTATACCATACAACAGTACAACAGCATATTTCAACACTGCATTCCACAGCCATGTCTCTATATGCAAACAGCTGGAGGGGGACTCGAACCAGAGGAAGACAAGGCTGTCAGCTATGGGCGTCACCCCAGCACCCTAGTGAACACAGTCATATAGAGATACAAAGCGGGAACATTAGACTAGTTCAAACTAGTTAACTGTGCTTGTGAGATGTGGTGTGAACATCAATGGCTTATGTGTTACAGAAAACACACACTATACTGTTGACTTTGTTATGGTGTCACAATCTACTTTCAAAACAAGCATATCCCATCCATATATAGTCAGACTACTGACAACAGAACAGAGGGGCAATTTCCATTAAATGAGAAAGATAGTTTATATTGTATGTTTTCAAATAGATGCTTATTAAGTAATAATGTACATTGTGGCATTGCAGATTTTTTTAACATTATGGAGCACTTGTGTTTAATGTACTCAATAATAAAATATATAAATGCTATCTAAAATTAACTTTATTTCAGTTTGTTATGAGCACAAGAAAATCGAGTAGTTCTAATTTTATTTTCATTTGGATTTAGTCTGCTCAGGAACTTCTCAGACAGGCCTATTTGGGGGAATAGAATTGTCAATCCAAGTTTATTTCAATGTTATGGGGAATTGCATCTCAGTGTTTGATGCGTCACTACTGACACCCTGGTTTGAATCCAGGCTGTACAAATGCATGACATGTTACGAATTCTCATTTTCTGTTAGCTAGGTGTCTAATGTTAGCTAGTCGTTAGGGAAAAGTATACAGGGGGTTGGTGGCACCTTGATTAGGTAGGACGGGCTTGTGGTAATGGCTGGAGAGGAATGGCAAATATATAAAAAACATGGTTTCTGTGTGGTTGATCCAATTCCATTCGCTCCGTTCCAGCCAACATTATTAGCCGGTTAGGAGTTAGGTTATTAAGGTTAGGTTTAGCTAACATGCTAAGTAGTTGAATAGTAGCAAAGTTGCTTATTATCTAAAATGCTGAAGTTGTCTGTGATCAGATTTGTACACACAACCTTTGGGTTACTAGACTTTCACATTATACGCTCACCCATCCACCCTGACTAACCACCCTACTTTCGTTTTCCCCTTAAGTAACCTTCTGTCTTATGTAACTATACCAAATACAAAACGTAACATACACTGATTTGACGGGCCCGGATTACTATGTTACGTCTAATCTATGAGACCAGGTTGCCTTATAAAAAGTGAGACTACGTGCTCTATGACCAAGGAACAAAGAGTTAACGCTTTACAATAGGGGGGGAAGTTGGACAAAGTTCCTGCCTAACATATTCCCTGAATTCTATAGAGACTACCATCGGGGGAAATACACACGTTAATACATATTTCAGATTGTGTAAATAGCAGGATTACATTCTGGATATTGGGGTAGCAATATCATAATTTTGAAGACACCTGCGATACATCAGGTATTCGATTGGGAGGGAAGTCATTGGGCGTTCACGGCTGGAAAGAATAAGGTAAGGCCGTCTCAAATTGCAAATCACCTTGACAGTTTGAGCAGTGTTCAGACTGACTATTATATTATCTGTGAAGTATTAGGCCGTGTTATCTGATAACACAAAATCGCAGTTCTTATGGCAAGATGTCAAGACTTACAGTGATCTAATGCCACAGAGTTTGTAACATGATTTCAGTTCCTCCCCACTACAAACACCTTCGCTCAAATGGCTGGCAGCGATACATTGTTTTGGGATTCGGGAGGGAGAATTGTAGTCAAATTGATACATTAAGTTGGTAGTAGTCTGATTTAATCATGATGTAATACAGTTAATTAGTCTGTGAAATCGTGTAAATGCCCCTTAGAAGCTACCCCTTAGTTAGATTAAATTTTTCATAAAGTAAGGGTCATTGGAAAAGGCGTCTTCTGTAAGGGGGTGTTTTGTAAGGAAGCGCGACGCTCGGTCTGAACATTAACACGCATTGTTTAAGGTATGGTTCTGGAAGCATACGGACTTTATTTTTCATATCAGCGAGAAATATATATATTTTAAAATTAAATTGATAAACACTTTTCTTATAGGGATAGGGTTTCCACGAGGCCATATGTCCATGTTTTAGCGCTCGTTTAAAGAAATCGGATGGAAGATGGTGGACTAGCTGTGCTAATTAGCTATCTGCATCTACGAACACGTGTGTAAACGGAAGACCGAGACTCCACAAAGGTGTCACTGAAAAATACTGTCTGCTGCAACTGTGTTAAAAATGGCTTAAACCATGTACAGTAAGTGTGTGTGTTTTGCATTTGTGAAATTATTTTGATGTGGTATGGAAGTAGAGGGATTTATGTTTCAAGAACTGTACCACAATTGAGAATCAATTCATGTTGAGATGGAGTATTTGGCTGTTTTGTCTTCCAGAGCCAATTCACCCTTTAAACAGAACTTGCAAGTTCCTTGGACTAAGCAGTAACATTAGGCGTGGACTCAAGGTGTCGAAAACTGGATAATGTTGACTCCAATGCTTCCCACGGTTGTGTCAAGTTTGCTTGATGTCCTTTGGATGGTGGACCATACTTGACACACACAGTGAACTGTTGACCATCAAACCCAGCAGTGTTGCAGTTCTTGAGACAAACCGGTGCGCCTGGCACCTACTACCATAACCTGTTTTTAAAAGGGCTTTAAAAAAAATCTGCTTGAAAATCTGGCAAGATTTGAAAATGGTTGTCTAGCGATGATCAACAACCAATTTGACAGAGCTTGAAGAATTTAGAAAGTATAAATGGGCAAATAATGTACAATCCAGCTGTGTAAACCTCTTAGAGACTTACCCAGAAAGACTCACAGCTGTAATCAATGCCAAAGGGGATTCTAACCTATTGACTCGGGCATGTGAGTACTTATGTAAATGAGATATTTATGTATTTCATTTTCAATAGTCTATCAAATTGGTTGTTGATTACTGCTAGACAACCATTTTTTGAGTCTTGCCATTGGTTTTCAAGCAGATTTAAGTCAACTGTATGTAACTCACCACATAGGAACATTCACTGTCTTGGTAAGCAACTCCAGTGTAGATTTGGCCTTGTGTTTGAGGTTATTGTCCTGTTGAAAGGTGAAATAATCTCCCAATGTCTGGTAGAAAGCAGACAACCAGGTTTTCCAATGCCTGTGCTTAGCTTTTTATCCTGAAAAACTTCCCAGACCTTAACGATTACAAACATACCCATAACATGATGCAGCCACTGCTATGCTTGAAAATATGAAGAGTGGTACTCAGTAATGTGTTTTATTGGATTTGCCTCAAACATACATTTCTATTCAGGACAAAAAGTGAATTGCTTAGAGAAATGTTTTACAGTATTACTGTAAGGTCGCCTAGAGGTTAGAGCATTGGGCCAGTAACCGAAAAGGTGCTAGATCAAATCCCAGAGCTGACAAGGTACAAATCTGTCGTTCTGCCCCTGAACAAGGCAGTTAACCCACTGTTCCTAGGCCGTCATTGTAAATAAGAATTAGTTCTTAACTGACTTGCCTAGTTAAATAAAGTTTAAATTAAATAAAAAGTGCCTTGTTGCAAACAGGATGCATGTTTTGGAATATTTTTTATTTCCTTTTCACTCTGTCAATTAGTATAGTATTGCAGAGTAACAACTGAGGATGGATCAACATTGTATTCTCCTATCACAGCCATTCATCTCTGTAACTGTTCTAAAGTTACCATTGGCCTCATGGTGAAATCCCTGAGCGGTTTCCATCCTCTCCGGCAACTGAGTTAGGAAGGACTCCTGTATCTTTGTCGTGACTGGATGTATTGATACACCATCCAAAGTCATTCATAACTTCACTGTGCTCAAAGGGATATTCAATATCAGCTTTTTTTTATCCATCTACTAATAGGTGCCCTTCTTTACGAGGAATTGGAAATCCTCCCTGGTCTTTGTGGTTGAATCTGTGTTTGAAATGCACTTCTCGACTGAGGGATAATGATATGTGTGGGGTACAGAGAAGATGTAGTCATTCAAAAATCATGTCAAACACTATTATTGCACAAAGTGAGTCCATGCAACTTATTATGTGACTTGTTAGGCACATTTTTACTCCTGAACTTAGTTAGGCACATTTTTACTCCTGAACTTAGTTAGGCTTGCCGTTACAAAGGGGTTGGATACTTATTGATTCAAGACATTTCAGTTTAATTTATTTACTTTTTTTTAATATATAGAAATTGAAATGTCATCGTTCCGCTTTGACATTATGGAGTATTGTGTGTGTGTGTAGGCCAGTGACAGCATCTCAATGTAATCCATTTTAAATTCCGGCTGTAACGCAACAAAATCTGGAAAAAGTCGAGGAGTGTGAATAGTTTCTGAAGGCACTGTAGGCTATATGCCTTTTTTTGTTGAAGAACCAGGGCTTCAAAAAACAATTACTCAACCAAATGGTTAATTGTTTTGTTTGTGCAATGTTTCCTGTCCTTTTCTTCTATTTCTCTCTTTCAGTCATTCTGTGTGGTCATAACAGAGGTCATTTATCATCTGTCACCTCTGGAATCAGCTTAGTCTGGATTCCCATGGGACTGTGACACGTGCCAAGAAGTCAGATGACTTAAACATGTAAACCCTGTTACAATTTACACAATAGGAAACATCAATTACCTCAACATGTAAAGTATTTTTTGTGTACATTGACCAGAATACTGTTTTCTAATGAGTTTGAACTATGTAGGTGTGGGATTTGAGTCTCTGTCTAGCTGCCTCTAAAACATGTTCACTCTATGGTCCCATTTCCATTGTAGTTGGGTGTTATTCTGATTGGTTAAAACTCAATTTCAGCCTCTGTCTATTACACAAGATACCACTGGCTAAATGTATGATGTTAAAATGCCTATTTACCCTGTTCCATCTGACTGTGCAACCCACTGTCTCATCAGCCCAGCCAGGCAGTTTATAAACTTGATTTCCACAATAGAAATTCTCACATTTCGTTTAGACTAACATTTAGTTTCAAACAGCAGAGATGTGTATAAACCTTGCTGTCTGTCTCTCCGACATTTGCAACATTGTTTCAATATTCAAATTCGATCTCCAGCTATCCAATAGTAATGAATGTGTCGGGAAGAGACAGACCGGTAGGCAGCTTTTCTCAGCCAGTCAAATCATGAACCAGCATCGTTCGTACATACATACAGTTGAAGTTGGAAGTTTACATACACTATAGCCAAATACATTTAAACTCAGTTTTTCACAATTCCTGACATTTAATCCTAGTAAAAATTCCCTGTCTTAGGTCAGTTAGGATCACCACTTTATTTTAAGAACGTGAAATGACAGAATAATCGTAGAGAGAATGTTTTATTTCTTTCATTACATTCCCAGTGGGTCAGAATTTTACATGCACTCAATTAGTATTTGGTAGCATTGCCTTTATATTCTTTAACTTGGATCAAACGTTTCGGGTACCGAAGTACACCTCTAGGAGACAGAACGCGTCTCCTTCCTGACCGGTATGATTTGGAAATTGCTCCCAAGAAAGAACCAGACTTGTGGAGGTCTACTATTTTTTTCTGAGGTCTTGGCTGATTTCTTTTGATTTTTCTATGATGTCAAATAAAGAGGCACTGAGTTTGAAGGGAGGCCTTGAAATACATCCACAGATACACTTCCAATTGACTCAAATTATGTCAATTAGATTATCAGAAGCTTCTAAAGCCATGACATCATGTTCTGGAATGTTTTAAAACTTCTTGGTGACAGGGGGGCAGTATTGAGTAGTTTGGATGAATAAGGTGCCCAGAGTACACTGCCTGCTACTCTGTCCCAGATGCTAATGTAACGGATGTGAAACGCTAGCTTAGTTAGCAGTGGTTCGCGCTAAATAGTGTTTCAATCGGTGACATCACTTGCTCTGAGACCTTGAAGTAGTGGTTCCCCTTGCTCTGCAAGGGCCGCGGCTTTTGTGGAGCGATGGGTAACGATACTTTGTGGGTGTCAGTTGTTGATGTGTGCAAGAGGGTCCCTGGTTCGCGCCCGGGTATGGGCGAGGGGACGGTCTGAAGTTATACTGTTACACTAATATATGCATATCATTAGTAGTATTGGATAGAAAACACTCTGAAGTTTCTAAAACTGTTTGAATGATGTCTGTAAGTATAACAGAACTCGTATGGCAGGTGAAAACCTGAGACCAATCCAACCAGGAAGTGGGAAATCTGAGGTTTGTAGTTTAATTTATGTGATTGCCTATCCAATATGCTGTGTCTATGGGGCCAGATTGCACTTCCCAAGGCTTCCAGCAGATGTCAACAGTCTTTAGAAAGTTGTTTGAGGCTTCTGTTGTGGAAGGTGGTCGAATAAGAGTGGACTAGGCTGTGGCCAATCAGTTGTTTACTGCGCGGGCGCGCCGTACCTTCTTTTTCCTCTGTAATGAATACGCTATTGTCCGGTTGGAATATTATTGAAAATTTATTATGAAAAGACCCTAAGGATTGATTGTAAACATCGTTTGACATGTTTCTACAAACTGTAATGGAACTCTTGACCTTCCAGACCTTTCGTCTGGATTTTGTGCTCGCACATTGTGCCTTTGGAATAGTGAACTAAACGCGCGAACAAAACGGAGGTATTTGGACATAAATATGGACGTAATCGAACAAAACAACATTTCTTGTGGGAGTCCTGGAAGTGCGTTCCGACGAAGATCAGCAAAGGTAAGTGAAGATTTATAATGCTACTTATGACTTTTGTTGACTCCACAATTTGGCGGGTAACTGTATGGCTCACTTTTGTGGCTGAATGCTGTTATAACTCTAAGCATATAGTGTAAGAGTACCTGTTTCTTTGTTAAACGCTCAGCGCAGAATAGCCGCATGGGTGCACTCCTTCAAATCGTTTGGAGAAAATAGCCTTTCTATTTTACTCGGCTATGTTCAGTTGTGTTCTTCATGCTATAAAATAACATTAAATAATGTCACGGAATTCAAAGCAAATCTTGCCTGGTAAATGAACTAGTTTAGCCCACAGCCATATGGCATAACCAGGTCAGGACCTAACATAAGGACAACTCGGAGTATGCTATTCTGTTCTTCTGAAATAGACTACATTTTCTTCATATCATGTCTAAAATAATAATGGCTTTATTGTGAAGGGGTAGGCTATATTACATAGATTTGTTAGACTTGTTTAAAATGTAGAGGTTCCAAAGGTCTGCATCAGTGGCTTGTAGGAAGCCCGGAGATGCTAAATGTTTTTATGTTAATTAACAGTTTATTACCGTGAGACCTGCAGTTATTTGCGTGACAATCACCGGCTGACATTTTCATGACGCCTCAGCCATAAACCTGGCTCCTACTACTATACCCCATTCAAAGGCACTTACATTTTTTGTCTTGACCACTCACCCTCTGAATGGCACACATACACGATCCATTTCTCCATTTCTCTAGGCTTAAAAATCCTTCTTTAACCTGTCTCCTCATCTACACTGATTTTGAAGTGCATTTAACAAGTGACATCAATAAGGGATCATAGCTTTCACCTGGTCAGCCTGTCATGGAATGAGCAGGTGTTCTTAATGTTTTGTGTCCTCTGTGTATATCCTATTGTGTACATATCAGTTGTATTACTATGCATACTACTTTCCTGTAATTACTTTTTATTTGTTTTAATTTTGACTTGATTAGTGGTGAAGGCGCTAGCATGTAAGCATTTCACTGCACCTTTTATACCTGCTGGAAACTGTGTACGTGACAATTTATTTGATTTGCGCCACACGACAACTTACTGTTTAAGTGCCTTGAAACAGGGGACTCTGGCTTGGCATAATAGAAGATTCTCATTGAGTCTGTTGTTGTACAGAATCTTGCACTATGACTGCACTTTTTCCAACATCTGTATTTGTTGTAGAGCACCTGACTTTAGTGCAGGGGTTCTTCAACTTTTCCAGCCTGGCACCCAAATGAGAGATTCTGTTTTCCTGGGACCCAAGCTTAGGAAAATATGCAACTATACATAAATATCGGTACATTTCATTGCCCTTATGCCTAAAACAAATGCAGTTTAGACGACAACAATGACATTAAATATCTATTCATGTTTATTTTCCCCCATTTTAAAAACACTCTTACATATCTGTCTAGGTTGGAACTGGTGCTGTTAAAATACAATAAATCATTTTTAATTCTCAACTGGAATAAACTGATTTATCACATCACACAGATGTAGACCAGGAAACAAACACACACACACACAGTCCCAATGAGAGGTGGGTGGCTGGTTGAAGTTCTCATGTGTATTTGGGCTCTGTTTTTGACAGTGCAACTCTTGAGGTGATGCTCAGCCTTGAAATTTAATTTCTGTAGTTTAAAAAAAAATTTTTTTTTAAGTATGTCAGAGTTGAGAACCCTGACTCACATAGGTATGTGGTGCCAAGCTGGACCAGAACATCTACTGCTTTCTCAGTCAGGCAGGAGACCGCTTCCTGCTGAAGATGAACAACCCAGAACTGTGTGTGTTTGCCTCTAACAGCATCTTGCTTCAATCAGTTTATTCCAGTTAAGAATACAAAATTATTACATGTATTTTAACAGCAACAGTTCCAACTAGACTTTCTGAACATTTTTCATCTTCTGTACTGTTCCTAGGATTGCACTATCAGTAGCTAGCTTTGGTGAATGTTATCTATTAGCTGTGTATGAGAGTTAGTACTTTCTTATTTCTGCTTATTACCTGTTATAAAATGACAACAATGCCTTGCTAGCTGACTTTTCCACTGTCAGAAGCACTGTTTCCTGAAGCATTCTCCCCTGTTCTGAAAGAACTCTCTGGGTTTACCACCATGCTATGGATGTTGGGTCAGGACATATCGTTTTATTCATTTGTTCGTTTTGAGAGACTCTACTATGCACTTCCCCGCACTAAACACATTGTGTGCGCTCCTCGTTATAAAATGTGTATGAAAGAGGGAGAAACTCATCGCTGTATATGTGTTTCATGACAATTGAGTTCAGTCAGACCTTGTGGCTAGCATGAGTCCATGTGATAACAGCGGTGAGTGATGGCGAGTGGGAATGACGAGTGGCAGGCAGCGCATCATCGGCTGCGTTGTGTGTGTCGCGGCGTGATCTTCACGAAAACTGCAGAAAAAAGATCTGGTGAACCGCGAAGCACACAGGCATCTACCTCTCTCGCGACGCAACTGCCAAACTGAGCAGAGACCACAGATGCACTTGGCCAAATCACTTCCCGTAATTAAATAATTCTACATTTACTCTTGACACATCGCCGCCCACCATTACCAGGTCCGTGTGTCACGACCCATACTTTAAAGCCTGCTTTAGTGTAATGTGATTGCATGTCACCTTGAAAGCTCACCAAGCACATTGTTGCTATAGGAGGCTTTTTCATACATTCATGCTTCTGATATTGTCACTGTACCATAACGTTCATGCCAATACTTTTATAGGTGCAGTGCACTGCCATCCTTCACATTAAGGTGTAAGGTTTTGTTGGATAGTGTCTTCAGTGCATATTTAGACCTGCACTGCAAAGCTGTTCACACTTTTCACCAAGGTCTTCTATTTCCACCTGAAGCATCTCTTTTTTTTAACCTTTATTTTACTAGGCAAGTCAGTTAAGAACAAATTCTTATTTTCAATGACGGCCTAGGAACAGTGGGTTAACTGCCTGTTCAGGGGCAGAAAAACAGATTTGTACCTTGTCAGCTCGTGGATTTGAACTTGCAACCTTTCGGTTACTAGTCCAACGCTCTAACCACTAGGCTACCCTGCCGCCCCTCTTCTAGTGATCCAACCAAGTCAAACCATTTAATATATTGGCTGACAGGTACATGTAAATGGCATGCATGTATTTTTAGACAGTTATGCATTCAAAGACATATATTATAATGTTGAATACACTTATCACCAAACATTGCATATCAGGAATATTTATTTATTTTATTTAACCTTTGTTTATCTAGGCAAGTCAGTTAACAAATTCTTATTTACAATGGCGGCCAAACCCGGACGACGTTGGACTAATTGTGCGCCGCCCTATGGGACTCGGTTGTGATAGACTGGAATCGAACCAGGGTCTGTAGTGACGCCTCTAGCACTGAGATGCAGTGCCTTAGACCGCTGCTCGACTCAGGAGCCCAAAATATATGCTTCATGAGAAATGTATGCACACTTCATAGGCTGTAGGTTACACACTTAGCCCAAAGTGGTATTACATGTATAGGTTACACACTTAGGCCAAAGTGGTATTACTTGTATAGGTTACACACTTAGGCCAAAGTGGTATTACATGTATAGGTTACACACTTAGGCCAAAGTGGTATTACATGTATAGGTTACACACTTAGGCCAAAGTGGTATTACATGTATAGGTTACACACTTAGGCCAAAGTGGTATTACTTGTATAGGTTACACACTTAGGCCAAAGTGGTATTACATGTATAGGTTACACACTTAGGCCAAAGTGGTATTACTTGTATAGGTTACACACTTAGGCCAAAGTGGTATTATATGCAGACTCCCAGTACAAGTTGTCTTGGTATGGTCAGTTAGAGATCCATCCGAGTTTTTGTTTAGGGGCCCTTTGCTGCATTGGGAGCTAAAAGGAATAAGTACTGTCAGTGTTTGCTGAATCCACGTTAAGTGACTCGTAGCATGATATGGAGGTATCACTATGAGACAGTCATTTTGTGAATATCTACCATTTACACTGGGAAATGCTCTTCCTGACAATTACAATGTGAAATGCTCTAGTTGTAAACTGAAAAGAAACAAATGGAAGTGCCAGCAGTTTAGAATCTTCTGTTGGTTATACTATAGTAATACCACCTCAACACAGCCTGAGCAGTTTAGAATCTTCTGTTGGTTATACTATAGTAATACCACCTCAACACAGCCTGAGCAGTTTAAAATCTTCTGTTGGTTATACTATAGTAATACCACCTCAACACAGCCTGAGCAGTTTAAAATCTTCTGTTGGTTATACTATACTAATACCACCTCAACACAGCCTGAGCAGTTTAGAATCTTCTGTTGGTTATACTATAGTAATACCACCTCAACACAGCCTGAGCAGTTTAGAATCTTCTGTTGGTTATACTATAGTAATACCACCTCAACACAGCCTGAGCAAAGTGTAGTGTTGTTTTAGCATGATTTAGGAGGGCTAGACCCACAAAGAAATGTTCAGGACATTGTTTGGGTAATATATTGTCACTCGAAATACCAACATATTCACACAGTGAAGTATTTAAAGACAGGACAATGATAAATGACCATGGTATATATTACGTTGCCATGCACACTACCTCCAACAATACAATTGGATGGATTTCAAATCCCAGGGCTAGCTTTAAATTTGGACTTTCTAGTTTTGAAAATTTCTTCGAACTTCACGACAATACTATAGGCCTACATTATTTCCTGGTGCTTTTTGGTCAATGATTGGCTAATTCACCTGATTAATTCAGTTCTCTTTAATTGGCACTATTCCAGCAGCTCTTTATCATGTAAAATATATTTGTGAATAACTAAAACGCAGGTAGGTTAATGTGACCCTCCATGAACTTCTCTGGCGTTGGCCCCCTTTCGTAGCCACATTGTGTCTATTCCAGGAAGTTGTTCATTGTCATCTGATTTCAGCTAGTCTGAGCCTTTGCCAGTTTTATTGTGCTGCTACATTCCTGCTCCTTTAATATGAAAACAACTTTCCTCTCTCCCACATTGCAGATTAGGTCTACGGGGTTCATCCCTTGAGCCTCCTCTCCCAGTCTGCTGTATCTGATTGTGTGACACTTCTGGTGGGTCCACGTAGGGGGGGGTGATGTGTTCCAGTGGCGGTCCAGACAGCTCCGGCTATGGGGGCAGCCGGTCCGGCTCCTCATATGCTCTGTGTGCCTTGGGGGTGGGGCTCATAGCCCTGGGCATCGTCATGATCGTGTGGACTGTGGTGCCCGGGGATGCTCCCCAGACAACCAAGGCTCCGGGCAACTTCAGTGTTATTGTACCAGTGGACCATGCTGGGGATGGAGAGAAGGACAGGGAAACAGCGAAGACCTCATCAATAGCCTATGTGCTGGTGGGTGCAGGGGTGGCCATGCTGCTGCTGTCCATCTACCTGGGGGTGAGGAACAAGAGGAGGGGGAGCCAAAGAGGACAGGAGACACAGGTCCCCTTTGTGGACCATGTGGCTGGGGAGGCAAGAGAGATGTGAGTGCTTTAAACAATTAATATAATCACTAACAGTAACTTATTTTAATCATCCAAGAAGGGGTTCAGAGGCTTCGTTTTCACTATTAACCCATATAACTTAGTTTCTAGGATGATGCCTGCAACATGCCTCCCTTTTGATTGATAATGTTAAAGCACCAGTTTATCTCCACTGAGTGTACAAAACATTAAGAACACCTACCTAATATTGAGTTGTCTTGCCTACTCACCCTCCGAATGGCACACATACACAATCCATGTCTCAAGGCTTTAAAATCCTTATTTAACCTGTCTCCTCCCCTTCCTCTACACTGATTGAAGTGGATTTAACAAGTGACATCAATAAGGGATCATAGCTTTCACCTGGATTCACCTGGTCAGTCTATGTCATGGAAAGAGCAGGTGTCCTTAATGTTTTGTACTCTCAAAACTAGCACCAAATGTCTTACCAGTACATACCACAAAGTAATTAAGGGATAAAAGTTCATTAGAGGAAAAAAGAAACATTGAACGCCGTGCACTTATTACCACTACTGGCCGGTGTGGCTAGTTGTGTGTACAACGTCCTGCATTACAAATGGCTCTCAAGTTTACAAAAATAGCAGAAACGTATCATTACAAAAGCTCTTATTGTTCTGGCAATGGATATTTTTGTGACTATGATCAGTTAAGAAGCAGTACTTAGCTTTTCTAGTATCCTTAAAAAAAACATGAAATGTAAATGATTGCTAAAATGTTATTTTAAACCGCTGTCCCTGTACATTCTTTTGTAGTGCAGGGGAGCCAGCACCAGCCTACGATGTGCCCAGCTATGAGGAGGCGGTCACCAGTGGCCAGTACCCCATACGCCAGAGCAACTTACGCCACAGCACCTCCCAGCTGCCTTCATACGAAGACCTCATCAGTGCTGTGGAAAACGAGGGGGAGGGACCAAGAGCAGTTACTTCAGAGGAGGTTCCTCCCACCACTCCGGCCCTGGATCCCCAGCCCGCCCCCGCGACTGCAGCCAACCCCCCCACCCGCAGCAGCAGTCGGGCTAGACGGATACTACGGCCGCTCAGGGTACGCAGAATCAAGTCAGAGAAACTCCATCTGAAGGACTTCCGTTTTAAGGTCCGCAACCCTACTGATGTGAAGGTGACCATTGAACCCATCACGCCACCACCACAGTATGACGACAAGATGCCTGAGTTCTGACAGCGCCCTCGGGCTTGGGAGGACTACAAGCATTGTTTTTCAATGTTGAGTAAAACAACACTATCGCTGGATCAGATGGACTAATAATAAATACAATTTTTGGAAAGCAGAACCATTATAACAGATGCTTTGTGAATATAGGCCCTGAACTCACATACCATCTCAGAGTAGGAGTGTTGATCTAGGATCTGTCCATGCAATCTTATTCATTATGAACTGAAAGGCAAAGCTGATCCTAGTTCAGATCTCCCACTGAGACACTTTGTGGATACACGGGCCTTTAGTCCAGAGGCCTGGCTGGGAGTCTTCTTCCTTCACACTGAGACCAAGACACTGACATTGTTGCTTTGAATCAAGATGTTTCTCTGCTCTATCTTGACTTGTTTATTGAAATCTGCTTAATGGCATATTTATTCCAGGGCTTCTTTATGTGCACTATGCTATCTGTTTAGAACACTGTGGCTGTGTTTTGAAGATAGGTAATTATCTTGTTCTTATCTTGTGCACAAATACATCTTGACATCCAGAAAATGTCCTTAACCTTTTCAGATGGAATGCATAAAATGGTGTCATAACAGTGCCTTGGTAATTGTATTGTATCAGCAGATGTGCCTATTAGGAAACGATCCATGTCATCAGTTTGTCCCACACAGTGATTGCTCATGGACTACTGGAAACAAATACCCTATGAAAATGGTAGTTTCATGTCAGTCTATACAAAGAATGGCACAACTTTTGAGAATGTGTTTTATAGTACTACTATGTAGAGGACATGCTGAAGCCAAGGAATAATTAAATACCTTTATGTTGACGTTTGGTATTTGGAGAGTATTGAATGTGAATCATTCTATAACTGCAGCAACAACGAAAGGGAATGAGTGTTGTCTCGTCAGCTTTACATTCAAGGGAATAGCAGGTAGAATACCCTGGAGTCCAAATAAACTGTAAGACTTATCTCTGCTAATTTATCTAATTAACTATGCACATTTTTACAGAGTTAAGAGCATTTTGATAAGACTGCTTCAAGATTTCTTTCCTTATGTGGACCGTGAATGAATGTACCTTTCTAGTACTGACCCAGTTCACCTAACTACAGCCATGTTTGGGAAGATCATTGGAGAAGCATAATGTTCTTAGAATTAAACCGCAGTTATTTCTGAAAGATTTTTTTGTCATCTGACACTAGGAGAAAAAATGGAACTATTGGGCTCCCGAGTGGCACTGCAGTGCTAGAGGCATCACTACAGACCCTGGTTCGATTCCAGGCTGTATCACAACCGGCCGTGATTGGGAGTCCCATAGGTCGGCTCACAATTGGCACAGTGTCGTCCAGATTAGGGTTTGGCAGGGGTAGGCCGTCATTGTAAATAAGAATTTGTTTTTAACTGACTATCCTAGTTTTAAAAAATTAGGGGGGGTGTACTGTCTATGTACTTAGTGTAGGTGACCAAATTCAATAGATAACACTGTATGAATGACTTCTGGTCTGTAGAATTGTTTTGCGTGTATGCGCTTGTTTCTGTATTGACACAAATTTAAATAAGTCATGAAAGGTATTGGGGTAATTGTCTGTTTTAAAAAAAAAAAAATATCAATGTATTTATTTTAACGTGCAAATCATTATTTTGGGATTCTTGAGAAATAAAATTGACTGGGTTGTTTGTTGTATGGATTAAAGATGCATCACAATCTCACACTGAACATTAAATATTTCAATCTTGACCTTCTCACATTAATTCATGTTACATGTGTAAACAAACAATATGTTGCCCAGAATGTTCTTTAGCCTACGGTTATATAGTAAGATTGTCTTCTTTTTTTTTTACATTGCCATAAATTCCTATGGCTTCCTATTTTTCCGGCTCTTATTAAATTATATTTTAGCACCCTCTAGTGGTATTTTAATGAACCCACATAAAGTGAAGGACTGGGTTGCAGGTTTATTCCTGACCATGCCGTCAAACCGAGGAAACTGAACCCAGGGAATGGATTCATTACGTCTTGCAACGGAGACCATTTAAAACCCAAACGGAATGTAATAGCCCAGGAACTACGTGCATGTTTATAATAGAAACGATCGTTTTCGTTGCAAAGCTTTTTCCGTTTGGAGTAAACGTTTTCTGTTGCAAAACATCGGTTTAGTGAATACCCCCTGGTTATATATTGTGTAGAGCGTCACAAAGGGAAAAAATCCACAAAATCTTTTGTCATCAAACTGGGGTGCGTTCAGCAAGACCCAACGTTTTGGAATGTTCAGATAGTAATACGCTATGAGGAACAAACATGTCTCTGCCGTATAATAAAGAATCGACGCGGCTCCATTCGTTGCATATCTGTAACGTTCAACATTTGGTTACTGAACATCGTCCTGGTGTGTACTCATTCTGTCTTCCAACGGTAACTGTTTTACCGTTCAAAAACTAAACGGAAGCAAGCAGAACGTAACGGGGAGGGACCTACTTGAGTTTGACCATTGAAACGCTAGTTTTTGTTGCAAAAGTTTTTCCAATTGGAGTAAAATGTTTCTGTTGCTAAATAATTGGCGTAATGAACTGGTAACACAAATCTTATCTGAAGTGTTAAGGAAATGTATATTTTCTGCACCAAATAATTCAGCATAGGACGCTAATCATAGCTTCCTATTGATTTCAGGAGTTCACATTAACCTACATGAACCTATGGTGAACACTAACTTGTAGTACATGTTTTTCCAAAAGCACAATGAGGTCCTACTTTTCATGGCTATATCTACAAATGATTCATCGAATATTCAACTTATTCTGTTATGTCGTTCTGCCTGTAAAATAGTAGACTATTAAAGACTTTTGACAGCTGACCATAGAAATATTTGGGTAACACTTTATTATAACTTTGACAAATAACCGTTAATAAACTAGGCATTATACATGTTAATAGGCCTACATGTTTACAAATAATGAAATACTTATTAATAGTTGAAGCATTTATAGGCCTTAGCTGATAAGAATTACAATTCATCATAAGTATTGAACATGTATAACCATTTATCAACATTTCTAAGCATTCATAATGGCATATTCATGAACGTTATTTTAAAGTGTTACCTGCTAGGATTTGCTATAATTGCGGTTGTCTGTAAGCTACTAAAATACACAATTGAAATAATTTAACCTAATGTGACTATTAAACAATTTCATAATAATACTAATATTTTGTGTAGTATTAATTTGGAGATCAGGGTTTGATAACTAAATGTACTTATTTATGTTTAGCATTGCGGGGGGAAAACGTTGTAAGATCATGTTTGGGCTCGGGTCATGTTTGGGCTCGGGTCATGTTTGGGCTCGGGTCATGTTTGGGCTAGGGTCATGTTTGGGCTCGGGTCATGTTTGGGCTAGGGTCATGTTTGGGCTAGGGTCATGTTTGGGCTAGGGACATGTTTGGGCTAGGGTCATGTTTGGGCTAGGGTCATGTTTGGGCTCGGGGAGACTGGGGCTAAATGGAACACTTTTTTCCTTTTGCTTATTTATGAAAATACTATTTTAGGGCTCTATTCAATCCGTATGTCAGTGTTACAGCATGTTTGAAACGTAAAGGCAATGTTCCTACATTAGCGAGTATTGGAACATTGCTGTGGGATTTGCTTCCATTCAGCCGTAAGAGCATTAGTGAGGTCGGGCACCGATGTTGGGTGATTCTTCCACACCGATCTCAACAAACTATTTCTGTATGAACCTGGCTTTGTGTATGGGGGCATTGTCATGCTGAAACAGGAAAGGGCCTTCCCCAAACTGTTGCCACAAAGTTGGAAGCACAGAAACGTATAGAATGTATGCTGTATGTTGGCATTAAGATTTCTCTTCACTGGAACTAAGGGGCCCGAACCATGAAAAACAGCCCCAGACCATTATTCCTCCTCCACCAAACGTTACAGTTGGCACTATGCATTGGGGCAGGTAGCGTTCTCCTGGCATCCGCCAAACCCAGATTCGTCCATCAGACTGCCAGATGATGAAGCGTGATTCATCACTCGAGAGAACTCGTTTCCACTGCTTCATTGTCCAATAGCGGCGAGCTTTACACCACTCCAGCCGACGCTTGGCATTGTGCATGATGATCTTAGGCTTGTGTGCGGCTGCTCGACCATGGAAACCCAGTTCATGAAGCTCCCTACAATGAACAGTTCTTGTGCTGACGTTGCTTCCAGAGGCAGTTTAGAACTCAGTAGTGAGTGTTGTAACAGAGGACAGATCATTTTTACGTGCTAAGCGCTATGAGCTTCAGCACTCGGCGGTCCCATTCAGTGAGTTTGTGTGGCCTACCACTTCGCGGCTGAGCCGTTGTTGCTCCTAGACGTTTCCACTTCACAATAACAGCACTTTGAAATTTGATATCATTATGTGAATGTGTCTTAACTACCATATAAAATACAATATCATTTTAGGTACACTGCAATACAAATAACCCTGTTACAACTAACCCCCATTACTAATCTGAGTCTAATCTAAGTCTTGTGAGATAAAAAACCTGAAAAGCCCACTTCTTACTGATCAAATGTATATATATAATTGTAGATACATGGAGAGTGTTCCACAGGTCAATAATCAAAAAAGAGAGCCAGCAAGAAAATTTCATTTAAGCAACAGCAACAAAATATATGTGTCCCCCCTTTGCCCTCAGAACAGCCTCAATTCATTGGGGCGTGGACTCTACATGAAAAACCCAGCAGCATTGCAGTTCTTAACAAAAACCTGCGCACCTGGCACCTACTACCATTCCTCGTTCAAAGATACTTCCATCTTTTGTCTTGCCCATTCACCCTCTGAACGGCACATACACAATCCATGTCTCAATTATCTCAAGGCTAAAAAATCCTTCTTTAACCTGTCTCCTCCCCTTCATCTACACTGATTGAAGTGGATTTAACAAGTGACATCAATAAGGGAGCATAGCTTTCACCTGGATTCATCTGGTCAGTGTATGTCATGGAAAGAGCAAGTGCTCTTAATGTTTAGTACACTCAGTGTAGATACCACTGACACCAAGACTGTGGTATCACACATATATTTATGAACACTGCCATGGATACATTCATGCATTATAAAGGCTCCTTTGAACTAGTTTTAATAGTTTCAATTGAGATTAATGTATTCTCCCCATTGAGGTCCGACTCCACCCTTACTTTCCAGTCTACTAGGTTTTTTGTGGCTGCTGTTGCAGCTGCCATGGTATGAGGGGGAGGGACAACTCGTTCAGGGAACAGCCAGCCCGGGGAGTCAGTCACATTCCTGGCCGGGATTCAATGACTGAACCAGACACAAACAAACAGAGAGAGAGAGAGGGAGAGAGAGAGAGAGAGAGAGAGAGAGAGAGAGAGAGAAAGAGAGAGAGAGAGAGAGAGAGAGAGAGAGAGAGAGAGAGAGAGAAAGAGAGAGAGGGAGGGAGAGAGAGAGAGAGAGAGAGAGAGAGAGAGAGAGAGAGGGAGAGAGAGGGAGAGAGAGAGAACGCCAGACTGCTCAGACTTGGCATGTTTGAGGATCATATCGTGCAGACTAGACATTGCAACCAGAGACTGCTTTGGAGAAGATAAACATTGTATCGTTTTGACGCTCTTATGTGAGTGGTCCGACGGATTTATCTTATCTGTGGACGGGAGAGTTACGAGTATTTCAACTCAATACTGTCGTATCCTCATTTTTTAACAGATGGGCCGGTGGTGACATTCTCTAGTGACATGGAAATGCTCTTTTGGTGGATTTTGAAGACAACTGATTAAAATAGGTCGCGTACATTTGAACTCACTTCTCTAGTGGCAAAAACATGGAGGCTCCATCAAGCTTTCAGCCTCATCCCGGACTTCAGCAAACTCTGAAGCAGTTTCATTTGAGTTCCAGGAGCTCCCTTGGTGGACCGGCGGCGTTCTCCGCTCGGTGGCACCAGGAAATTCTCTTCAACAAAGATGGAAAAACAGCTGAACTGATGCTGGCCATGCCTCCCCTGACACCCCAGGTTTTATCGGGGCCGTTGTTCATTCCATCCGACCGCTCCATCGAAAGGTGCGAAACTGTCCTGGAGCGCGAGACAATTTCTTGTTTCGTGGTCGGCGGCGAGAAACGGCTGTGTCTGCCGCAGATTCTCAACAGTGTCCTGCGGGATTTCTCGCTTCAGCAGATCAACTCGGTGTGCGACGACCTGCATATCTACTGCTCCCGGTGCACTGCGGACCAGCTGGAGATCCTCAAAGTCGTGGGCATCCTGCCCTTCTCTGCCCCATCATGCGGACTGATCACCCAGACGGATGCTGAGCGCCTCTGCAATGCCCTCATTTACTGTGGTATCTACCCTCCTCACTGCAACAAAGAGCTGTCTGGCTCCCTAGAGTTGGAGAGGACGGAAAAAAGCTTCAAAGTATACCACGAATGTTTTGGTAGGTGTAAGGGGTTATTTGTCCCAGAACTGTATACCAGTCCCAATGCCGCCTGTATCCAATGCATGGACTGCAGACTCATGTACCCCACTCACAAGTTTGTGGTCCATAGTCACAAAAGACTAGAGAACCGGACAGTTCACTGGGGGTTCGACTCGGCTAACTGGCGGGTCTATGTTCTCCTGGACCCGGACTATACGTGGAAAGAAGAGAAGGCTGTCCTGGATCAGAACCTCAAAGAAATGAAGGGCAAATTTGACTTCGTGAACAAGTTCTCAAATAAATCATGCCGTGTAAGTCTGTTCAAGTTTTTTTTTAAAGTTTGTGTTTAAAAAACATTTGAACATATTTGATGACATACATTAACACTTAATTAAGTGATAATGCCTTAGAAGCAACCCGTCAGCATTCAGGATTAGACCCACCCGTTGTATAATTAAGCAATAAGGCTCGAGGAGGTGTGGTAAATGGCCCATATACCACGGCTAAGGGCTGTTCTTTCGGTATGATGCAACGCGGAGTGCTTGGATACAGCCCTTAGCCTGGTATATTGGCCATATACCACAAACCCTCAAGGTGCCTTATTGCTATTATAAACTGGTAAACAATGTAATTATCAAAAGAAAGAAAGTGGCCCACTCCATGTATAATCTCCAGGCAATTTAATGGGTATTTACCAATGTTTCGGCATCCAACTTTCTTTATTTTGATAGTTTATAGTTTATTTGCCATTAGTCAGCACCTCCACACAAACTATTATTCTGGGTGTGCACCATCTACCAATGTAATTAGAGCATTAAAATAACTGTTTTGTCATACTGGTGGTATAAGGTCTGATATACCACGGATGTCAGCCAATCAGCATTCAGGGCTTGAACCACCCAGTTTATAATTTGTGATAACCTATTGGTTAATGTGTTGTTATTCATTAATCAATGGTAGTGTTTTGAAATAATGGCCCTATTACACAGTTGCGTGTTAAGAACAACTAAGGATATCTGAATATGATATCTTATTGCATGCCATTTAGCCCACACTATTGAGTCATTCCATCACTGTTACATTTGCAACTGACAATGTACAGTAGGGATGACCAACCTGTATATGATGGCCCCTTCCCCTGCCCTGTTCTATTGGTCTCACTCACTCACTCACTCACTCACTCACTCACTCACTCACTCACACTCACTCACTCAACACACATTCATACATGCATACACACACACACACACACACACACACACGCATGATTTATTTCAAATCTTTTCCTCTCTGCCTTTTTGCAGTGCAGGTACATTGGTTTAAATTCACATTGAAAAGGTTGTTTTAAAATGTTCCTTTGAAAACAAAAGAAGCTCAAACTTTCACACCCTGAGTGGTCCTTCACCCCACTCTCCTTGGATTCCCCATAGGGTAACCCAAGGGCATCTTCATATGACCGTTTTTATTAGTGTCAGAGAAGGGAGGGGGACTGGGGAACCCATTATTGGGCCACAAGGTGGGTTAGGGGATAAGAGTTTAATGAACAATGAGTTATCACAATGTGTGTTAGATCAGGATAGGTTATGTGTAAGTGTGTGTGCGTGCGTGCGTGCGAACTTGAGCCCATTGAATGCAGGGTGGTGGAAGGTTTTCAGGGTGAACATTTGCCTGAGGTCTATGGCTGTGCTGCCTGGCTCCACGCGAGGCTCACAGATGTTCAGAGTGGACAAAGGACAGGGAGACATGGTGGCTGTTTCCCTCAGCTCACAACAGCTGTTGAGTGGGACTTAGCTAATGACTGGACACTGTTTCACTGTGGTGTAACTACACTCTGAACAGGAGACAGGCTATCTCTTCAATATTCCTCTCAGTGACTTTACATTTCATTATCATTCCTACACAGGAAATTTGGGAATTTGTATGTATTATTAGAAATGAATGGAGGTCTACCTCGACCAAGAGAGGCTTGGTTGAATATTAGTTCTGAGCGATTAACCGAAATATAGATTATTTTTCAGTTTTTAACAACTAATTGAATGACGTCAGTTCAAATATTTTAAATAAATTGCGTTTTTTTTCTCCACTGAGCTCAATGCGCATATTGCACAGTTTCTCTAGAGATAAATAACTGTGCGATGTAGTAGGGAGTTGTCGTTTCCAACAGGCCAATATTCTACATAGGTTAGTGCATAAAACATGATAATTAACTACAATGACCATAATCCATTATGCATCTACCAGTCTGTGTTTTTTTTAAGCCTGCTATGGAAGAGACAAGAATGCATAATCGTGAGTCTCAACGTCAACAGTGAAGAAGCGACTCCGGGCTGCTGGCCTCCTAGGCAGAGTTCCTCTGTCCAGTGTCTGTGTTCTTTCGCCCATCTTAATATTCCATTTTTATTGGTCAGTCTGAGATATGTCTTTTTCTTTGCAACTCTGCTTAGAAGGCCAGCATCCCGGAGTCGCCTCTTCACTGTTGACGTTGAGACTGGTGTTTTGCGGGTACTATTTAATGAAGCTGCCAGTTGAGGACTTGCAAGACGTCTGTTTCTCAAACTAGACACTGTAATGTACTTGTCCTCTTGCTCAGTTGTGCACCGGGGCCTCCCACTCCTCTTTCTATTCTGGTTAGAGCCAGTTTGCGAAGTTCTGTGAAGGGAGTAGTACACAACGCTTTACGGGATCTTCAGTTTCTTGGTAATTTCTCCCATGGAATAGCCTTCATTTCTCAGAACAGGAATAGACTGACGAGTCTCAGAAGACAGTTCTTTGTGAGCCTGTAATCGAACCCACAAATGCTGATGCTCCAGATACTCAACTAGTTTAAAAAAGGCCAGTTTTATTGCTTCTTTAATCAGGACAACAGTTTCAGCTGTGCTAACATAATCACAAAAGGGTTTTCTAATGATCAATTAGCCTTTTAACACAACGTGACATTAGAACACAGGAGTGATGGTTGCTGATAATGGGCCTCTGTACGCCTATGTAGATATTCCAATAAAAAATCTGCCGTTTCCCGCTACTATAGTCATTTACAACATTAACAATATCTACACTCAATTTGATGTTATTTTAATGGACAAATGTGTTTTTCTTTCAAATGTGTTTTTCTTTCAAAAACAAGGACATTTCTAAGTGACCCCAAACTTTTGAACGGTAGTGTATATTCTCAATTTCTAAAGTGCTTGTAAAACGGCTTCCAATGTCTCTCTTTTGAGACACAGTAACATTGTGCCCTCTACAGTTTTCAAAATCTCACAGTTAATGCACATTTAATAATACAATTACATAATCTGTGTCATTTCCACATAAGAAATTGACATCCAGAACCTCACAGTGGCTTGGACCTAAAGAAAAAATGTCTGTGTGGCAAAATCTCCACCACCTGTTGCTTACCGCTGCTGTCCTAACTGTAGTCATCATGACATGATATATGGTCAGTGTGTTTCATATTTTCAAAACTGTGAGGTCTCTGCTTCAGGGGGCATAGGGTGGTGTGGGGTTGTGGTGTGTGTCTGCCTGCCTTGGTTCACAGTCAGGATTGTCCCAGTTAGCAGACAGCCAGGCCTGGTCCTTGGGGAGCTGCACACCAGTGCTCTCATACATCACTCTGACAGGGGAAGCTGCTGAGAGGCAGGACTGACAGGGTCGCTAGCAGCCAGCCCTGGCTCGCTTACCCATAAAAAAAACAATGTTATCAACCGACCTCAGACCCACACTAATGTCAGGGTGTGTGTTGGGTCAGACCTCATCCAGGATCATGTCTGTCTGTTTGGGCATTCAGTTACACTTCTGTACACAGAGCTCTGTAAACTAGGTTCAGTTGAAAATGACCTTTTCGCTATTTTTGAGTACTTTCTTTCAATAAAAAGAGAAAGTATATTGAGATAATAGGTAATTAAATGATAAACATTTCCAAAGTTCTGTAGAACAAGTTGAACAGGGTTTCTACATAGCTAGAGACAGCATTATAGTTGGATATCATTGTTCGAGTACAAAGCTGACAGGGAAGAGGGTTGATGACACCAGAGGTCAGGGGCGGACTGGGACCAGAAATCGTCCCTGGCATTTTGTAATGGGTGTGTGTTGGTTGCAGGGAAGTCAGGCGCAGGAGAACGAACTTGGTATAAACGGGGTCGTTTAATAAGTGCTCATAAAACTCCAAAAACCAAAATATACAAAAAATTATAAAAGTGGGTACAAAACCCATCGCACACCAACACATGACTTGCACAATACATACAACCAAACAAGGACATGAGGGGAAACAGAGGGTTAAATACACAACATGTAATGATGAGATTGGAACCGGGTGTGAAGGAAGACAAGACAAAACCAATAGAAAATGAAAAATGGATTAGTGATGGCTAGAAGGTCGGTGATATCGACCGCCGAACACCGCCCGAACAAGGAGAGGGACCGACTTCGACGGAAGTCGTGACACATTTCTAACACACCGGCCCAACCCCCCCCCCTTGATGCCCCCACACTCTGCTAAAAAAAACAGTTAGACAGGCCAACTGGGCTAAAAATGGACCAGCCCATCTGGCATTTGCCCGAAATGCCAGATGGCCAGTACGCCCCTGTTAGAAGTCCGTTGTGTCTGTTTTAAATTGAATCCTGCATTTGGTTATTTAGCCGTTGCCTAATGTAAAGATGGGGATGGAAGAAAACAGGCTGTAGACTCTCATTGAAGAGATGCGGACCCAGTGGAGCAAGGTCTTAACATGTGTTGTTAAAGAGCTGTGACACCTGACCTCTATCCACAGAGACTGACCCCACTCACCCCCACTCTTTTTACAGCGTCCAATCAGATGTCCTTGTGTCCAGTCCACTGGCCAGATGGCTGTCTGATAAAGGACAGAGAGACCCAGCAAATAAATAAATACAAATAACAAATATTATTCCGAACTAGCCTAGCAACCACGCAAATACAAAAACACATAGTACCACAGTATCTATAATACAGGAACCAAGTACACCAGCATACAACACAAACAAATGACCTTATGAAACCCCACAATTCAAATAAATAACCAAATATCAAAGGTATAAAAAATGATATTGATTGATTTTCTGAAATATGAATTTCACCTGTTCTTCTATTTAGGGGAAGTACATAAAATATGCTTTTGTCAGGAATGACTAAAATATGTTTCCCTCCCTCATTGTCCAATATTTCTTAGAATAAGCTTAACAAGTAAGAGCAATAACGTCAGTCTTGTGTATGAGTGTAGAAGCGGACTCTGGAGACCCATGTAGTCCATCCTTAATGGAATGGATATTAGCCTTGTTCATGTGAGGACAATTTATGCAATTTCTCATCCCATTGTTCTGTTCATCAAATGAGCCTCAAACCTGGGACCAAACCAGTAAACTGAGTACTGTACTCTGAGATGGAGAGGGACGGTGTGTGTTTATTGTGCGTGTAAAGCCCTACATCTGTGTGCTTAGGTATTGCTCTGTGTAACTTATGGCTAGCAAGACAAATCAAATCAAACGTTATTTGTCACATTTGCTGAATACGACAGGTGTAGACTTTCCCGAAGGCTTACTTTACGAGCCCTTTCCCAACAATGCAGAGTTAAAAAGTACAAAAATAATCCAAATAAGCAGAAAAAATAGGAAATATTAACACAATAGAATAATGTGTGCAGTATGTGAGTGGGCATGTAATTATGCCTGGATCAGCTGGGCTGGGTGATTCAAATGAGCTCACTGCCGGCTCATTTCCGCACCTATCTGTCTGCTATAACCTCTGGGAAGCCCTGAGACCACACATAGTTCATCCCCCCTGCCCCTGGCCCGGCCCTCAGTCACCCCTGTCTGACCAGCACTGACCCAACACACACTTCCTCACTGACCAGCACCTACCCTAAACGGACCAGCCAAGCCAAACTCAGACCCAGCATCTCCAACCTCTGCCTCCAGTTCAACCTAAACCATACTAAACCACTAGTCCCTAAGCAAACACATATTTCAGTGGATAATGCATCCAGCCCAGAGTTTTGTTGGTAGGATTCTATATAAGGAGCTCTGAGTCTGTTCAATTGCCTCGTCTGTAAACCCTTTTCGAAACATGGATAACTAGAGAAGTGCATCATCTCGTATTATATGTGATTGAAGGAGAGTGAGAGGCAGTGTGTCAGTAAGAGGGGTGTGAGGAGCTCACAGAGGAGCTCACTGGGGTCTCGCCCTCCATTCTCCAAAGGCTGACCCCCTGTTAAAAGGACGTCAGCTGGAGCTCTGTCATGGGTGATGTGTGGTAAAGACCAGCCACCTCCTTTGTTCCAGAGCCCTGCCTTTCAGTGGCTGTTAAGTGCAGCCATTCCTTTTTGTTAATGTCTTGTTTCTTTGGGTGGTGCGTGGGTAAAATGTCTCTAACTCACAGCCTCTCCCAGGGTGGGAAACCTATGACTGAGCACTTTGCTGTGTCTGTCTGTATCAATGGCATCCTGTTCCATGTAGGGCAGCCAGTCGCCACTGACTGGTCACTGTCTGTCTGCTTCAAAAGCATGCACACTAACCTGAAAGTACAGCTTCAAGTAGACCTCATACCATTATTCATAACCTATGACAAATAGATGGTACAGGGTTTGTTGATGTGGTTTACATTCTTTAAAGGTGGTGTTTAACAGTAGACAGTCAGAGAAGGAGATTAGTGAGGAGGAGGTGGAGAGGAGGAGGAGAATAGTGAGGAGAAGGAGGGGGAGATTAGCAAGGAGGAGGTGGAGAGGAGGAGATTTGTGAGGAGAAGGAGAGGAGGAGGAGATTAGTGAGGAGGAGGAGATTAGTGAGAAGGAGGTGGAGAGGAAGAGGAGATTAGTGAGGAGAAGGAGGTGGAGAGGAGGAGATTAGTGAGGAGAAGGAGTTGGAGAGGAGGAGGAGATTAGTGAGGAGAAGGAGGTGGAGAGGAGGAGGAGATTAGTGAGGAGAAGAAGAAGGAGTGGAGGAGATAAGTGAGGAGAAGGAGCTGGAGAGGAGGAGATTAGTGAGGAGAAAGAGGTGGAGAGGAAGAGATTAATGAGGAGAAGGGGGAGGAGGAGGAGATTAGTGAGGAGAAGGAGGTGGAGAGGAGGAGGAGATTAGTGAGGAGATGGAGGTGGAGAGGAGGAGATTAATGAGGAGAAGGAGGTGGAGAGGAGGAGATTAGTGAGGAGAAGGAGGTGGAGAGGAGGAGGAGATTAGTGAGGAGAAGGAGGTGGAGAGGAGGAGGAGATTAGTGAGGAGAAGGGGGTAGAGAGGAGGAGATAAGTGAGGAGAAGGAGGTGGAGAGGAGGAGATAAGTGAGGAGAAGGAGGTGGAGAGGAGGAGATTAGTGAGGAGAAGGAGGTGGAGATTAGTGAAGAGAAGGAGGTGGAGAGGAGGAGATTAGTGAGGAGAAGGAGGTGGAGAGGAGGAGATAAGTGAGGAGAAGGAGGTGGAGAGGAGAAGATTAGTGAGGAGAAGGAGGTGGAGATTAGTGAAGAGAAGGAGGTGGAGAGGAGGAGATTAGTGATGAGAAAGAGGTGGAGAGGAGGAGATTAGTGAGGAGAAGGAGGTGGAGAGGAGGAGATTAGTGAGGAGAAGGAGGTGGAGAGGAGGAGATTAGTGAGGAGAAGGAGGTGGAGAGGAGGAGATTATTGAGAAGAAGGAGGTGGAGAGGAGGATGAGATTAGTGAAGAGAAGGAGGTGGACAGGAGGAGATTATAGGTGGAAAGGAGGAGGAGATTAGTGAGGAGAGGATGTGGAGAGGAGGAGGAGATTAGCTGTGGCTGTGACTGTAGTCTTGCTGAGAACAGATGCCTGGATGGGGTTTGGTGTTATTTTATGATCATCAGTTCATCTGCGATAGCCTCGTGATTATGAGATACATGATTAAGACTCTGCTCCATCTGTGTGGATAGCGAAAATCCTGGAGCCTGCACCTGCTGCTGGGAGGATAGGAGGACTAAGCTGCTGCTGGGGAGGAGGAGGTTTTAATCCTGGAACACTCCTAGAATGCACTGACTCGGTTTGGATGAAACTAACATCTGGACGGCTCTTTGGGGGTCTGAGTGATGGGTCTGAGTCTAGTGTCTAAGTTTGACCTCTTCAGACAAGGAAACTGTAATGTTCCTCTCCACCTCATGCTAACTTAGTTACTGCTAACTTAGTTACTACTAACTTAGTTAATGCTAACTTAATTACTGCTAACTTAGTTACTACTAACTTAGTTACTGCTAACTTAGTTGCTGCTAACTTAGTCACTGCTAACTTAGTTACTGCTAACTTTGTCTGGAATTTTCATTATTTGATTATTAGAGAACAGGAAATAGAAATATGAGAATATGTCTTCCAGACTTGCTTGCTGCGTTTCTTTCTACACTTTTTGAAGCCACAGACAGTATCATTTTGTATTTATTTATTATGTCCATCTTGGTTTGCCTTTGTACTGACCTGCAGTACTAGTCTGTGTTTGTTGATCTATCAGACCAGTGCTACAGTAATGTTGCTCCAGCCAGAACAGAGCAGGTCCTGCTGGTGCCATATGACAAATCGACATGCTGCTCTCGCCTACGTTCCGCCCACCAACCACCCCCAAAACTATCAGGAGGATTAGCTCATGTAGCTAAATCAAAAAGACTGCTCAATGTTCAGACTGCATTTGTTCCAAATTATGGATTTAAATGCTCACAAATCATGCAATCTTTTCAGTTGTAGCTGGTGCAAATTGTAGGCTACAGTCACTGAATTGTAAAAGTAGTGAATGTTTTAAGGATTTACTACTTCCTTGCTCTCCAGGATATACATCATTTCTTTCAGGATTAATTGGAACAGATTGCAGGTTCAGTTCAGAATACAAACAACCCAAGACGGAGAGGAAAGCATCTGTTAGCAACCAACACTATTCTGTAATCACTAGGTTAGAAAGTCTGGTTTGCATGAAATATGTTTTTTAACTGAGTGTGTGTCCCAGGCAGCATTCAGAGTTCTCTCAAAGTACACACACACATGCACACACACACACACACACACACGCACACACGCACTCATGCACGCACACACACACACACAAACACACACACACACACACACACACACACAGGGTGGAGTCTCCTCCATACAGTAGGCCTGTGATTGGAGGGCCGATGTGGTTGCTAAGCAGAGCTGCTATTCCTCTGCTAAATAAGAACTTGGTGCTCTTTCTCTGGCTGGTGGGCTGAGAGGAGTGTGCCAGAGCTGAGCTGCACAACAAACACAGACAGGCATGCAGGCCTCCCCACACAGACTTACTCACAGCAGAGCAGAGAGACTGTAGGTTTCCCTTCTCCACTCTCCTCTACCCTGCACAACAGATACGTCCTCCTCCCTATAGAATACACACCCCGTCCTCCAACTACATCACATACAGCAGACCTCGTTACACAGCCCTCCAACCACCTCCTCCTCCAACTACACCACATACAGCAGACCTCGTTACACAGACCTCCAACTACATCACATACAGCAGACCTCGTTACACAGCCCTCCAACCACCTCCTACTCCAACTACACCACATACAGCAGACCTCGTTACACAGACCTCCAACTACATCACATACAGCAGACCTCGTTACACAGCCCTCCAACCACCTCCTCCTCCAACTACACCACATACAGCAGACCTCGTTTCACAGCCCTCCAACCACCTCCTCCTCCAACTACACCACATACAGCAGACCTCGTTTCACAGCCCTCCAACCACCTCCTCCTCCAACTACACCACATACAGCAGACCTAGTTAAACAGCCCTCCAACTACACCACATATAGCTGATCCCGTTTCACAGACCTCCAACCACCTCCTCCTCCAACTACACAACATACAGCAGACCTCGTTACACAGACCTCCAACTACATCACATACAGCAGACCTCGTTACACAGCCCTCCAACCACCTCCTCCTCCAACTACACCACATACAGCAGACCTCGTTTCACAGCCCTCCAACCACCTCCTCTTCCAACTACACCACATACAGCAGACCTCGTTTCACAGCCCTCCAACCACCTCCTCCTCCAACTACACCACATACAGCAGACCTCGTTTCACAGCCCTCCAACCACCTCCTCCTCCAACTACACCACATACAGCTGACCTCGTTACACAGACCTCCAACAACACCACATACAGCAGACCTCGTTGCACAGCCCTCCAACCACCTCCTCCTCCAACTACACCACATACAGCAGACCTAGTTAAACAGCCCTCCAACTACACCACATATAGCTGACCTCGTTACACAGACCTCCAACCACCTCCTCTTCCAACTACACCACATACAGCAGACCTCGTTACACAGACCTCCAACCACCTCCTCCTCCAACTTCACCACATACAGCTGACCTCGTTACACAGACCTCCAACCACCTCTTCCTCCAACTACACCACATACAGCTGACCTCGTTACACAGACCTCCAACCACCTCCTCCTCCAACTTCACCACATACAGCTGACCTCGTTACACAGACCTCCAACCACCTCCTCCTCCAACTTCACCACATACAGCTGACCTCGTTACACAGCCCTCCAACCACCTCCTCCAACTACACCACATACAGCAGACCTCGTTACACAGCCCTCCAACTACACCACACACAGCAGACCTCGTTACACAGCCCTCCAACCACCTCCTCCTCCAACTACACCACATACAGCTGACCTCGTTACACAGCCCTCCAACTACACCACACACAGCAGACCTCGTTACACAGACCTCCAACCACCTCCTCCTCCAACTACACCACATACAGCAGACCTCGTTTCACAGCCCTCCAACCACCTCCTCCTCCAACTACACCACATACAGCAGACCTAGTTAAACAGCCCTCCAACTACACCACATATAGCTGATCCCGTTTCACAGACCTCCAACCACCTCCTCCTCCAACTACACAACATACAGCAGACCTCGTTACACAGACCTCCAACTACATCACATACAGCAGACCTCGTTACACAGCCCTCGAACCACCTCCTCCTCCAACTACACCGCATACAGCAGACCTCGTTTCACAGCCCTCCAACCACCTCCTCTTCCAACTACACCACATACAGCAGACCTCGTTTCACAGCCCTCCAACCACCTCCTCCTCCAACTACACCACATACAGCAGACCTCGTTTCACAGCCCTCCAACCACCTCCTCCTCCAACTACACCACATACAGCTGACCTCGTTACACAGACCTCCAACAACACCACATACAGCAGACCTCGTTGCACAGCCCTCCAACCACCTCCTCCTCCAACTACACCACATACAGCAGACCTAGTTAAACAGCCCTCCAACTACACCACATATAGCTGACCCCGTTTCACAGCCCTCCAACCACCTCCTCCTCCAACTACACCACATACAGCAGACCTAGTTAAACAGCCCTCCAACTACACCACATACAGCAGACCTCGTTACACAGACCTCCAACCACCTCCTCCTCCAACTACACCACATACAGCAGACCTCGTTACACAGACCTCCAACCACCTCCAACTTCACCACATACAGCTGACCTCGTTACACAGACCTCCAACCACCTCTTCCTCCAACTACACCACATACAGCTGACCTCGTTACACAGACCTCCAACCACCTCCTCCTCCAACTTCACCACATACAGCTGACCTCGTTACACAGACCTCCAACCACCTCCTCCTCCAACTTCACCACATACAGCTGACCTCGTTACACAGCCCTCCAACCACCTCCTCCTCCAACTACACCACATACAGCAGACCTCGTTACACAGCCCTCCAACTACACCACACACAGCAGACCTCGTTACACAGCCCTCCAACCACCTCCTCCTCCAACTACACCACATACAGCTGACCTCGTTACACAGCCCTCCAACTACACCACACACAGCAGACCTCGTTACACAGACCTCCAACCACCTCCTCCTCCAACTACACCACATACAGCAGACCTCGTTTCACAGCCCTCCAACCACCTCCTCCTCCAACTACACCACATACAACTGACCTCGTTACACAGACCTCCAACTACACCACATACAGCAGACCTCGTTACACAGCCCTCCAACCACCTCCTCCTCCAACTACACCACATACAGCTGACCTCGTTACACAGCCCTCCAACCACCTCCTTCTCCAACTACACCACATACAGCTGATCTCGTTACACAGACCTCCAACCACCTCCTCCTCCAACTACACCACATACAGCAGACCTCGTTACACAGACCTCCAACCAACTCCTCCTCCAACTACACCACATACAGCAGACCTCGTTACACAGACCTCCAACCACCTCCTCCTCCAACTACACCACATACAGCAGACCGCGTTACACAGACCTCCAACCACCTCCTCCTCCAACTACACCACATACAGCAGACTTCGTTACACAGACCTCCAACCACCTCCTCGTCCAACTACACCACATACAGCAGACCTCGTTACACAGACCTCCAACCACCTCCTCGTCCAACTACACCACATACAGCAGACCTCGTTACACAGATCTCTAACCACCTCCTCATCCAACTACACCACATACAGCAGACCTCGTTACACAGACCTCCAACCACCTCCTCCTCCAACTTCACCACATACAGCAGACCTCGTTACACGGACCTCCCACCACCTCCTCCTCCAACTACACCACATACAGCTGACCTCGTTACACAGACCTCCAACTACATCACATACAGCAGACCTCGTTACACAGATCTCTAACCACCTCCTCATCCAACTACACCACATACAGCAGACCTCGTTACACAGACCTCCAACTACATCACATACAGCAGACCTCGTTACACAGCCCTCCAACCACCTCCTCCTCCAACTACACCACATACAGCAGACCTCGTTACACAGACCTCCAACCACCTCCTCATCCAACTACACCACATACAGCAGACCTCGTTACACAGACCTCCAACCACCTCCTCCTCCAACTTCACCACATACAGCAGACCTCGTTACACGGACCTCCCACCACCTCCTCCTCCAACTACACCACATACAGCTGACCTCGTTACACAGACCTCCAACTACATCACATACAGCAGACCTCGTTACACAGATCTCTAACCACCTCCTCATCCAACTACACCACATACAGCAGACCTCGTTACACAGACCTCCAACTACATCACATACAGCAGACCTCGTTACACAGCCCTCCAACCACCTCCTCCTCCAACTACACCACATACAGCAGACCTCGTTACACAGACCTCCAACCAACTCCTCCTCCAACTACACCACATACAGCAGACCTCGTTACACAGACCGCCAACCAACACCTCCTCCAACTACACCACATACAGCTGACCTCGTTACACAGACCTCCAACCACCTCCTCCTCCAACTACACCACATACAGCAGACCTCGTTACACAGACCTCCAACCACCTCCTCCAACTACACCACATACAGCAGACCTCGTTACACAGATCTCTAACCACCTCCTCCTCCAACTACACCACATACAGCAGACCTCGTTACACAGACCGCCAACCAACTCCTCCTCCAACTACACCACATACAGCTGACCTCGTTACACAGACCTCCAACCACCTCCTCCTCCAACTACACCACATACAGCAGACCTCGTTACACAGACCTCCAACCACCTCCTCCAACTACACCACATACAGCAGACCTCGTTACACAGATCTCTAACCACCTCCTCCTCCAACTACACCACATACAGCAGACCTCGTTACACGGACCTCCCACCACCTCCTCCTCCAACTACACCACATACAGCTGACCTCGTTACACAGACCTCCAACTACATCACATACAGCAGACCTCGTTACACAGATCTCTAACCACCTCCTCATCCAACTACACCACATACAGCAGACCTCGTTACACAGACCTCCAACTACATCACATACAGCAGACCTCGTTACACAGCCCTCCAACCACCTCCTCCTCCAACTACACCACATACAGCAGACCTCGTTACACAGACCTCCAACCAACTCCTCCTCCAACTACACCACATACAGCAGACCTCGTTACACAGACCTCCAACCAACTCCTCCTCCAACTACACCACATACAGCAGACCTCGTTACACAGACCGCCAACCAACTCCTCCTCCAACTACACCACATACAGCAGACCTCGTTACACAGACCGCCAACCAACTCCTCCTCCAACTACACCACATACAGCTGACCTCGTTACACAGACCTCCAACCACCTCCTCCTCCAACTACACCACATACAGCAGACCTCGTTACACAGACCTCCAACCACCTCCTCCAACTACACCACATACAGGAGACCTCGTTACACAGATCTCTAACCACCTCCTCCTCCAACTACACCACATACAGCAGACCTCGTTACACAGACCGCCAACCAACTCCTCCTCCAACTACACCACATACAGCTGACCTCGTTACATGGACCTCCCACCACCTTCTCCTTCTCCCTACAGCACAGAGCTTCTCCTCCTCCCTACAACTCATATTTTACACTGCAGAACATAGAAAACACACCGTTCCTACTGCCCAGAAGGCTGCCATTCATCTGCAGTCATTCTGTCCTGCCTGTCCCTCTGCAAATGAAGAGAGAGGGTGATGATGACTGTGATGTCAGGATGACCAGACAACCAGGCTCCATCTCTGCTCTGAATGAGTGGGAGACTAATTTCTCTGCCTTTCTGCTCTGTTATATCCTATCAAGACAGGCCACTCTCTTGTGTATCTACTCTGTTATATCCTATCAAGACAGGCTACTCTCTTGTGTATCTACTCTGTTATATCCTATCAAGACAGGCTACTATGTTGTGTTTCTGCTCTGCCTTGAAGGCAGTGCATTTGATATCTCATACTGCAGCTCTCATACTTGGCTCTCATACTGCGGTGTCTTTGCTCATCCACCCCCTGCAAACTAATAGACAACTAGTCCTATTAACCACATCACCTAATGGCTAGGCTATTTCCCTCTGTGCTAGTTTTGTCTGGTAAAAGCTTTGGGATCTGCAGAGCAGCTATTGTCTATTGGTGAAAAGCTGAGCCCATGTGTGCTCTTAAAATCAGACAGGCAGATAGGCAGGCAGACAGACAGGCAGGCAGGAAGGCAGATAGGCAGGAAGGCAGACAGGCATATAGGCAGGCAGGCAGATAGGTAGGCAGACAGACAGATAGGCAGCCAGGCAGATAGGCAGGCAGACAGGCAGGAAGGCAGACAGGCATATAGACAGGCAGATAGGTAGGCAGACAGGCAGGCAGATAGGCAGGCAGACAGACAGACAGACAGATAGGCAGGCAGACAGACAGGCAGGAAGGCAGATAGGCATATAGGCAGCCAGGCAGATAGGCAAACAGACAGGCAGATAGGCAGGCAGACAGACAGGCAGGCAGATAGGCAGACAGGCATATAGGCAGGCAGGCAGATAGGTAGGAAGGCAGATAGGTAGGTTGGCAGACAGACAGATAGGCAGACAGGCAGGCAGATAGGCAGGCAAACAGACAGACAGGCAGGCAGGAAGGCAGACAGGCATATAGGCAGGCAGATAGGTAGGCAGACAGGCAGGCAGATAGGCAGGCAGGCAGGCAGACATGCAGGCAGACAGGCAGGCAGACAGGCAGGCAGATAGGCAGGCTCACATATCAAATTAATTCAGCACAGGTGTCTGTACTCTACTGGTCTGTACTGGGCTGAGTGAGACTTGTTTATTCTGTATTACAGGCCTCTTGGTCTGTCATGGTCACCCCCATTACTGTCTCCTTCTTTACCGCAAAGCATCTGACTAGTCCGTCCTTTCTCTCTCTTTTGTTCTTCCTGTTCCTAACAGGAAGTGCCCTCATTCAAAAGCCTTGATGTGTCGTTGCAGACGTGTCACTCCTGGTTACTCACCAGAGCAGGGCTCTGTCTCTCTCCTTTAATCCCTCCACACACTCCCTCACCCCTTTCTTCCCTCCCTCCATATCTGACATGGCGGCTCTCGCATTTAGAGAGACAGGCGCACCGATTGGGGATGCTATAGGCTCAGAGAGAGAGAGAGAGAGCGTCTTCCCTCTGCAGGGGCCTTAGATGATGAGATGGCCTCATTCTGTGGCGCTGCCAGGGTGGGGCCCTTAACTGGAGCTCCCGTCCTCTGTCTGGTCTGCCCAGTGGGGCTGTGTGAGCCGGTGGCGTTGACGGGAGTCTGGCTGGCTTTATTTCCAGCCAGTCAGCGGGACCGCAGACAGACACAGACTGACTCAGCCTGAAATAGAGCTTGGATGGAGACTTGCCCTTTATCCCATAATGGGGAGACTTATAAACCCAGTGTCTTAAGGCAGGCAATTGTACAGTGTTAGGACAGAGGTTAGCTTTTACATCACCTTAAAAATCTCCAAGCTGCTTTTCAGATTATCATCATAAATTGGGTCGTCACCTCCTCTTTTGGCACCAACAGCTTAATCTGCTGCATAGTAAAGAGGCAGAGTATCCAGCTCCTATTGAGGCTGCAGTGACCTGACCTTTCTGGGTGTAATGTGCTCTTTGGCAATGGAGAAGATGAAGCAAGGGCTCCTGAGAGGGAGTAAGTGAATAGGGATTAAGAGATGGGTTATCTTTACATTGTGGAACGTTCTGATTTCACTATTGAAAGATTGGGTACATTGTTAATAGAAGGATATACAGTTACAGTAGTGACATTGCAGATGAACCCATGACAGACACAACAATAGGTCAGTCTGTATGAATTATTCCAGGGCTATGACAGGGCTATGACAGGGCAATGTTGGAGCTCATCTCCACAAAGACTCCCATCTCTGCAAGTCCATATTTCATTCAGGCCTTTCAGCTGCTCAACTGTACAAGCTGATGATAGAATGAGCCTCTCCAGAGGGATTAGTCACCCTCTCATCAGCCGGCACCCTAATTTATCTTCCTTTGTTGTGGTGCAGGCTGTACTAAATGGGATAAAGGACCTTGGCCGGACACAGTGGGAAGAAGTGGATTTTGTGTGGCTGGCAGGTGCAGTGGGGTGCAGACGGAGTGACAGTGGGGTTTTGAGTAGTGTGTGTGTGTGTGTGTGTGTGTGTGTGTGTGTCTGCTTGTGCGCATCTGTATGAGTAAGTGTGTTTCTGTAAGTGTGTGTGTGTCTTTGTGAGAGTGTGTGTGTGAGTGTCTTTGTGAGAGTGTGTGTGTGAGAGAGAGCGAGTGCGTGTGTGTAAGAGAGTGTGTGTGTGTCTGGGTGTGTATCTGTGAGTAAGTGTCTGCTTGTGCACATCTGTATGAGTAAGTGTGTTTCTGTGAATGTGTGTGTCTTTGCGAGAGTGTGTGAGTGTGTGTGTGTGTGAGTGTTTGTGTCTGTGTGAGTGAGTGTGAATACGCGCGCGCCTCAGCAGGATATGTCTTCCCTGCGGCTGAGTACTGCTGAGATAGACCAGGAACCTCTGGAACTGGACTTGAACCCTCAATCACAGGGCTCCTCAGGGGTTTGCAGTAAATTGTTCAGGCGAATGGTTTTCTCTCTCCTTCCTCCTCTTTTTCTCCTCACATCTGGGGAGCAGTGCTAGCGCCCCTGTCATCTTTTACTGCGCTGAGGTCATTTCCACCCTATCTGTAGAGTGAAAACACGTGATGTACTGGGTTGGGCCTTGATGAAGCGGGGCTGGCATGGACCAACATGAACACAGGCACACATTCAGCTTATCAAAATTTGCCCAAAACTGCCTTTCTAGCTACGGCAAGTCTCAAACAGCACAATTAGAGCTTTTCAACGTAAGTTGTCTAAATTATTATGAAAAAGATACCAATATCTTTCATCGAGTGAATGCTTTATTTGGCTTTAGTGCCAATCTAATTATGTTCAAGGTCATTTGCAATATCAGAAAAAAAGAGCAATCAGCTCCAGAAAAAACAGATGTAGGATCCTAATTTGATCACCCTGTTGCAGGATAACTTTCCTGCAATGCAGAATATTTTAAACTTGTAGTGTATTTGAGGTCTAAAAAGGTTTGAAGTTTGTAATTTCCACTGTCACATTCCACATGTCAGACTTGATTTTCCCTTACAAAAAATATACCCCGCCAAAAATTGCTGCAGTATTATCTTCCTGCTGACGTAAACAAGCTCAAATGAAGATCTTACATCAGAATTGAAGTCTTACTGGAAAACGGATGCATTTACCAACGGATACGTCTTTTTGTGGTCCTGTATTGACTTGTTTTTTTCCCCAAAAAAATTGTTGCAGTCTTGACCGGCCTTGATTGCAACATCCAAGGACCAAATCTGAACCAATCACAGACGTCTATATTTGGTTCAGAATCGGATTGATCCAGACCAGCCTTTATTTGGCCCAAACATAGACATCTATAATTGGTTCAGATTTGGTCCAGTGCGGACCGGACCAAATCTGAACCAATCATAGATATCTATGCTTCTTACGTTTTTACAGCACAGTACAGCACCACAGAATACAGTACATTACAATACAGTACACAGTACAGTAAAGTGTAGTATATACAGTTTGCTGGTCCAATCAGAGGGCATAGTGTGCGTTTCACTAGCCAATCAGTTTTTTACATGTGCGATACTGTCTCTGGCTGCGTGGAGAGTAGCATACTCCACTGAGACTGTGCCACAATACGAGGGGCAAAACTTTACAAAACCTGGCTAGATAATTTCAAGTCATCAGTCAAAGTCGAGTCCCAAGTCTCAGGTTATTTTCTTTTCTGTGAAGTCGAGTCTCAAGTCATCAAATTTGTGACTCGAGTCAGACTCGAGTCCGAGTCATGTGACTCGAGTCCACATCTCTGGTGTACTATATTGTACGCTACTTTACTCTAATGTTGTAACGGGATTCTTCCGTTGAAGGAGAGGAGGACCAAAATGCAGCATGGTTGAAATTCATGTTTGTTTTTAATAAGAAAACTATACATGAATAAACTATAAAAACAACAAACGTGTAAACCCGAAACCGTGTGGCACAAACACTGACACAGGAGACAATCACCCACAAAACCCAACACCAAACAGGCTACCTAAATATGGTTCCCAATCAGAGACAATGACTAACACCTGCCTCTGATTGAGAACCATATCAGGCCAAACACAGAAACAGACAAACTAGACACACAACATAGAATGCCCACTCAGATCACACCCTGACCAAACAAAACATAGAAACATACAAAGCAAACTATGGTCAGGGTGTGACAAATGTACTCTACTATACTGAGCAAAACTGTACTCTACTCTACTGTACTGTATTGTACTCTACTGAATTAAACTATACTGTACTGTGCTCTACTGAATTAATCTATACTGTTCTGTACTGTATTGTACTGTACTGTACTCTACTGAATTAAACTATACTGTACTGTACTGTAGTTAGCTTGGCTGCTTCGCGTGATGTATTGTTGTCTCTACCTTCTTGCCCTTTGTGCCGTTGTCTGTGCCCAATAATGTTTGTACCGTGTTTTGTGATGCTATCATGTTGTGCTGCTGCCTTGTTGTGTTGTTGTCATTAGAGGTTGACCGATTATGATTTTTCAACTCCGATACCGATTATTGGAGGACCCCAAAAAAAGCTGATACCGATGAATTGGCCGATTTTTATATATATATTTGTAATAATGACAATTACAACAATACTGAATGAACAATGAACACTTTTATTTTAACTTAATATAATAAATCAATAAAATCAATTTAGTCACAAATAAATAATGAAACATGTTCCATTTGGTTTAAATAATGTAAAAACAAAGTGTTGGAGAAGAATGTAAAAGTGCAATATGTGCCATGTAAAAAAGCTAACATTTAAGTTCCTTGCTCAGAACATGAGAACATATGAAAGCTGGTGGTTCCTTTTAACATGAGTCTTCAATATTCCCAGGTAAGAAGTTTTAGGTTGTAGTTATTATAGGAATTTATAGGACTATTTCTCTCTATACCATTTATATTTCATATACCTTTGACTATTGGATATTCTAATAGGTACTTTAGTATTGCCAGCCTAATCTCGGGAGTTGATATGCTTGAAGTCATAAACAGCGCTGTGCTTCAAGCATTGCGAAGAACTGCTGGCAAACGCAGGAAAGTGCTGTTTGAATGAATGCTTAAAAATATACTTGTGTATTGATTTTAAGAAATACATTGATGTTTATGGTTAGGTACATTGGTGCTACGATTGTGATTTTTTTTGTGAATGCGCTTTTTAAATCATCACCCGTTTGGTGAAGTAGGCTGTGATTTGATGATAAATTAACAGGCACCACATTGATTATATGCGAAGCAGAACAAGCTAGTTAAACTAGTAATATCATCAACCATGTGTAGTTAACTAGTGATTATGTTAAGATTGATAGATTTTTAACAAGATAAGTTTAATGCTAGCTAGCAACTTACCTTGGCTCCTTGCTGCACTCGCGTAACAGGTGGTCAACCTGCCACGGAGTCTCATCGTGGATTGCCAATAACCGATTGTTATGAAAACTTGAAATTGGCCCTTATTAATCGGCCATCGCTACAATGCTGTGTTGTCATGTATTGCTGCCATGCTATGTTGTTGTCTTAGGTCTCTTTATGTACCATACTCTACTGTACTCTACTCTACTGTGCTCTACTGTACTAAACTATGCCGTACTGTACTGTGATGTTCAAACATAACCGAGACCTCTATGATTCGTTCATTTTTGGATCTGGTCCGCACCGTCCAAATATGTACGTGTTTGGGGAGCTCATTCAAATAATAGTCAGCATGGTTTTCAAGTTGTATTTATACATTTACATTTTGGTCATTCAGCAGATGCTCTTATCCAGAGCGACTTCAACCAAGATAGATTAACAACATCATATCACAGTCATAGCAAGAAATGTTTTATTCTGTAACCGTCACAGAAAATGTTATTGTAATTGAGTAGTCTGTTGGTTTATTCTGGAGGTAGGACTACTTTGAACGTCATTGCTGCCCATTTTAAAGCTTTTGAAAAAGCTGATATAAGTGCATGTGACTGATGGGTGCAATGATAAATATTCTGTTGCAGTCTTCAGTTGCCTCCTCTTTCCTATATGAAGAGGCTTGAAAAGTTATTATTGTGATATAATGCTTTACTTCATTGAGAATGTACATGTATGTGCAGTTGAAATTTGGCCATGTAATCAATGACAGAAAAATACTTATTTTCAACTTACATTCAGTAACTAAAATGCACCTGACGTCAATCCACATTTGGAAAAGACGACTAAAAGACGTCTTTTCAACGTCCGTTTGCTTACTGGGTGGGTTTTATTCCGTTGTCTGTGTGAAGAAGAATTGTCATAGACTGACTGCACCAGGCAGCACTAGTTTTTGAGAGCACCATCTTCTGCTCTGTATGCCTCGGTCTGTCTGTCTGTCCTCATTCCCTCTGCAGCAGCTTAGCTCACTGCCTTTGTTCCCTCACTTGGCTTGAAACTTGAGAAAATGGAGAGAAGTGCTGAGGCTGCAGTTATATAACTTGGCTTCCCACAACTTAGACAGTACAGGAGAAACACAGCACCACAGCACAGACCTCCACCCCTTTATACATACACAGCTAAACCCAGAGACATTCCAACCACGCTCGGGCCTCATCCACTTACGTTATGTTTCAGTTTTTCACCGCTTTTTAGAAGGTACAGTACTTGAACACTTGTGAACCCGATGCAGTGAAAACAATCAGCGCAGTTCTTTGTTTTGAAATTCGCACAGTTTTACTGATTTAAAGCATGTGTATCTATTGACCAAATGCACCCAAACAAACTAGCTATCTGGATGTCTTTGGGCTAGTAGTGTGGAAGAGAGGTCAAATATACTACAGATAATCCTGCAGCAACAGAAAATGTGAATTATTATGTGGATTATAATTAATGGACATTTTTGAGGCGGTTGATAAAGTCTGAATTTCAAAGTGTAAATTACAAACTTCAGAACCCTTTTTAAAACTAAAATATCCTACAAGTTTTACATTTCCTGCATTGAAGGAAAGTTCTCTTGCAACTGGGTGATCAAATTCACATCCTACATCTGTAGTTGAGAATCCAACAGGCGTTTTAACAGCAGCCTTGTAGAGTGGCTGGAGTGACAGTAAACTTTTATCACACTAATAGCCTGAAGTCACAGCTAACCCTAATGGCTTAGGCAGCCGTGGCAGGGGTAGGGCCAGGGGTTGCCTGGAGGTCAGGTTGAATTACAGGACATACATACTCGTTTCCAACTAGTAAAACAAATAAAGGAGAGAGAAGGAGGAGCATCTGAGGTGAGGAAGGGGGTAACCGTTGTTATTGGAAGAGCAGATCATCACATCAATTGATTAGCAGTAAAAAGAAGCCTTTGGTTGAACCTACCTTTTTATATAGAGGCATCCGTTAACCTTCTCAGACTACACTAAACTCAACACGGCCACTATACTGGGATGGGAATCAGCTCCTGCATTTAGTTTCTGGTTCACTTGTTATTAAGTTTAATCATGCTCAATGCATGATGTTTGACAGGTTTTAAAAAAAACTTGTGATTCAATTTCGTAAAACTTCGACCAAAACTTTACTTTTATCAAATGAATTGCCTTTAAAACAGCGTTAATAGAGCTGAAATGTGCGCTACAAAAATCTCCAGATTGCTCATTTAAATCCCTCTAGCCCAGGTGGATAAGAATGAAGTGTGATTGTTAGAGAGGTGACGGCAACACTGGAACAGAATGTAGTGAAACACGAGCCAGACTGGCTTTTCATCTCTAACCTGAATATAGACCAGTGCATTTGTTTTGTTTCTCCGTTTCTCAGGGAGAACTTTAGAGGCTGCCAAGGACTTGTATTCACAACCAAGGCACGCCAGTAAAATCCTTCACATAAAGCTGTACCTGGGTGTAGCCTCTACATCTGGTGGAAAACATGCAGTTTTCTCCTCTGTAAATGTGCCTCTTTCTGCGAGACTAAATGGCGTTGATTGTTTCAGTGGCAGGATGTTTGTGTGTTTTGTTCCAAGCCCTTTTCATAAATGCCAGTTTTTATGTTGCCGAGGTCAACTGGTTTTTACTAGACTGGAGAGGCAAGTCCAGCGGCAAGATGGCCTCCTACCATCTGGCAGCCATAAAATGGGGAGCAGGAGGGTTTTATAGGACGGCAGGGTGAGAGAGACAGAGTGTGGATGGCGGACTCTAGTTGCCCCCAAGCTTCAGAGCATCCTCCATAGTCTGTAGGACAGGTCAGAAGTTCATTGCCTTCTTTTCTCTTCCTTTCCTAAAGTCCTGGTGGAAAGGTGAAGGGAGGTGGTAACTGGTTCAGCAGTCAGTTGAAGGAGTGTAGATGTAAATGAGAAGAGAGTCTTTTTGTTTTTGCTGTGAATGTTTTAGACAAATGTTGTACCCGAGAGACTTTGTTTTATGAGTGCTGCAGTGCTCCATACTGTACTGTAGCTGTGTATGTTGTTTGTTGTTGTTCTTTTACTATTAGCCTGTTATATCAGGCCGAGAACCATCCCTCAGTCAGTCTCACAGATGGTGCAGAATGATATGGATGCATAAACACTGATGATTCTATGGGTTAGTGTTGTTTGGGTATGTGTCAGCTTCGCAAAGCTCTCTGTACTCCATTGAGTAATGAACAGACAGCTTCGTTTCAATGGCCTCCCGGTCTAGTCATCTTTATCATAGAGGCAATCTAGTAGTAGTCCAGCTGTTGTCTTTACACATCAAATCGAGATTAAATCACAGCATTGTTGCACGTGAAAACGAGTTTGTGAGGTTCTCTCATGGACATTTTCTGAGATGAGGACAGTCCTGAGATTCTCAGTTATGTGTTCCTCCTGGATGTCTCTTTTCCTACTTTAAGAGCCTGAAGTGGAACTGTTTGGCCGTCTGTAGCTGGATGCTTTGCTTATTGGTTTTCCAGATTGGGGTTATCATTTCAGAGGGCTGGAGTTCTGTGCTGCTGACTCTTCCGTGCTGACTCTTCTGTGCTGACTCTTCTGTGCTGACTCTTCTGTGCTGACTCTTCTGTGCTGACTCTTCCGTGCTGACTCTTCTGTGCTGACTCTTCTGTGCTGACTCTTCTGTGCTGCTGACTCTTCCGTGCTCTTCTGTGCTGCTGACTCTTCTGTGCTGACTCTTCTGTGCTGACTCTTCTGTGCTGACACTTCTGTGCTGACTCTTCTGTGCTGACTCTTCTGTGCTGACTCTTCTGTGCTGACTCTTCTGTGCTGACTCTTCTGTGCTGACACTTCTGTGCTGACTCTTCTGTGCTCCTGACTCTTCCGTGCTCTTCTGTGCTGCTGACTCGTCTGTGCTGACTCTTCTGTGCTGACTCTTCTGTGCTGACTCTTCTGTGCTGACTCTTCTGTGCTGACACTTCTGTGCTGACTCTTATGTGCTGACTCTTCTGTGCTGACTCTTCTGTGCTGACACTTCTGTGCTGACTCTTCTGTGCTGACTCTTCCGTGCTGACTCTTCCGTGCTGACTCTTCCGTGCTGACTCTTCTGTGCTGACACTTCTGTGCTGACTCTTCTGTGCTGACTCTTCTGTGCTGACACTTCTGTGCTGACTCTTCTGTGCTGACACTTCTGTGCTGACTCATTTACATTTACATTTAAGTCATTTAGCAGACGCTCTTATCCAGAGCGACTTACAAATTGGTGCATTCACCTTATGACATCCAGTGGAACAGTAGTGCATCTAAATCTTTTAAGGGGGGGGGTGAGAGGGATTACTTTATCCTATCCTAGGTATTCCTTAAAGAGGTGGGGTTTCAGGTGTCTCCGGAAGGTGGTGATTGACTCCGCTGTCCTGGCGTCGTGAGGGAGTTTGTTCCACCATTGGGGGGCCAGAGCAGCGAACAGTTTTGACTGGGCTGAGCGGGAACTGTACTTCCTCAGTGGTAGGGAGGCGAGCAGGCCAGAGGTGGATGAACGCAGTGCCCTTGTTTGGGTGTAGGGCCTGATCAGAGCCTGGAGGTACTGAGGTGCCGTTCCCCTCACAGCTCCGTAGGCAAGCACCATGGTCTTGTAGCGGATGCGAGCTTCAACTGGAAGCCAGTGGAGAGAGCGGAGGAGCGGGGTGACGTGAGAGAACTTGGGAAGGTTGAACACCAGACGGGCTGCGGCGTTCTGGATGAGTTGTAGGGGTTTAATGGCACAGGCAGGGAGCCCAGCCAACAGCGAGTTGCAGTAATCCAGACGGGAGATGACGAGTGCCTGGATTAGGACCTGCGCCGCTTCCTGTGTGAGGCAGGGTCGTACTCTGCGGATGTTGTAGAGCATGAACCTACAGGAACGGGCCACCGCCTTGATGTTAGTTGAGAACGACAGGGTGTTGTCCAGGATCACGCCAAGGTTCTTAGCGCTCTGGGAGGAGGACACAATGGAGTTGTCAACCGTGATGGCGAGATCATGGAACGGGCAGTCCTTCCCGGGAGGAAGAGCAGCTCCGTCTTGCCGAGGTTCAGCTTGAGGTGGTGATCCGTCATCCACACTGATATGTCTGCCAGACATGCAGAGATGCGATTCGCCACCTGATCATCAGAAGGGGAAAGGAGAAGATTAATTGTGTGTCGTCTGCATAGCAATGATAGGAGAGACCATGTGAGGTTATGACAGAGCCAAGTGACTTGGTGTATAGCGAGAATAGGAGAGGGCCTAGAACAGAGCCTTGGGGGACACCAGTGGTGAGAGCACGTGGTGTGGAGACGGATTCTCGCCACGCCACCTGGTAGGAGCGACCTGTCAGGTAGGACGCAATCCAAGCGTGGGCCGCGCCGGAGATGCCCAACTCGGAGAGGGTGGAGAGGAGGATCTGATGGTTCACAGTATCGAAGGCAGCCGATAGGTCTAGAAGGATGAGAGCAGAGGAGAGAGAGTTAGCTTTAGCAGTGCGGAGCGCCTCCGTGATACAGAGAAGAACAGTCTCAGTTGAATGACTAGTTTTGAAACCTGACTGATTTGGATCAAGAAGGTCATTCTGAGAGAGATAGCGGGAGAGCTGGCCAAGGACGGCACGTTCAAGAGTTTTGGAGAGAAAAGAAAGAAGGGATACTGGTCTGTAGTTGTTGACATCGGAGGGATCGAGTGTAGGTTTTTTCAGAAGGGGTGCAACTCTCGCTCTCTTGAAGACGGAAGGGACGTAGCCAGCGGTCAGGGATGAGTTGATGAGCGAGGTGAGGTAAGGGAGAAGGTCTCCGGAAATGGTCTGGAGAAGAGAGGAGGGGATAGGGTCAAGCGGGCAGGTTGTTGGGCGGCCGGCCGTCACAAGACGCAAGATTTCATCTGGAGAGAGGGGGGAGAAAGAGGTCAGAGCACAGGGTAGGGCAGTGTGAGCAGAACCAGCGGTGTCGTTTGACTTAGCAAACGAGGATCGGATTTCGTCGACCTTCTTTTCAAAATGGTTGACGAAGTCATCTGCAGAGAGGGAGGGGGGGATTCAGGAGGGAGGAGAAGGTTGCAAAGAGCTTCCTAGGGTTAGAGGCAGATGCTTGGAATTTAGAGTGGTAGAAAGTGGCTTTAGCAGCAGAGAGAGAAGAGGAAAATGTAGAGAGGAGGGAGTGAAAGGATGTCAGGTCCGCAGGGAGGCGAGTTTTCCTCCATTTCCGCTCGGCTGCCCGGAGCCCTGTTCTGTGAGCTCGCAATGAGTCGTTGAGCCACGGAGCGGGAGGGGAGGACCGAGCCGGCCTGGAGGATAGGGGACATAGAGAGTCAAAGGATGCAGAAAGGGAGGAGAGGAGGGTTGAGGAGGCAGAATCAGGAGATAGGTTGGAGAAGGTTTGAGCAGAGGGAAGAGATGATAGGATGGAAGAGGAGAGAGTAGCGGGGGAGAGAGAGCGAAGGTTGGGACGGCGCGATACCATCCGAGTAGGGGCAGTGTGGGAAGTGTTGGATGAGAGCGAGAGGGAGAAGGATACAAGGTAGTGGTCGGAGACTTGGAGGGTGTTGCAATGAGGTTAGTGGAAGAACAGCATCTAGTAAAGATGAGGTCGAGCGTATTTCCTGCCTTGTGAGTAGGGGGAAGGTGAGAGGGTGAGGTCAAAAGAGGAGAGGAGTGGAAAGAAGGAGGCAGAGAGGAATGAGTCAAAGGTAGAAGTGGGGAGGTTAAAGTCGCCCAGAACTGTGAGAGGTGAGCCGTCCTCAGGAAAGGAGCTTATCAAGGCATCAAGCTCATTGATGAACTCTCCGAGGGAACCTGGAGGGCGATAAATGATAAGGATGTTAAGCTTGAAAGGGCTGGTAACTGTGACAGCATGGAATTCAAAGGAGGCGATAGACAGATGGGTAAGGGGAGAAAGAGAGAATGACCACTTGGGAGAGATGAGGATCCCGGTGCCACCACCCCGCTGACCAGAAGCTCTCGGGGTGTGCGAGAACACGTGGGCAGACGAAGAGAGAGCAGTAGGAGTAGCAGTGTTGTCTGTGGTGATCCATGTTTCCGTCAGTGCCAAGAAGTCGAGGGACTGGAGGGAGGCATAGGCTGAGATGAACTCTGCCTTGTTGGCCGCAGATCGGCAGTTCCAGAGGCTACCGGAGACCTGGAACTCCACGTGGGTCGTGCGCGCTGGGACCACCAGATTAGGGTGGCCGCGGCCACGCGGTGTGGAGCGTTTGTATGGTCTGTGCAGAGAGGAGAGAACAGGGATAGACAGACACATAGTTGACAGGCTACACAAGAGGCTACGCTAATGCAAAGGAGATTGGAATGACAAGTGGACTACACGTCTCGAGTGTTCAGAAAGTTAAGCTTACGTAGCAAGAATCTTATTGACTAAAATGATTAAAATGATACAGTACTGCTGAAGTAGGCTAGCTGGCAGAGGCTGCGTTGTTGACTATGTAGGCTAGCTGGCAGTGTCTGCGTTGTTGACACTACACTAATCAAGTCGTTCCGTTGAGTGTAATGGTTTCTACTGTGCTACTGTGCTGCTATTCGGGGCTAGCTGGCTAGCTAGCAGTGTTGATTTACGTTACGTTGCGTTAAAAGAACGACAATAGCTGGCTAGCTAACCTAGGAAATCGCTCAAGACTACACAATTATCTTTGATACAAAGACGGCTATGTAGCTAGCTATGTAGCTAGCTACGATCAAACAAATCAAGCCGTTGTACTGTAATGAAATGAAAAATGTGATACTACCTGTGGAGCGAAGCGAAATGCGACCGGATTGTTGAGTGCGGAAGTTCTTCTGTGCTGACTCTTCTGTGCTGACACTTCTGTGCTGACTCTTCTGTGCTGACACTTCTGTGCTGACTCTTCTGTGCTGCTGACTCTTCCGTGCTCTTCTGTGCTGCTGACTCTTCTGTGCTGACTCTTCTGTGCTGACTCTTCTGTGCTGACTCTTCTGTGCTGACACTTCTGTGCTGACTCTTCTGTGCTGCTGACTCTTCCGTGCTCTTCTGTGCTGCTGACTCTTCTGTGCTGACTCTTCTGTGCTGCTGACTCTTCCGTGCTCTTCTGTGCTGCTGACTCTTCTGTGCTGCTGACTCTTCTGTGCTGCTGACTCTTCTGTGCTGCTGACTCTTCTGTGCTGCTGACTCTTCCGTGCTCTTCTGTGCTGCTGACTCTTCTGTGCTGCTGACTCTTCTGTGCTGACTCTACTGTTCTGACTCTGGTACTGAATCTTCCTATAGAGACTTCATATTTTTTAACGCTGCAGAGCTTAGATATGTTAACCCCTTGCCCCTTACCCCAAACCCCTTACTCCTTACCCCTAACCCCTTACCCCTTAGCCCTTAGCCCTTACCCCTAACCCCTTACTCCTTACCCCTAACCCCTTACCCCTTAGCCTTTAGCCCTTACCCCTAACCCCTTACCCCTAACCCCTTACTCCTTACCCCTAACCCCTTAGCCCTTATCCCTAACCCCTTAGCCTTTAGCCCTTACCCCTAACCCCTTACCCCTAACCCCTTACCCTAACCCCTTAGCCCTTACCCCTAACCCCTTAGCCCTAACCCCTTACCCTTATCCCTAACCCCTTAGCCCTAACCCCTTACCCCTAACCCCTTAGCCCTAACCCCTTACCCCTAACCCCTTACCCCTTAGCCCTAACCCCTTACCCCTAACCCCTACCCCTAACCCCTTAGCCCTAACCCTTTACCCCCTTATCCCTAACCCCTTAGCCCTAACCCCTTACCCCTAACCCCTTACCCCTAACCCCTTACCCCTTAGCCTTTAGCCCTTAACCCCTAACCCCTTACCACTAACCCCTTAGCCCTAACCCTTACCACTTACCCCTTAGCCCTAACCCCTTACCCCTTATCCCTAACCCCTTACCACTAACCCCTTACCCCTAACCCCTTAGCCCTAACCCCTTACCACTTACCCCTTAGCCCTAACCCCTTAGCCCTAACCCCTTACCCCTTAGCCCTAACCCCTTACCCAATAGCCCTTACCCCTTAGCCCTAACCCCTTACCACTTACCCCTTAGCCCTAACCCCTTACCCCTTATCCCTAACCCCTTTCCACTAACCCCTTAGCCCTAACCCCTTACCACTAACCCCTTACCCCTTAGCCCTTACCCCTTAGCCCTAACCCCTTACCCCTTAGCCCTAACCCCTTACCCCTTAGCCCTTACCCCTTAGCCCTAACCCCTTACCCCTTAGCCCTTACCCCTTAGCCCTTACCCCTTAGCCCTAACCCCTTACCCCTTATCCCTAACCCCTTAGCCCTTACCCTAACCCCTTAGCCCTTACCCCTAACCCCTTACCCCTTAGCCTTTAGCCCTTACCCCTAACCCCTTACCCCTAACCCCTTACCCCTTATCACTAACCCCTTACCACTAACCCCTTACCCCTAACCCCTTAGCCCTAACCCCTTACCCCTTACCACTTACCCCTAACCCCTTAGCCCTAACCCCTTACCCCTAACCCCTTACCACTAACCCCTTACCCCTAACCCCTTAGCCCTAACCCCTTACCCCTTACCACTTACCCCTAACCCCTTAGCCCTTACCCCTAACCCCTTACCACTAACCCCTTACCCCTAACCCCTTACCACTAACCCCTTAGCCCTAACCCCTTACCCCTAACCCCTTACCACTTACCCCTTACCACTTACCCCTAACCCCTTAGCCCTAACCCCTTACCCCTAACCCCTTACCACTAACCCCTTACCCCTAACCCCTTAGCCCTAACCACTTACCCCTAACCCCTAACCCCTTAGCCCTAACCCCTAACCCCTTACCACTAACCCCTTACCCCTAACCCCTTACTACGAACCCTTACCACTAACCCCTTAGCCCTAACCCCTTACCACTTACCCCTTAGCCCTAACCCCTTACCCCTTATCCCTAACCCCTTACCACTAACCCTTACCCCTAACCCCTTAGCCCTAACCCCTTACCACTTACCCCTTAGCCCTAACCCCTTACCCCTTAGCCCTAACCCCTTAGCCCTAACCCCTTACCCCTTACCCCTTACCCTACCACTTACCCCTTAGCCCTAACCCCTTACCCCTTATCCCTAACCCCTTACCCCTTACCACTTAGCCCTAACCCCTTACCACTAACCCCTTAGCCCTTACCCCTTAGCCCTAACCCCTACCCCTTAGCCCTAACCCCTTACCCCTTAGCCCTTACCCCTTAGCCCTAACCCCTTACCCCTTAGCCCTTACCCCTTAGCCCTTACCCCTTAGCCCTAACCCCTTACCACTTAGCCCTAACCCCTTACCCCTTACCACTTAGCCCTAACCCCTTACCCCTTATCCCTAACCCCTTACCACTAACCCCTTACTCCTAACCCCTTAGCCCTAACCCCTTACCCCTAACCCCTTACCCCTTAGCCCTAACCCCTTACCACTTAGCCCTAACCCCTTACCACTTACCCCTAACCCCTTATCCCTAACCCCTTAGCCCTAACCCCTTAGCCCTAACCCCTTACCCTTAGCCCTAACCCCTTACCACTTACCCCTAACCCCTTAGCCCTAACCCCTTACCACTTACCCCTAAGCCCTAACCCCTACCCCTAACCCTTAGTCCTAACCCCTTACCCCTAACCCCTTAGCCCTAACCCCTTAGCCCTAACCCCTTACCACTTACCCCTAACCCCTTACCACTTACCCCTTAGCCCTAACCCCTTAGCCCTAACCCCTTACCACTTACCCCTTAGCCCTAACCCCTTAGCCCTAACCCCTTAGCCCTAACTCCTTACCCCTTAACACTTACCCCTTAGCCCTAACCCCTAACCCCTTAGCCCTAACCCCTTACCCCTTAGCCCTAACCCCTTACCACTAACCCCTTACCCCTAACCCCTTAGCCCTAACCCCTTACCCCTTACCCCTAACCCCTTAGCCCTAACCCCTTACCCCTTAGCCCTAACCCCTTACCACTAACCCCTTAGCCCTAACCCCTTAGCCCTAACCCCTTACCACTTACCCCTTAGCCCTAACCCCTTACCCCCCTTACCCCTTACCACTTACCCCTAACCCCTTAGCCCTAACCCCTTACCCCTTAGCCCTAACCCCTTACCACTAACCCCTTACCCCTAACCCCTTAGCCCTAACCCCTTACCACTTACCCCTTAGCCCTAACCCCTTACCCCTTACCACTTACCCCTAACCCCTTAGCCCTAACCCCTTACCCCTAACCACTTACCCCTAACCCCTAACCCCTTAGCCCTAACCCCTTAGCCCTAACCCCTTAGCCCTAACCCCTTAGCCACTCCAAGACATTTGGCTTATATCGAAGCACAGCAAATGTAATTCACATCAGGATGTGGCTCTTTCTGCTATGCGAGGAAAAAGCCCTAAACCCTGTTTATTGTGATGTTTTTTTATTTCCAGATTTCTGTCTCATTGCAAATTTAGAGAAGTCCTCCAGTCAGTCCTCCTCACGGGAAAGTAAAATATATATAAACTCAACATAGATGCTATTTGAATTAGTTTGGAGGCAGCTTGACCTCTTCCCCTTGTCTGTTGGGTTGAGTATCCAGACCCTTGGCTTCCCACACAGTTTGCATTATCCAAAGAAGAAAAGGGCTGACAACGTGTTCAGCAGGGCACACCCTTCTGTGTCACTAAACCCCATGAAATGTTTTATCGTTTCCTCACTGTGGTATACAGCCCACAGTGTCGCACAGTTTACCCAACACATGTAGTGTTGTGGTTTATATGGTTAGCTTATCAAAAATTATTTGGTTAGATTTTAACTCATTCGAATCAAAGTTCAACCATACCTATTTGCAGTTATGGGGTGTGTGTTGAATATGTGGGGTGTGTCTGTGTCTCCTGTCTGTACTGCAGTGATGCATTTCCTGGGAGGTCTGTGGTGTGGTGGCCAGACCTTCACCACATCACTTTGGATGCAGAGTGCAACTTTATCTGTTGGATTGATGTAACTGCACTTTATATGAGGCTCATGAGTGGCGCATCGGTCTAAGGCTCGGCATCTCAATGCAAGAGGCGTCACTACAGTTCCTGGTTCAAATCCGGGCTGTATCACACCTGGTTGTGATTTCAAGTCCCATAGGGCAGTGCACTTTTAGCCTTGTGTTGTCTGGGGTAGGCTGTCATTGTAAATAAGAATTTGTTCTAGTTAAATATTCTACAAGATACTTTATTCCCGTCCAGCAGTAATGTAACATGTGTTGATTCATTACAGGGCAGAGCTACATCTTATAGCCAACCCCAGGGTGGCAACAGTTGCTTTATGAGGACATCTGATTTTTTTATTGATTTATTTAACCCTTATTTATCTAGGCAAGTCAGTTAAGAACAAATTCTTATTTACAATGGCAGCCTACCAAAAGGCATTCTGTGGAGACGGGGGCTGGGATTAAACATTTTTTAAATTAAATATAGGACAAAACACACATCAGGACTAGAGAGGCAACACAATACTACATGAAGAGAGACCTAAGACAACAACATAGCATGGCAGCAACACATGACAACACAGCATGGTAGAAACACAGCATGACAACAACATGGTAGCAACACAACATGGCAGCAACACAACATGGCAGCAGCACAACATGGTATAAAGTTTATTGGATTGTCCCTAATAATTATCATAATAATGGCATCAAATACACTTTCATAGCCAAGACTGCTGATTGCACTTGACAAGCCTTCTCCTGCTTTTTAAAGTCAAGCATCAAAGGGTCTCTGACAAGCTGCTGCAGTGAAATAATTATGCCTGATATCCACTGAGAGACTCTTAACATATTTCAGTCTGTTTCTCCCTCACTTTTCATGTCTTGTTGGGATCTCTTGAGTGCCAAGAAAAAGATTTAGAGAAAGGAAAAGAGCCGGTCCTCTAGTGAGAGGCTGGGAATAATGGCCTCTGCTCTGAGTTCGTGGTTACATCCACTGCAGGGATTCAGGGGAGAAAAATGTGGCCTGTGTCTCTTTAAGAGCGCTGGCCTGTCTGCAGAATGCATCAGTCCTGTGGAGCAGACACAGGCCAGGAGGAGGGGGGTGGAGGGAGGAGTGTGTGGCCCAGCGTCGGGAGGGAAAGGAGCAGGAGGGAACAGCCGCAGTCTGGGCCTCCTGCCTCCTGCCTCCTGGCTCCTGGCTAGACTGTTGAAAGTTATTATTAAGTTCCTGTGCCTGGCCTCCCCTCTCTGCTCGCTATGAGAGAGATAGAAACATACAGAGACAGAAAGACCCCGGCCTCCCCTCTCTGCTCGCTATGAGAGAGATAGAAACATACAGAGACAGAAAGACCCCGGCCTCCCCTCTCTGCTCGCTATGAGAGAGATAGAAACATACAGAGACAGAAAGACCCCGGCCTCCCCTCTCTGCTCGCTATGAGAGAGATAGAAACATACAGAGACAGAAAGACCCCGGCCTCCCCTCTCTGCTCGCTATGAGAGAGATAGAAACATACAGAGACAGAAAGACCCCGGCCTCCCCTCTCTGCTCGCTATGAGAGAGATAGAAACATACAGAGACAGAAAGACCCCGGCCTCCCCTCTCTGCTCGCTATGAGAGAGATAGAAACATACAGAGACAGAAAGACAAAGCTGTCAGCTTAACATGCTCTTTCGCAATAACCTTTAATACAACAAATAAAGTAGAATTATGTTTGATTCTATGTTTTGTAAAGTCATTAAAAGGTGAGTGACCCACACTCCACACAGTAAGTGAACTGCCTCACAGCTGCTCCTACAGCCCCAGCAGCAGCTGAAAATCCAAGCCCAGCATACTACCCAGCCAGCATATTTGGTTCCTTGGAAGTTATGGGAACGTACTTGATTTGTTTTTACTCATATTAAGATGTTAATTTTAGTCTATTCAAACAGACCCCATTTTAAAGGAAACAAGCACTCATTAAGATCATGTGTGGCCAATTAGTGGGTGTTGCCAAGACACCTGAAACATTTAACAAGATCGAGGATAGAGAGAGTTTTGATGATGAGAACGGAATGTATACTGAACAAAAATATAAACGCAACATGCAACAATTTCAATGATTTTACTGAGTTACAGTTCAGATGAGGAAATCAGTCAATTGAAATAAAGTCATTAGGCCCTAATCTATGGATTTCACATGACTGAGAATACCTATATGCATCTGTTGGTCACAGATACCTTAAAACAAACGGGCCTCACAATTGGCCGCAGGATCTCATCACGATATTTTTGTGCATTCAAATTGCCATCGATAAAATGCAATTGTGCTCTTTGTCCGTAGCTTATGCGTGCCCATACCACAACCCCATCGCCACCATGGGGCACTCTGTTCACAAGGTTGACATCAGCAAACCGCTCGCCCACAAGATGCCATGCACGTGGTCTGTGGTTGTGAGGCCGGTTGGACGTACTGCCAAATTCTCTAAAATGACGTTGGAGGCGGCTTATAGTAGAGAAATGTACATTAAATTCTCTGGCAACAGCTCCGGTGGACATTCCTGCAGTCAGCATTCCAATTGCACTCAAAACTTGAGACATCTGTAGCATTGTGTTGCGTGACAAACCTGCCCATTTTAGAGTGTACCCAGCACAAGATGCACCTGTGTAATGATTATGCTGTTTAATCAGATTCTTGACCATGCCACACCTGTCAGGTAGATGGATTGTCATGGCAAAGAAGAAAGGCTCACTAACAGGGATGTAAACAGATGTGTGCACAACATTTTAGAGAAATAAGCTTTTTGTGCGAATGGGACATTTCAGTTCATGAAACATGGTAGCAACACTTTACATGTTGCATTTATATTTTTGTTTAGTGTATATGTTTTTAAATAACTTTAAATGTTTTCTCTAAGAAGCATATGGTCCTCAGAACGTTACTAAAGTTTTCTTAACGTTCTGAGAATAGAATGTATGTTTTTAAATAGCATTCTTAGAATGTTTCCTGAAAGTTACTAACATTTTCTTGTGGTTTTTATGGAAAGTTTTCTTAATGGTCTCGGAACTATCTGAGAACATGACTTTAAATAGAACCATGGGGAAACTTGATGCTGAAGTACTGAAATTCCCACAGAAGAATGTTGTTTCTTAACGTTCTCTGAACTATTTGAGGACATTCCCAATGTCAAACCAGTTGGAGAACGTTCCTAGAACATTATCAAAATTGAAATGAAACGTAACCATATTTAAACTTTTAGGGAACATTCTGTTAAAGTAATGAAATAACAATCATTTAAGTTCCTTAAATATGCTCAGAAGTATCCTGCACCAATCCCAGAATGATGTGGGAAGCTTGTAATGCAAAAGAATCATTGGACAACCACGCTCTCACCAAGCTCTAAGAAACATTTGATTCTCAGAACATTATGTGCTAGCTGAGTATATTCTTCTGTTACAGTGAAGTAGGCCTGTCCTGTTTTCGTAGGGAACCGCCTTAACTAGTCAAGACAAGAAGAGCACAGGGGCTGACTGCTCTCCAATCAGCATTCAGCGGTCTAAATCCTCTGCTGGCTGGCTGGATGACTGGCTGGCTGGCTGGTTGGCTGGCTGGTTGGCGTGCTAAATGATAAGTATGATTCATGGCTGACTAGGGGGAGGGATACTGTACTGACAGCACAGAAACACACTTATCACAGCAGTTTTAAAATGGCTCGTATACAGTGCATAATAGCCCTATAGGAGAATTCAAAAGATGCGTTTAAATCTGGAGAAAAAATGGTCTAGATCATATACTGGCTGTTTTCAGTCTCTCTCCCTCTACCTTGTACATAACACCATTGAGGGCTCTAGTAGCTGAGTCTGCAGACGCTTGGCACCCATCCATGGTCACTGGTCAAAGCTCAGCTACCAGGTCAGACTGGATTTGATGGGAGAGAGTTAGTAGCCAGGGCCCAGGGAGGCTGTGGAGAGATGATATACTTACACCATGTCCTCTCCTCAGGCCTGTGCCTGGCTGCCTGTAATCCCTGGCTGTATCGCAGGCAGCACAGACTGCATTAAACCATAAAGCACCTGTGTCTGTACGGCTCAGTGCTGAGCTGAGAAAGACAGGAGACAATTATGTAATACTGTGCTGGCCTGTCTGTCTGTACTACTGCGGGCCAGGCCGGCCGGGCAGCTCTAAACTCCATCTAGCCTGTCTGTCTGTACTCCTGCGGGCCAGGCCGGCCGGGCAGCTCTAAACTTCATCTAGCCTGTCTGTCTGTACTCCTGCGGGCCAGGCCGGCCGGGCAGCTCTAAACTTCATCTAGCCTGTCTGTCTGTACTCCTGCGGGCCAGGCCGGCCGGGCAGCTCTAAACTCCATCTAGCCTGTCTGTCTGTACTCCTGCGGGCCAGGCCGGCCGGGCAGCTCTAAACTTCATCTAGCCTGTCTGTCTGTACTCCTGCGGGCCAGGCCGGCCGGGCAGCTCTAAACTTCATCTAGCCTGTCTGTCTGTACTCCTGCGGGCCAGGCCGGCCGGGCAGCTCTAAACGTCATCTAGCCTGTCTGTCTGTACTCCTGCGGGCCAGGCCGGCCGGGCAGCTCTAAGCTTCAGCTAGCCTGTCTGTCTGTACTCCTGCGGGCCAGGCCGGCCGGGCAGCTCTAAACTTCATCTAGCCTGTCTGTCTGTACTCCTGCGGGCCAGGCCGGCCGGGCAGCTCTAAGCTTCAGCTAGCCTGTCTGTCTGTACTCCTGCGGGCCAGGCCGGCCGGGCAGCTCTAAACTTCATCTAGCCTGTCTGAGTGACCGAGTTCCCCAGGGTCAGCTGTAGTGACCAGCTGTTGCCTCCCTTTCTTCTCAGACCTACTGTTTAGTCCTGTTGACCTCAATAGAGGAATACAGACTGAATACAGACGGCACCACATCACACAAAGCACCTGAGTTCACAAGATATTATGACGACACCCACCCCCCGACCCCCAACCCCATCTCATACAGTACCAGTGCACAGTGCATGTGTTTATTTCAACATGTGTCTCCATTCATGGTTCCTGCAATCGTACAGTCCGTGTTTTAAAGCTGTCTAGAGTCAGGTTCTGGGAGTGCTTGCTGCTCTGCTCTGCTTGGGGAAAACCCTGGCGTTGAAATTGTGATTTTGTAGAGTTCTTCGGGTTGAGTCAGAGCTTAGCTGTGCTCCACTGTTTTGTGGTTGCTATGGAGAAAAACACTGGCCCCAGATTCAGAAGAGTGCAATAAAATCATCCAGGAAAAATACATTTCCAAGTATTTTCTGGGTCATGAGCAGACGGAGCTATGAATTGAGCGATGCTGTGGTCCATCCAATCCCTCCCTCCCCCCTCCCCTAGCTTTCCATTTTAGAACGCTCATATTTGTTTTATGGAGGCTCCAAGACTGGGCCCTCTTACCCATATTTGTTGAGAGCAGATCTTGCCTTCCTGTTAATGGGGGTGGAGGGAGAAAGGGCCACATTTTTACGTATGGAATGTGCCATCTGAGGAACGGAAGTTGTGGGTGTTTTTATCCCCTATTTCCCTCAGAGACAATTCCCTGAGCATGTGGAAACAAGAAATGCTATTTGATCTCTGTCGAATGTTACTACACAGCCATAGAAGTGCTGTGTTCACCCTGTTACGTTTTAGCCAGCTTGCAAGTCAGGTGTAAATGAGCAGGAGATACATAGACTATAAACATTAACCCTTTACTCTCGTGGGAATTGGTCAATATGGATAAGGCTAAATGTACATGTTTCTTACAGAGGAAATATGAAAATGCATAAGCATGGTAGTAATTGAAAGGGAACATTTTGGAGATTACGGGAAAATGTTCACCTGACACAAGACTGAATTCAAACATTACACTGTTGATTGTATGTGCATTTTACATGTACTGTACTTTTCACTGCATTTGTTGATAACGAAACCTCAAAATACTCTTGATACATTCAGTAACATGATAAGACTATTCCTGGAAAAGGTGGGGTAGATGCAACATAAGACAAATGACAAGGGTTTGAGTGAGAGAACTAACTGGTGTCTCCAAATGGCCAGACACCTTTTCATAGTGTGCACAAGTCATTTCAATGCACTTTTATGACTCAAAGACTAGTCTTCAACTGTAAGGTGCTGTTTTGAGCTCTCCTGACTGTTCCATGGAGGAACTGTTTTTGGCTTTTTTATTCAACCTTTATTTAACTAGGCAAGTCAGTTAAAAAATATATCTTATTTACAATGATGGCCAACCCCGGCCAAACCCAGAAGACACTGGGCGCCGCCCTATGAGACTCCCAATCACAGATGGTTGTGATACAGCCTGGATTTGAACCAGGGTGTCTGTAGTGATGCCTCTAACACTGAGACGCAGTGCCTTACACTGCTGCGACACTCAGGAGCCCAAAAGTAATGCAAGCACACTTGGTGTTGTTTTGTTTGGAACACAACCCTACATCCCCACCATACATTAAATGTATACACGGAAGTCTCTTTCCATAAAAGCATCTGCTAAATTGCATATATTATATATTATCACACAATTATTGTTATTCTTTACGGAATCCAAAACGGCCCATTATAAATCACAATCTGGGTCAGGTGGGAATCATTTGAAGGCTTGTTCTATTGCCAGTATGATTTGCTAAGTTATAAAATACGATCTTTGAGTGTTAGGCTTTCACAAGGCAACTCTGAGAAACAGATCATCATTTTGGTACGCATAGAAAGGAGTCATTTATTATTTTATTTTAGATTTGATTTTTCCCTTTATTTAACTAGGCATGAGTGCATTCAGGTGCGTGTTCTGCGGCAATTTTCTTCACAATAGACTAATTCTGTTCAGGACAACTCAGGATATGATGCCATGTCATCTTGTAGTTGTACATCAAACATAGTGATCATAAACGTTGACACTGTAAATGACATGAGTTTTATGATACGGAAATGTGAAGTGCACATTTGCATGGGGTGTTTGGCCTGCTTGTATGACATCAAAGCAGTATTTCTTATGATCCTCAATGTTTCATCATTCAAAATACATGGATTCTGCTTAATTTACAGCATTTCCCTCACTCAGATAACAAAATGTTTGAAAAGGTTACCCAATTAGCAGGAGGGATGGAGGCAACTTCTTGTCACGTTTGGGGCTCAAATTTAGAATGGCTGTCAGTCAAAACCCATACAGCACAGTGAAGTGCTCAGCCTGAGCTCTGATATCATTTGTAGTATGTTTCTGTATAGCCTTTGCATTCCTTTGTATGTCCTTATCAGTTCCCAAATCTGCCATTGTCAACATAAGTGTAAAGGGCTTCTATATTTTGGAAAATTGGTCAACAGTTACTTGGTAACGCACACATAATGGTTTTTGGAGTAGTATTTTTTTCCTGGCACTCTAAATTCCCCTCAGCCTCACAGCCACATGCTGGGGCTCCATAGTGCTCTGAGTGGAGAGCTTCACATTTACTATGTTTCCTGTCACTCTGCATGGAGCCATTAGTAGTGTTTGTTTTGTCAAAACACACTAGAGAAACACTATGTTTAAGAGGTTGTACTCAAAATAATAAACCAATCCCTTCACCCATCACATATCACATATCTATCTCCAAGTAAACAAATAAAGCTAGACCCATCTCCTACAGCCACAACATCAGAGGCTGACCTAGTAACTCATTGGAGGTTTTTTTTAAAAAGTTTTTTATTTCACCTTTATTTATTTAACCAGGTAGGTCAGTTGAGAACAAGTTTTCATTTACAACTGTGACCTGGCCAAGAAAAAGCAAAGCAGTGCGACAGAAACAACAACACAGTCACACATGGACTAAACAAGCGTACAGTCTATGTACAGTGTGTGCAAATGGCGTGAGGAGGTAAGGCAATAAATAGGCCATAGTAGCAAAGTAATTACAATTTAGCAAATTAACACTGGAGTGATAGATGTGCAGATGATGATGTGCAAGTAGAAATACTGGTGTGCAGAAAAGTAAATAAAAACAATATGGGGATGAGGTAGGTAGATTGGGTGGGCTATTTACAGATGGGCTATGTACAGTTGCAGCGATTGGTTAGCTGCTCAGATAGCTGATGCTTAAAGTTAGTGAGGGAAATATAAGTGCATTTCATGTAGCCTATCAGGAAGTGTGTTTATTTTACAGAGTTGTTGTGTTGTAACTTTAGCCACATGTTTGATGTATTTGGACCCAGTGGGGAACCTGCACTGAAATAGAACAGCTTGAATGGCGTCTATAAATATCACTAGGATTTATCACCAGTTCCCAGGGCAGACACTGTGTCTGTGAAATGACATCATATGGGACCCTGGGCAGTGACCCTAACTTTACCCCACCCTCTGACACAGTTTTTATGGGCCCCTCTACCCCATCCTCCCGGCCAGTCCTCAGTCCCCTCACACCTCTTAACATCTCCCTGGCATTCATCCTCTTTTTCCTCCTCCCAAATAAATCTGCCACCTGCCTTCCTTCCCATTGGCCTGCCAGTGACCATGTGGTCATGGGCCTCAGCTTTCCAGCTCAGGCCCAACCTCAGGTCAGCTTCCAAGTACTGCTCTTTCTCTCTCCGTTTACCTTCTCATGTTTGATCACTGTTTACTATTTGTATTTTGTTGATTTAATTTCTTGGTCCTTTCTAATCGATTTGATGAATTGTAGATGACACTCACTACAATGATGATTTACTATAAAATGGTCTAGCACATTTTGGACAAACTCAAATAGATGGCATCAGTAGCCAGCTGGCCAATTCCAGCTGTGCAGCGTGCTCAAGGGGTCTACGCTAGACTGACCAATGGGGAATGACACAAGCAACTACTTAAGACTCATTCAGACACAATGGTTTCTGGGAAGCAAGTTGCTTCTCATGTTGACTTTCTCCTCACATAACATTCATCCTTTTCACTCATTTTAGTTAATGTGAGCACGTGAACCCACTTCAGTCCAATTGGTGACACACAGGGATGTCACTCTCACACTTAACTCCGTTACGTGACTGACCATTTGGTCTGTCAATCACTCAGATACCAGAGGGCCAGGGTTAACCCCAACTTCACTAAGTAGCAGTCTCGCCATCATCAATCTGCCACCTGACACACTGTACTGTTGTGTAGCCACAATGTAGCTCCTCTGTTTGGGGGAGTCCTCACACCCTAATGAAATCGCTTGGAACCTGGTATATGTGATATAATTGTCTGTGTATTTGGAGCTGTAACAGTTTGGGTTGCTGAGAGAGGTTACCCAGTGACATTTTAATCGTCTTTCTGACTTCTTTGCCTTGGCATTGGTACTAATCTGTGGGATTAAAACTCAGGCAGTCCGATACTGGATGTACTGTCTCGTGGCGGTGGTTGTGTGCTTACTGCTACTACAGCAGAGCAGACAGTCTTTCATGTTGAAGGGTCAGATTGACTGTGGAAACTCAGGTTCTCAGGCAGGAGACGTTAGGGGCGGTGGTATTCTAACTTTTGGTGAGCCCACCCCACCCCAAATCTAATGACACAACCTCAAAATCTGTCAATTCAAAAAAAAATACATCAACAAATCAACTTTAATTCATTCAATGTTCATCTCCTATGGAAATGAAGACAACCACTACATGCATTTACTCAATAAAATTGTATTTTTTAATAACGTTTGTATATTGTCCTGTAACTTAATCTGTACTCTTCATTTATGGTTCCCTACTGCAATTCCCTCGACTTTGAGTACCACTGCATTAGGGGATGGTAAGGTGGAAGGGCTCTTAATATGTATGTAGTCTTGTTTCTCACTGCAACTGGGTGGCATTATTCTCACTAATCTATACTGCACATCATATGCATCAAATTCTATTTGATTTATTGGGCTGATATTATATGTTGGTGTAATCTATACTGTATATCCTATTGTTGACACACCCTGGCCATAGATATGCTTTTATTCTCTATTTTGGTTAAGCCAGGGTGTGACTAGGGTGGGCATTCTAGTTTCTTTATTTCTATGTGTTCTATTGCTTTGTGTTTGGCCGGGTGTGGTTCTCAATCAGAGGCAGCTGTCTATCATTGTCTCTGATTGAGAATCATACTTAGGTAGCCTTTTTCCCACCTGGGTTTGTGGGTAGTTGTTTTCTGTTTTCTGTGTCTGCACCAGACAGAACTGTGTCGGTTTGTGCCATTTTGTGTCAGTGTTCAGTTTGAATAAATTATAATGAACGTGCACCACGCTGCGCTTTGGTCCTCGTCTTCAGACGAGCGTTATAATTGTGTACAATTTATAATTTTGCATACCTTCTAATTACTTTAGATTTTGTATTTGGCTTTTTATTATTAATATTGATGATTGTACTGCATTATTGAGGGAGCTATTAGCACGCAAGTATTTCACTGCACATCTTATACCTGCTGGAACCTGTGTATGTGACGAATACCATTTAATTTGGAATGTGTCAGAGGCTCTTGAATAACATTTTACTGCAGTGGGCTAAATCAGGGTAACACAATGTTTCTTGGTAGTCTTAAACAAATCAATCAATCAAATGTATTTATGAAGCCCTTTTTACATCTGCCAATGTCACAAAGTGCTATACAGAAACCCAGGCTAAAACCCCAAACAGCAAGCAATGCAGATGTAGAAACAAAGTATAGACCTCACACACATGGTTCTGGGCTTAAAAAGAAGACGCCTGTACCATGTCAGATATAGAGTTGACATGGATTACATGTTGAGTATTGCATCCCAATATTACACTTTCTATACATCAGAAGACTGATATAGAACAAAAGTGTTTGATATTAAAAATATGAATAACATTCCACCCATGAGGTCACTAGTCATTTGACTGCAGGAAAGGGCCATAACATTGTTGTTTGTGTATACTACAGGTTGAATCCTTACTTGAGACTTGTAAACTCATATTTTCACCCAAATCTTCCCTAACATCAATCCATGATTTTCAGTAGGTTTGCATTAACTGTGTGCATTAAGCCCTATGAGCGCCTTAATAGATGTTATAAAGGGATGTTATGTCATCTTTCTCCCTCCCGTTAACCAACCATCACCCCCTCTGGCTTCCTGGTTAGCACTACAGCTGTTCCTACATTGTAAGTGTGCTAAATGTCAATAGAAGCATAAAAACTGTGTGTGTATTGTGTGTCTGTAGTAGTGCATGTTCCACAGTACTACAATACATGTTCTAGCACACATAGAACCAATGCTGCACTGTTTCATTTTCACATAGAACCAATGATGCACGGTTTCATTTTCACATAGAACCAATGATGCACGGTTTCATTTTCACATAGAACCAATGATGCACTGTTTCATTTTCACATAGAACCAATGATGCACTGTTTCATTTTCACATAGAACCAATGATGCACTGTTTCATGTTCACATAGAACCAATGCTGCACTGTTTCATGTTCACATAGAACCAATGATGCACTGTTTCATTTTCACATAGAACCAATGATGCACTGTTTCATGTTCACATAGAACCAATGATGCACTGTTTCATTTTCACATAGAACCAATGCTGCACTGTTTCATGTTCACATAGAACCAATGATGCACTTTTTCATGTTCACATAGAACCAATGATGCACTGTTTCATTTTCACATAGAACCAATGATGCACTGTTTCATGTTCACATAGAACCAATGATGCACTGTTTCATTTTCACATAGAACCAATGATGCACTGTTTCATTTTCACATAGAACCAATGATGCACTGTTTCATGTTCACATAGAACCAATGATGCACTGTTTCATGTTCACATAGAACCAATGATGCTCTGTTTCATTTTAAATTGGGACAGACAAAGTCCCTATGGGCTACTGCGACAGGCATTCTGTGAGTTTGGCGTCTGTCTGAACTATACACCACTCACATAACACGCTTCATGTCCAAAGATATCTGTGACTTAGAACCATACCAAACATCCTAATACTAATAACATGTCGTCTGTGATGATATCTTTGTCAGTTCATTTTTAGCCACGTTCTGATTAGGCCCACAGCTCTTGGAAGAACTAATCACCCATATTCCTGTCGTGAAAGTCCTTCCTCAGTTCTTTCTAAGGGATCAGCTGTTTTAGCCATAATGAGGAAATGAATATGGATACATGTGATGTTGTCATGGTTGCTATATTTGACCTGAATTGGATTTGCTTCCTCTTAGTTACACCGGTCTTTGCCTGCTCAGGACATAAGAGGAGTCCACTGTTGTCCTGGTCATGCAGGGATATTAAAGTCTGCCTGGTTCCTCTGTTTATAGACCTGGACACCCTGCAGTGTTGTTGTGTCCACGACAGCTCACTTAGGGAGTGTGGGAAGTCTGGGGATATATTGATAGAACCTTTTCTCCTTCCACTGGGTTTTATGTGTTACACATGCTGCTGTTGGATGCTGTAGGTCAGATATGATCATTTACTTGGTAATGAACAGACGAGGTCTTAGTTTGTCCAGTCGTCAGCTCTAACCTCTCTCGATTCCTAAAGACAATTAGGACAATCCAATCAAGATTGCTTTGCTTCAAGGCTGTTCTCTTCTCACGACATCCCTCCCCTCTCTGTGTTTCATATGGCACGGTGACGGTGTGGCCATATTGTACAGAATGTCACAGTGTTGTCATGCTGTTGCAGCTCAACTCACCTCCCAGGATCCTCTGTCACGCTAGGACAGCCGTGTCACCGTGACTCACTTTAGCTCAGATCATGTGAATTAGAAGGGGAAGCAGACTGCTGAATGATGAGGGAGGAAGTCTAAACGCTCAGAAGTTTTGGTAGCATGGTGCATGCACATGGAAGTCTGACACGAGTCAGCCAAGCTAAGCCCAGCCAAGCTGTAAGTCTGACACCAGTTAGCTAAGCTAAGCCCAGCCAAGCTTTAAGTCTGACACCAGTTAGCTAACCTAAGCCCAGCCAAGCTGTAAGTCTGACACCAGTTAGCTAACCTAAGCCCAGCCAAGCTGTAAGTCTGACACCAGTTAGCTAAGCTAAGCCCAGCCAAGCTTTAAGTCTGACACCAGTTAGCTAACCTAAGCCCAGCCAAGCTGTAAGTCTGACACCAGTTAGCTAAGCTAAGCCCAGCCCAGCTGTAAGTCTGACACCAGTTAGCTAAGATAAGCCCAGCCCAGCTGTAAGTCTGACACCAGTTAGCTAAGCTAAGCCCAGCCAAGCTGTAAGTCTGACACCAGTTAGCTAAGCTAAGCCCAGACAAGCTGTAAATCTGACACCAGTTAGCTAAGCTAAGCCCAGCCCAGCTGTAAGTCTGACACCAGTTAGCTAACCTAAGCCCAGCCAAGCTGTAAGTCTGACACCAGTTAGCTAACCTAAGCCCAGCCCAGCTGCAAGTCTGACACTAGTTAGCTAAGCTAAGCCCAGCCCAGCTGTAAGTCTGACACCAGTCAGCTATGCTAAGCCCAGCCAAGCTGTAAGTCTGACACCAGTTAGCTAAGCTAAGCCCAGCCAAGCTGTAAGTCTGACACCAGTCAGATAAGATAAGCCCAGCCCAGCTGTAAATCTGACACCAGTTAGCTAAGCTAAGACCAGCTGTAAGTCTGACACCAGTCAGCTAAGCTCAGCCCAGCTGTAAGTCTGACACCAGTCAGATAAGATAAGCCCAGCCCAGCTGTAAATCTGACACCAGTTAGCTAAGCTAAGACCAGCTGTAAATCTGACACCAGTCAGCTAAGCCCAGCCCAGCTGTAAGTCTGACACCAGTCAGCTAAGCTAAGACCAGCCCAGCTGTAAGTCTGACACCAGTCAGCTAAGCTCAGCCCAGCTGTAAGTCTGACACCAGTCAGCTAAGCCCAGCCCAGCTGTAAGTCTGACACCAGTCAGCTAAGCTAAGACCAGCCCAGCTGTAAGTCTGACACCAGTCAGCTAAGCTCAGCCCAGCTGTAAGTCCGACACCAGTCAGCTAAGCTCAGCCCAGCTGTAAGTCCGACACCAGTCAGCTAAGCTCAGCCCAGCTGTAAGTCCGACACCAGTCAGCTAAGCTCAGCCCAGCTGTAAGTCCGACACCAGTCAGCTAAGCTCAGCCCAGCTGTAAGTCTGACACCAGTCAGCTAAGCTAAGACCAGCTGTAAGTCTGACACCAGTCAGCTAAGCTAAGACCAGCCCAGCTGTAAGTCTGACACCAGTCAGCTAAGCTAAGACCAGCCCAGCTGTAAGTCTGACACCAGTCAGCTAAGCTCAGCCCAGCTGTAAGTCCGACACCAGTCAGCTAAGCTCAGCCCAGCTGTAAGACCGACACCAGTCAGCTAAGCTCAGCCCAGCTGTAAGTCCGACACCAGTCAGCTAAGCTCAGCCCAGCTGTAAGTCTGACACCAGTCAGCTAAGCCCAGCTGTAAGTCCGACACCAGTCAGCTAAGCCCAGCACGGAATAAAGCACTGAATAGAGGCCTATAGGCTTCCCCAGGACCACCCACCCATAGGCTTCCCCAGGACCACCCACCCCAGACCTCTGCTCACTCATTCACTGCTCACTAAAGTTGTTGAGCTGTGCCAGTTGGTGTGCCCTTGAATGAGACAGCACCCTACTAAGCACACTCAGATCCAAGGATTACAGTGAGGGGTTTAGTAGCAGGAGGAGTCTGAAAGGTGAAACTGTGTTGTTGCTGTGTGCATAATGCTATGCTATCATCCAGCATGCCGTGGTTTTGTGTGACGGAAGCCCGGGGAAGGTCAGCTGAGGAAACGTCCGGGCTGAGAGCAGTCCTCGTGTTTTGTTTTTAGATCATTTCATTTGAAATTCTATCTTGTGCTTCAGCAAATAACTGAAGGATTAACTGGGACTGATGAAATGTAATTCATCGTACCCACATTGTACTTTAAATTTAACCTAGATATTTTTGAGTTGTTGGAGGATTCTGCAGTTCATGTTGTTTATGTGTCTGTTGACAGTTATCGTGCTGTAAAGAGGATTTGCCCATGTGGACATTTTCTCAGTGAGTTTATCACAGTATTACCACACCATAATATGACTGTAATTTCCAGATAAAGCATGTCTGGTTTGCCCTGGGCACTGTTCGGCCCTGTTTAGTCCCTCATTATGGTGCGTCAAATAAATATCTTACAATAGCAGTTGAAAAGGGCAATGCTTGAATGGACTCTTTAAGAGGAGGCTGTACTTGGCCTTCAAGTATACATTCCTCCAGCTCAGTGCTCCCTCTGTGGTCCCGCTCCCCTCCCCTCCCCTAGCCCTCCCCTCCCTCGCACTCACTACTCCGTTCCCATAGGGGCCCTCGCCAAAGCAAACTCCAGAGAGGAAGTCTCCCCCTCCATTTTTATCTCTCTCACTCTTTCCCTCTTTCACTCACTCCCTTCTAAGAGGGGCCATGTTGGGTAGTGTAGGATTGTATTGGTGCACAGTGAGGGTAATGTAGTCATGGCATGTGGTGTGCAACCAGGCTAGGAGGATATATGAAGAAAGTGTTATGGCTGTGATGCTGTGTCTGTATGGTCTGGTTATGGCTGTGATTCTGTGTCTGTGTGGTCTGGTTATGACTGTGATGCTGTGTCTGTGTGGTCTGGTTATGGCTGTGATGCTGTGTCTGTGTGATCTGGTTATGGTTGTGATGCTGTGCCTGTGTGGTCTGGTTATGGCTGTGATGCTGTGTCTGTGTGGTCTGGTTATGGCTGTGTCTGTGTGGTCTGGTTATGGCTGTGATGCTGTGTCTGTGTGGTCTGGTTATGGCTGTGTCTGTGTGGTCTGGTTATGGCTGGGATGCTGTGTCTGTGTGGTCTGGTTATGGCTGTGATGCTGTGTCTGTGTGGTCTGGTTATGACTGTGATGCTGTGTCTGTGTGGTCTGGTTATGGCTGTGATGCTGTGTCTGTGTGATCTGGTTATGGTTGTGATGCTGTGTCTGTGTGGTCTGGTTATGGCTGTGATGCTGTGTCTGTGTGGTCTGGTTATGGCTGTGGTGCTGTGTCTGTGTGGTCTGGTTATGGCTGTGATGCTGTGTCTGTGTGATCTGGTTATGACTGTGATGCTGTGTCTGTGTGGTCTGGTTATGGTTGTGATGCTGTGTCTGTGTGGTCTGGTTATGGCTGTGATGCTGTGTCTGTGTGGTCTGGTTATGGCTGTGTCTGTGTGGTCTGGTTATGGCTATGATGCTGTGTCTGTGTGGTCTGGTTATGGCTGTGATGCTGTGTCTGTGTGGTCTGGTTATGACTGTGATGCTGTGTCTGTGTGGTCTGGTTATGGCTGTGATGCTGTGTCTGTGTGATCTGGTTATGGTTGTGATGCTGTGTCTGTGTGGTCTGGTTATGGCTGTGATGCTGTGTCTGTGTGATCTGGTTATGGCTGTGTCTGTGTGGTCTGGTTATGGTTGTGATGCTGTGTCTGTGTGGTCTGGTTATGGCTGTGATGCTGTGTCTGTGTGGTCTGGTTATGGCTGTGATGCTGTGTCTGTGTGATCTGGTTATGACTGTGATGCTGTGTCTGTGTGGTCTGGTTATGGTTGTGATGCTGTGTCTGTGTGGTCTGGTTATGGCTGTGATGCTGTGTCTGTGTGGTCTGGTTATGGCTGTGATGCTGTGTCTGTGTGGTCTGGTTATGGCTGTGTCTGTGTGGTCTGGTTATGGCTATGATGCTGTGTCTGTGTGGTCTGTTTATGGCTGTGATGCTGTGTCTGTGTGGTCTGGTTATGGCTGTGATGCTGTGTCTGTGTGATCTGGTTATGGTTGTGATGCTGTGTCTGTGTGGTCTGGTTATGGCTGTGATGCTGTGTCTGTGTGATCTGGTTATGGCTGTGTCTGTGTGGTCTGGTTATGGTTGTGATGCTGTGTCTGTGTGGTCTGGTTATGGCTGTGATGCTGTGTCTGTGTGGTCTGTGTGGTCTGGTGGCTATGGTCTGGTTACTGTGATGCTGTGTCTGTGTGGTCTGGTTATGGCTATGATGCTGTGTCTGTGTGGGCTGGTTATGGCTGTGATGCTGTGTCTGTGTGGTCTGATTATGGCTGTGATGCTGTGTCTGTGTGGTCTGGGTATGGCTGTGATGCTGTGTCTGTGTGGTCTGGTTATGGCTGTGATGTGGTGCTGAGTAAAGCCTATGTGGCTTCTCTCCTGTGAGATCAGTGTCAGATTTAGCCAGCAGGTCCCTTGTGGTGACTGGGAGGGTCTGTTTTCTGGCTCTATGATGTCTGAGGCTCTACGCCTTCCTGGAGCTGCAAACCTCAGGGTAGAAATAGTACCAGACAGAAAGCTTTTGTTGGGAAAACAACAGCAATGGCAGTAATTACAGACTCCGGTTTCACCACTCCTCGCTTCTTAGAAAACCACAAGCAGGTGAAGGGTCAAGTCATCGTGGAGTCAGCTAGAGGTCTGGGTTAAATGCCTCTGAAAATTAACCTCAATGTCTGCTTCTGACTGTGTGTGTGTGTGTGTGTGTGTGTGTGTGTGTGTGTGTGTGTGTGTGTGTGTGTGTGTGTGTGTGTGTGTGTGTGTGTGTGTGTGTGTGTGTGTGTGTGTGTGTGTGGTTAGACATTTAGAGAGGAAACAGACATGTGTGAGTCAGGGAGGGAGACATGAGATGAGTGTCCAGACAACCACAGTCATGCCGTATGCACTTGGGCCTTGTGATAACACAACTGCTGTGTGATTATAGCTTTATGGGCCAGAGGCACAGCTAGAAATGACAAGGTTTTGTGGCATGTTTTAGTCTTGAGTGCCGTCGTACACTAGACTGAGGCAGTCAGTGCAGTGTGAGACCTGACCGACAACTTCCTCCCCGTCAGTGGAGGCTGCTGAGGGGAGGACGGCTCATACTAATGGCTGGAACTGAGCAAATGGAATGGCATCAAACCATGTGTTTCATGTACAGTATTTCATATCATTCCAATCTTTCCGCTCCAGTCATTACCACGAGCCCGTCCTCCCTAATTAATGTGCCACCAACCCCCTGTGCTCCCCCTTGTGTTACATTGCTAGAACCACAGACTCATCAGAACTGTGACACAGGATTTATTAACACCAAAGCTGTCAGTCGGTACCACAGGCAATTTATCTTTCTCCTCTACACGTTATTAAAACTTTCAATATAACATAGTAGAGTATACACTATATATACAAACGTATGTGGACACCCCTTGAAATGAGTGGATTCGGCTGTTTCAACCACTCCCGTTGCTGACAGGTGTAGAAAATCAACACACAGCCAGTTAACCCGCTGTTCCTAGGCCGTCATAGAAAATAAGAATTTGTTCTTAACTGACTTGCCTAGTTAAATAAAGGTAAAATAAAAATAAATAAAAGGCTCAGCCACAAAGTGGTAGGACACAGAACCGCCAAATGCTGAAGCGCAAAAAAACGTCTGTCCTTGAATGCATCACTCACTACCGAGTTCCAAACTGCCTCTGGAAGCAACGTCAGCACAATAACTGTTCGTCAGGAGCTTCATGAAATTGGTTTCCATGGCCGAGCAGCCGCACACAAGCCTAAGATCACCATGCGCAATGCCAAGCGTCGGCTGGAGTGGTGTAAAGCTCGCCGCCATTGGATTCTAGGGCAGTGGAAACACGTTCTCTGGAGTGATGAATCACGCTTCACCATCTGACAGTCCGACGGACAAATCTGGGTTTGGCTGAATGGAAGCAAGTCCCCAGAGCAATGTTTCAACATCTAGTGGAAAGCCTTCCCAGAAGAGTGGAGGCTGTTATAGCAGAAAAAGGGGGACCAACTCCATATTAATGCCCATGATTTTGGAATGAGATGTTTGACACATACTTCCGTTCATGTTCATGTAGCGTATTTTCCATTCACACCTATGTTGTATATACTTTTATGATACATCCCCTGTATATTTAAGCAATAAGGCCCGAGGAGTTGTGGTCAATATAACACGGCTAAGGGCTGTTCTTATGCACGACGCAACACGGAGGTAAACATATCCTCATCCTGAGGCAGACCTCTCACACTGCCTAGGTAAACATATCCTCATCCTGACACAGTCCTCTCACAATGCCTAAGTAAACATATCCTCATCCTGACACAGTCCTCTCACACTGCCTAACTAAACATATCCTCATCCTGAGGCAGACCTCTCACACTGCCTAGATAAACATATCCTCATCCTGACGCAGACCTCTCACACTGCCTAGGTAAACATATCCTCATCCTGAGGCAGTCCTCTCACACTGCCTAGGTAAACATATCCTCATCCTGAGGCAGACCTCTCACACTGCCTAGGTAAACATATCCTCATCCTGAGGCAGACCTCTCACACTGCCTAGGTAAACATATCCTCATCCTGAGGCAGACCTCTCACACTGCCTAAGTAAACATATCCTCATCCTGAGGCAGACCTCTCACACTGCCTAAGTAAAAATATCCTCATCCTGACACAGTCCTCTCACACTGCCTAAGTAAACATATCCTCATCCTGACACAGTCCTCTCACACTGCCTAAGTAAACATATCCTCATCCTGAGGCAGTCCTCTCACACTGCCTAAGTAAACATATCCTCATCCTGAGGCAGACCTCTCACACTGCCTAACTAAACATATCCTCATCCTGAGGCAGACCTCTCACACTGCCTAACTAAACATATCCTCATCCTGAGGCAGACCTCTCACACTGCCTAACTAAACATATCCTCATCCTGAGGCAGACCTCTCACACTGCCTAACTAAACATATCCTCATCCTGAGGCAGACCTCTCACACTGCCTAAGTAAACATATCCTCATCCTGACACAGTCCTCTCACACTGCCTAGGTAAACATATCCTCATCCTGACACAGTCCTCTCACACTGCCTAAGTAAACATATCCTCTCATCCTGAGGCAGACCTCTCCTCTCACACTGCCTAACTAAACATATCCTCATCCTGACACAGACCTCTCACACTGCCTAAGTAAACATATCCTCATCCTGACACAGTCCTCTCACACTGCCTAGGTAAACATATCCTCATCCTGACACAGTCCTCTCACACTGCCTAAGTAAACATATCCTCATCCTGACACAGTCCTCTCACACTGCCTAGGTAAACATATCCTCATCCTGACACAGTCCTCTCACACTGCCTAGGTAAACATATCCTCATCCTGAGGCAGACCTCTCACACTGCCTAAGTAAACATATCCTCATCCTGACACAGTCCTCTCACACTGCCTAAGTAAACATATCCTCATCCTGACACAGTCCTCTCACACTGCCTAAGTAAACATATCCTCATCCTGAGGCAGACCTCTCACACTGCCTAAGTAAACATATCCTCATCCTGACACAGTCCTCTCACACCTCCTAAGTAAACATATGCTCATCCTGAGGCAGACCTCTCACACTGCCTAAGTAAACATATCCTCATCCTGAGGCAGACCTCTCACACTGCCTAAGTAAACATATCCTCATCCTGACGCAGACCTCTCACACTGCCTAAGTAAACATATCCTCATCCTGAGGCAGACCTCTCACACTGCCTAAGTAAACATATCCTCATCCTGAGGCAGACCTCTCACACTGCCTAAGTAAACATATCCTCATCCTGAGGCAGACCTCTCACACTGCCTAAGTAAACATATCCTCATCCTGAGGCAGACCTCTCACACTGCCTAGGTAAACATATCCTCATCCTGACACAGTCCTCTCACACTGCCTAAGTAAACATATCCTCATCCTGACACAGTCCTCTCACACTGCCTAAGTAAACATATCCTCATCCTGACACAGTCCTCTCACACTGCCTAAGTAAACATATCCTCATCCTGAGGCAGACCTCTCACACTGCCTAGGTAAACATATCCTCATCCTGAGGCAGACCTCTCACACTGCCTAAGTAAACATATCCTCATCCTGAGGCAGACCTCTCACACTGCCTAGGTAAACATATCCTCATCCTGAGGCAGACCTCTCACACTGCCTAAGTAAACATATCCTCATCCTGAGGCAGACCTCTCCTGACACAGTCCTCTCACACTGCCTAGGTAAACATATCCTCATCCTGAGGCAGACCTCTCACACTGCCTAGGTAAACATATCCTCATCCTGAGGCAGACCTCTCACACTGCCTAGGTAAACATATCCTCATCCTGAGGCAGACCTCTCACACTGCCTAGGTAAACATATCCTCATCCTGAGGCAGACCTCTCACACTGCCTAAGTAAACATATCCTCATCCTGAGGCAGACCTCTCCTGACACTGCCTAAGTAAACATATCCTCATCCTGAGGCAGACCTCTCACACTGCCTAAGTAAACATATCCTCATCCTGAGGCAGACCTCTCACACTGCCTAGGTAAACATATCCTCATCCTGAGGCAGACCTCTCACACTGCCTAAGTAAACATATCCTCATCCTGAGGCAGACCTCTCACACTGCCTAGGTAAACATATCCTCATCCTGAGGCAGACCTCTCACACTGCCTAAGTAAACATATCTTCATCCTGAGGCAGACCTCTCACACTGCCTAGGTAAACATATCCTCATCCTGAGGCAGACCTCTCACACTGCCTAAGTAAACATATCCTCATCCTGAGGCAGACCTCTCACACTGCCTAAGTAAACATATCCTCATCCTGAGGCAGACCTCTCACACTGCCTAGGTAAACATATCCTCATCCTGAGGCAGACCTCTCACACTGCCTAGGTAAACATATCCTCATCCTGAGGCAGACCTCTCACACTGCCTAAGTAAACATATCCTCATCCTGAGGCAGACCTCTCACACTGCCTAGGTAAACATATCCTCATCCTGAGGCAGACCTCTCACACTGCCTAGGTAAACATATCCTCATCCTGAGGCAGACCTCTCACACTGCCTAAGTAAACATATCCTCATCCTCAAATCAAATCAAATTGTATTTGTCATATGCGCCGAATACAACAGGCGACTTACAAGCCCTTAACAAACAATGCAGATTTTGTTTTTAAGTAAGTAAGAAAATATTAACGATAACGAGGCTATATATGTACCAGTACCGAGTCAATGTAGAGGCTATATACAGGAGGTACCAGTACCGAGTCAATGTAGAGGCTATATATAGGAGGTACCAGTACCTAGTCAATGTGCGGGGGTACAGGTTAGTCGAGGTAATTGAGGTAATATGTACATGTAGATAGGGGTAAAGGGACTCTGCATAGATAATAAATAGGTTAGTCAAGATAATTGAGGTAATATGTACATGTAGATAGGGGTAAAGTGACTATACATACATAATAAACAGGTTAGTCAAGGTAATTCAGGTAATATGTACATGTAGATAGGGGTAAAGTGACTATACATACATAATAAACAGGTTAGTCAAGGTAATTGAGGTAATATGTACATGTAGATAGGGGTAAAGTGACTATACATACATAATAAACAGAGATTAGCAGCAGCGTAAAAAAGGGGGTCAATGTAAATAGTTCTGGTAGCCATTTGATTAACTGTTCAGCAGTCTAATGGCTTGGGGATGGAAGCTGTTAAGGAGCCTTTTGGACCTAGACTTTGCACTCTGGTACCACTTGCCATGCGGTAACAGAGAGAACAGTCTATGACTAGGGTGGCTGGAGTCCTTGACCATTTTTAGTGCCTTCCTCTGACACCACCTAGTATAGAGGTCCTGGATGGCAGGGAGCTTGGCCACAGTGATTTACTGGGCCGTACGCACTACATTCTGCAGCGCCTTGCGGTCGAATGCTGAGCAGTTGCCATACAAAGCGGTAATGCAACCAGCCAGGATGCTCTCGATGGTGCAACTGTATAGCTTTCTGAGGATTGAGGACCCATGACAAATCTTTTCAGTCTCCTGAGGGGGAATAGGTGTTGTCGTGCCTTCTTCACGACTGTCTTGGTGTGTTTGGACCATGATAGTTTGTTAGTGATGTGGACACTCCATTACAGCCCCATTGATGTGAATGGGGGCGTTTTTGGCCCCTCTTTTCCTGTAATCCACAATCAGCTCCTTTGTCTTGCTCACGTTGAGGGAGAGGTTGTTGTCCTGGCCACGCAGTTGTGGGTGCGTGGCCACGCAGTTGTCGTGGCAGATCTGTTGTTGTATACCCTTACCACCTGGGGGGTGTCAGGAAGTCCAGAATCCAGTTGCATAGGGAGGTGTTTAGTCCCATGGTCCTTGGCTTAGTGATGAGCTTTGAGGGCACTATGGTGTTGAACGCTGAGCTGTAGTCAACGAACAGAATTCTCACATGGGTGTTCCTTTTGTCCAGGTGGGAAAGCGCAGTGTGCCGTGCAATAGAGATTGCGTCATCTGTGGATCTCTTGGGGCGATATGCAAATAGTAGTGGGTCTAGTGTTTCTGGGATGATGGTGTTGATGTGAGCCATGACCAGCCTTTCAAAGCACTTCATGGCTACAGACGTGAGTGTTACGGGGCGGTAGTCATTTAGGCAGGTTACCTTGGTGTTCTTGGGCACAGGGCCTATGGTGATCTACTTGAAACATGTAGTTATTACAGTCGTCAGGGAGAGGTAGAACATGTCAGGGAAGACACTTGCCAGTTGATCAGCTCATGCTCTGAGAATGTTGACCTGTCTTACTCACATCAGCTACGGAGAGCGCGATCACACAGTAGTCTGGAACAGCTGCTACTCTCATGCATGGTTCAGTGTTGCTTGCCTCAAATCGAGCATAGAAGACATTTAGCTCTTTTAGTAGGCTTGTGTCACTAGGCAGCTCGCGGTTGGGTTCCCTTTGTAATCCTTAATAGTTTGCAAGCACTGCCACATCCGATGAGTGTCTGAGCCGGTGTAGAAGGATTCAATCTTAGTCCTGTATTGATGCTTTGCCTGTTTGATGGTTCGTCTGAGGGCATAGTGGGAGTTCTTATAAGCATCCAGATTAGTGTCCTGCTCCTTGGAAGCGGCAGCTCTAGCCTTTAGCTTAGTGCTAATTTTGCCTGTAATCCGTGGGTTCTGGCTGGGATATGTACGTTCGGTCACAGTGGGGACGACGTCGTCGATGCTGAAGCCAGTGACTGATGTGGTATACTCCTCAATGCCATCGGATGAACATATTCCTGGAACATATTCCCTTCTGTGCTAGCAAAACAGTCCTGTAGCTTAGCATCCACGTCATGAGACCATTTCCGTGTTGACCGAGTCACTGGTACTCCCTGCTTGAGTTTATGCTTGTAAGCAGGAATCAGGAGGATATAATTATGGCCAGATTGTGGACGGAGTTCAGTCCCTGGCCACGAGGAGTGCCGCTTCTGGGTGAGCATTCTCTTGTTTGTTTATGGCTTTATACAGCTCGTAGAGTGCGGTCTTAGTGCCTGCATCGGTTTGTGTTGGTAAATATACAGCTACGAATAATATAGATGAAAACACTCTTGGTGAATAGTATGGTCTACAACTTATCATGAGGTACTCTGCTGTTCTGTCTTGCAATCACTGTTAATTCTCCAGTGATTGCACGTTTGCCAGTAGGATGGATGGTGAAGGCAGATTTTCCACTCACTGACTAATTCTCACCAAGCACCCAGATCTGCGCCCACTGTATTGGCGTCTCCTTTTAATGCGAATAATGGGGATTTGGGCCTGGTCCGGGAGGAGCTGTAAATCTTTCACTTCCGATTCATTAAAGAAAAAATCTTCGTCCAGTCCGAGGTGTGTAATCGCATTCCTGATATCCAGAAGCTATTTTAGGTCATAAGAGACGGTGGCAGAAACATTATGTAGAAAAAAAGTTACAAACACCACGAAAAACCCCACAGAATAGCATGATTGGTTAGGAACCCGTAAAACGACAGCCATCCCCTCCGGCTCCATCTCTAGGTGATTGCAGTCCTCTCACACTGCCTAGGTAAACATATCCTCATCCTGACGCAGACCTCTCACACTGCCTAAGTAAACATATCCTCATCCTGAGGCAGACCTCTCACACTGCCTAGGTAAACATATCCTCATCCTGACGCAGACCTCTCACACTGCCTAAGTAAACATATCCTCATCCTGAGGCAGACCTCTCACACTGCCTAGGTAAACATATCCTCATCCTGAGGCAGACCTCTCACACTGCCTAGGTAAACATATCCTCATCCTGATGCAGACCTCTCACACTGCCTAGGTAAACATATCCTCATCCTGAGGCAGACCTCTCACACTGCCTAGATAAGTATATCCTCATCCTGAGGCAGACCTCTCACACTGCCTAGGTAAACATATCCTCATCCTGAGGCAGACCTCTCACACTGCCTAAGTAAACATATCCTCATCCTGATGCAGACCTCTCACACTGCCTAAGTAAACATATCCTCATCCTGATGCAGACCTCTCACACTGCCTAAGTAAACATATCCTCATCCTGATGCAGACCTCTCACACTGCCTAAGTAAACATATCCTCATCCTGATGCAGAACTCTCACACTGCCTAGGTAAACATATCCTCATCCTGATGCAGACCTCTCACACTGCCTAGATAAGTATATCCTCATCCTGAGGCAGACCTCTCACACTGCCTAGGTAAACATATCCTCATCCTGAGGCAGACCTCTCACACTGCCTAAGTAAACATATCCTCATCCTGATGCAGACCTCTCACACTGCCTAAGTAAACATATCCTCATCCTGATGCAGACCTCTCACACTGCCTAGATAAGTATATCCTCATCCTGACAAGTGCAGACCTGAGGGTAGGGGCTAGATTACTCTGTCTCACCACTGGAGCCAGGGCCCCAGTGCTGCACAGAACCTGTTTCAACACCGCCTCTTCCTGGATCATTGTCACATGGCCAAACATGCCGCTATGTGTGGCCCCTTTGCTCAGTGAGAGAGAGAGAGAGAGAGAGAGAGAGAGAGAGAGAATAAAAGGAGAGAGAGAGATATGTTATGTTAGGTAGTCTGTCCTAACAGGAGCATCATCTTGCTCAGCAGAGTGAAGCGGGAAACATTGCGTGACCCTACGATCCGTGCCGAGGTGCAGCAGCACTGGCAGAACATTTTACTCCAGTTGTCCGTCAGATTCCAGCGCCATTACTCTGCTCTTCATAGTTCTCTCAGCCCTCTCTCCCACACAGAGCAGAGAGCAGCTCCACTCCACCTAATGATGCGGTATGGTGTAGCTCTGCTGGCTGCCATCCAGACCAGCCTGGTTGTCTGCTACTCCCAGCCTAGACACACACAGAACAGAGCCCCCAGCTCACTATTCACAGCCAGACCTCTTATAGACACATATTCTGCTGCCCTCACACACTGACGTAGGTCCACTAGCTGATGTTGTATGACACATGGATGTTTTCTCTAGAATACACCTCAACTGAGATGATATTCAGTATCACACACCTTTGAAGAGGATATTGTGTTAAAGTGTTGGGCCAGTAACCAAAAGGATGCTGGTTCGAATCCCCGAGCTGACATGGTGAAAAATCTGTTGATGTTCCCTTGAGCAAGGCACTTAATCCTCATTTCTCCTGTAAGTCGCTCTGGATAAGAGTGACTGCTAAATTATGTGAATGTATGGGGGATTTGTACAGTATGAAGAAATCTATTGCAGACTACTCCAGTAGATTCCTGTGGATGTTGATAATTAATAGCCTTTCTCTTTTCTATCTAGTCTCACAGCCCAGTTCCAGCCAAAAAGTCCAAACTGGTGAAACTACACTCTCCATCAACTGACAAAGAGAAGCAACCTGATTGGTTACAATCTCTATCAAAGTCAGCGAACAAGGTTAGTAGTTCTTGTTCTTCATTTTTTGTGTGAAATGTGATTTTTTTTTCCCAAGGTCAGGGGATCCTACAGATGTAGGATCTTAATGTGAGACTGTTTTCTGAAAATAATCCTGCAGCAACAGGACATTTGAATTATTATGTGGATTATAATTAATGTGCATTTTTTTGTTGGGGTTGATACATTTTTCATTATGGAAAATGAAGTCTGACATTTTTAAGTGGAAATGACAAACTTTAGAAGCCTTTTTAAACCTTGAATACACAGCAAGTTTGCATATCCTGCTGTGCAGGTCAATTCTATTTTTTTTAAGTGATCAAATTAAGATCCTATGCCTTTATACAGAGTCCTTGTCTAATTGACTGTGTTACCTTATCTTATACAGTTAGATAATTCATGTTGTCAATAGTCTTTTTAACAAACCTGTCTGCCTTATGCAATAAGATTTCACTTTTCCTTTCCAGGGATGTTTTTCAAATTCCCCATTTCACTGTATTCTATATGAATTCTATATTTTGTCAGGATCTGAAACGGGTCCCGCTGAAACAGAGGTCGTCAGCCTTCCGGCCCTGGTCCTCCAGAGGTCCATCTGCTGGGGAGGAGAAGTCTACTGGTCACAATGAGAGGTCAGTCAGAGACAGACAGTCATGTTGTCATAGTTTCACTCATCCATTTCACCACACCACACTAAAGGAGTGTTTGGCCGTAACATTCCTAAGGGATTACAATGTAATGAGGACCAATAACTACATTGTCCGCTGCTATGATCCCTTACTTTATATTGTTGAAATACAGTAATTAAGGTCACTTGTATTTTCTTGTCATAACAGATTCATCCACAAAAACATAGACACGTCTGTAGTGTCAAATGTGGCCCCAGCTTTGTTGGCCTACCAGAGAGAGGAGCAGGCCCCTGTGGGCCACAGTCAGGCTCTAGCCAGGGGAGACCAGCACATCAGCTCCAGACCAGCACCACAGTGTGGAGACTCCCAGCCTGGTCCCAGACCTGTCCACATCAACACCAACACTAATAACACAGCCAACGGTTTGGAGGACATGGAGACTGACAGGGAGATCGAGGTGGACGACTGTGATGACTGTGAGTATGACACACTGTTGTTCAGACATTCGGTAGGAGAAATAGGGCACCGTGACACAAATTACTCCAACTCTCAAGGACAGGCAACCTAACCCGCGCTAATACTACTGGAAGAAAGCTATGGTTGGATGGCCTGATCCCGGTGACAGAGCACCATCTAGTGGTTGGTCTGCGCAGCACAGAGCACAGAGGGAAATCTCAACTTGCTTAACAGCAGATGTCGCTGCTGCTCCAATACATTTTTTAGGCTTCCCGCTATGAAAGGCCCAGTGCAGTCAAAAATGTGATTTCCTCTGTTTTATATATATTTCCACAATATGAGGTTGGAATAATACTATGAAATTGTGAAAGTTATGTTAATACCATTTTCGTGTAATAGATGTAATTTCAGCCTGTTTTTGAAGGATGGAGTTTCGACCTGCCTGGTGATTAGTTAATAGACCAATAAGAAAGAGAGTTCCAAACATCTCTGCCGATAACAGCTAGTTTTCCTGTCCCCACTCAGACCACTCCCAGACAGTCCCTCTCCTCGCCCCTACCTGGGCACGAACCAGGAAACTTCTGCACACATTGACAACAGCCACCCTTGAAGCATCGATACCAATAGCTCCACAAAACCCGTGGCCCTTGTAGAGTAAGGGAAACGACTACTTCAAGATCTCAGAGCGAATGACGTCACCGATTGAACCGCTATTAGCGCGCACCCCGCTTACTAGCTAGCCATTTCACATCGGTTACACCAGCAAATTCTTACTTGAGAAATTGCTCTTTGCTAAGAAGCTATTTTATTTCCTTCTGACCATTTTGATTGAATGCAATCACAGTAAGATACTTAATTATTACCCAGAAATGATTTTATATTGAGGTAAAATGGCTACATTGGATCTTTAACATAATGTTTAATTTTTCTGTCTGTCAGACCCACCATTGGTCCCTTCCTTGGCATCCCCTACCTCTGCCTGTTCCAGTGGGTACCAGACACTGACCCCCCAGACCACCGTGAGGCCTCTGGAGGGCCCAGTCCGGCTGGTATTACCAGGGGAACCGTCATGCACAGAGCTGGACACGCTGAGACAGACCCTGTATGGATGCCTGGACTCCAAGGAGGCCAGGGAGAAGTTCCTGCAGGAGATTATTCAAATGAGAGTGAAGCAGGAAGAGAAATTGGGGGTTGCTCTGCAGGCCAAACTTAGTCTTCAGCAGGTAAACCTCACACTCAAGATCCAAAATGGCCCCCTTTGGCACAAAAAGGAAAACAGTTTATTTATGTGTAGAGAAAATCTGTAGGTGTCTTAAAGATTATGTTTCTACACATTAAAAAAAACTGTTTTCATTTATATATATAATTTTATTCCCCCACAGGAGCTGGAGTTTGTGAAGGTGTCCAAGAAGGGGCGTCTTCGAGAGGCCATCGAGGCCAAGCACAATCTGAGGAAAGAGATAGATCACCTGCATATGGAGTGGGACAGGAAGATGAGGGAGGCTGACGAGTCCCGTGGCTATCTGAAAAGAGAGCTGGAGAGAGAGATACAGTTACGGGTCTGCGACAAAGGCTGTGAGGCTGAACGCCTGCGATCCAAGTACTCCACACAGGTAAGACCAAGATCCTAATGATATAGCATATATACTTAGGATATCATACTTAAAGAATCATACACACACACACACAATTAACTGTAATTGAGTCATTGTATATGCTCCCTGACTGATGTGTATGTTCCTTTCCAGATGAAAGAGCTGCAGGTACAGCTGCATCAGGCGGAGGCGGACCGAGAGCAGCTGAGAGAGGAGCTACAGCAGGAGAGGGAGGCGCGGCAGAGCCTGGAGAGGGTGGTCAAGGACCTGCAGGCTCAGCTGGGAGGCCCACAGGACAACGCCATGAACCCCCCAACACACTAACACAGAGACACACAGACAGACATAACACCCCAATGGATCCTAAAGATGCATGCAGTGGACTGGAGTCAGAGACGTAAAGCAAGAGGGTGGATACAGACTGAATTGCGCCTCTTGTTAAGGAAAAGAAATTCAGTCAATTAAAGATGTTTGTTGGAGCAAAGTCAAGATGTTTTCATAGTATGAAAAATAAATCTTCTGATTACTGATATGGTTACTGATAGGAGAGAAATGGACATTATTATAATAATATATGAACCTCATAGGGTGAACTGGATAGAAGCATGAATACGCATGTCGTACAGCCTACAGATGATAAGAAATACACTACATAGAAGACACCTCACAAGTGACTTTAGAGCCCTCAGTCAGATTCCTGAAGCTTTTTAAGGATTTTATTTTGGTATAAGCTATTTAAAAATGTAGAAATAGAGCTACATAATGTTACTTGAATATAAAAGAGGAGTGATTGTTTTCATGAAATGACAGCTGCAGATGTAACTCTTGCATGTGCCACACAATCTCGGTACACTTTAAGGTATTACAAACCACTGAAAACAATGGACACCAGATGACCACTATTTACTTCATTCAACCGATCAGTTTGCTTCATTCTAATGTTTTCATTTTGATGTTGTACAGGAAATGTTGCCTGAGCAGCACTGCTATCCTACAGGCAACGCTCACATACATATTTACACATTCACATACAAACATATTGGCCTATGTATACCAGCTTCTCTACCGTGTGTATTCGTGTTCTTGTATTTAAAGCCTGAAGTATTTGGGATTGTGTGGTCTGGAATCAGTTCCAGCTACCGTTTGTTCTCATCTTAAATATTTTATGAAAGTGTTACTTTTTACAATCGTTATACAGCTTAATATGGTTTGTTTTTTAATTGTTTTGAGATACAGTATAGTGTGTATGAAACCAAACCATGTGACAAGTGTTTAACTGTGCTTGTCCATGGAATGGAGTTCCGCCCACATAAAACACCTTTGATAAAGCTTTATCTTTGGTGAATTGAGGTATTTCTGATTTTGTATCGAGTACTGTAAAATAATTTATATTCTGAAATCATTTCCTGCTTGTCAATTATAAGCAGCATACATTTTTAGTCACTGGTTTTAGGGCTCTTTGAAAAAGCAACATGTGCTGTTTATATGAACAACATTTCTACATATACAAAATATGGATATATTTTTTTACTTTACTAAAAGTAATTGCACTTTTAAAAAATAAAATTGCATTGTGCATTTAACTCCCTCTTATGTTTTTCAACTCACAAATGAACATGAACATAGAATTGAACAACATCATTTAATGACCTCTTGTGTAAATACAACGTTTAAGGATGATATTGTGAATACTATTTTTGTCAAGAAGTTCGCTTGCTTCACACCTAAATTGCATATGAATATCATTTTGACTCATACTTGAAACCAATAGAAACTATATTTGAAATGTTGATATTCTAGTTTCATTATTGTTCCCCTTCAATATCATCTGAAAGCAATGTGCATTTATTACAATGGATTATGGGTAGAGAAAAGAAGAGGAAAGATTGCTAATTGACCGATCAGTGATCTTTGTCAGATGGAGACAAAAACAGAGAGAGAACATTTAAAATGTCCTCTTTATTTTCTTTCTTCAATGAGAATTTTCAGAAAATATATCTTTTTTGATGTATCGTTAAGTGTGTACCAAAACCCAGACCAAAATAGAAACCTGAAGACGATATCTCAGCATCAATTCCTTTATCAGGTTTCCCAATGCTAAAGCTCCAATTAGGATAAATATTACAACTTCTCTGGGTTTCATTCCTAGGTGCTCTCTTATGTATTGTAGAAGAAAATAATTTTATATCTCATGTACCAGTTACTATTATTATCTCCCCACTGAATACCTGTTGGGTACAATGTAATAACATTATACATTGTGTTTATGCTCTTGTTGTAGTTTTGGTTTGTAAGTGGGGTTTTTCTTTGGAAAACCTGTATAATACCCATTAAAAATCTAATCAACCATATTCAATGGTGTGTTTAATATTTTACTACTGTCAGTGAGTTACACAAAGTGTAACACTGTTATGTATTCATGTTATTGATTGTCCCTGTTTCTTAGATATGAATACATAACATGCATAGATGATGGTTATGGACTGCAGACAATCCTTGGAGATTATACTGAGTGATACAAACGAGCGGGCAGCACGTCTCTCTCTACTCCAGATCGCTGAGGAAGGTTACTTGCTCAACATTACAATACAAAACATACATACTATACAAACATGTCACGGCCCAAGGGACATGAGGTCCTAATGGAAGCCAGTTCAGTTTTAAAGACAAAGTCAACTGTTGATAAGCCTACAGTAGACCCAATCAATGAGTCAATGTTGGAGCAAAAGATGTTCAAGGTGGAAATTACAAACTTCAGAAGCCTTTTAAAACTTGAAATACACTACACGTTTGTCATTTCCTGCAATGCAGGAAAGTGCCTTTGCAACAATTTGATCAAATTAAGATCTTACATCTGTATATACCCTTACAAAAAACAAAAAATTCAAGTGAAAAGCATAATTTGCTCAAACTGAGCTTTAGTTTTTGTTGGATGTTTTCAAGTGCATTTTGAACACATTCCCGAAAATTAGATTTAAAAAATGTTGCACTGAAATTTCAAAAATTGTACTGACAGCGCTAATTTAATACACTATATATACAAAGGTATGTGGACATCCCTTCAAATTAGTTTCTGACAGGTGTATAACATCAAGCCCACAGTCATGCAATCTCCATAGACAAACATTGGCAATAGGGGTGGCAGGTAGCCTAGTGGTTAGAGCATTGGGCCAGTAACCAAATGGTTGCTAGAACAAATCCCTGAGGTGACAAGGTAAAAATATGTCCTTCTGCCCCTGAACAAGGCAGTTAACCCACTGTTCCCCAGTAGGCTGTTGTCGTAAATAAGAATTTGTTCTTAACTGACTTGCCTAGTTAAATGAAGGTTAATAAAATAAAAATAGAATGGGCTTACTGAATAGCTCACAGACTTTCAATGTGGCATTGTCATTGGATGCCACGTTTCCAAAAAGTCAGTTCATCAAACTTCTTCCCTGCTAGAGATGCTGCAGTGAACTGTAAGTGCTATTATAGTAAAGAGGAAACTTCTAGGAGAAACAACGGCTAAGCCACAAAGTGGTAGGTCACAGAACAGGACTGCTGAAGCGTGTAAAAACCATCTGTCCTCAGTTGCAACACTCACTACTGAGTTCCAAACTGCCTCTGGAAGCAACGTCAGTACAAGAACTGTTCATCGGGAGCTTCAGCTTCAGACAAACCTGGTTTTGGCAGATGCCAGGAGAACACTACCTGGCTGAATGCATAGTGCCAACTGTAAAGTTTGGTGGAGGAGGAATAATGGTCTGGGGCTGTTTTTCATGGTTCGTGCTAGACCACATAGTTCCAGTGAAGAGAAATCTTAACACTACGGAATACAATGAAATTCTATACGTTTCTGTGCTTCCAGCTTTGTGGCAACAGTTCGGGGAAGGCCCTGTTTCAGCATGACAATGCCCCGTGCACAAAGCGAGGTCCATACAGAAATGGTTTCTCGAGATCGGTGTGGAAGAACTTGTCTGGCCTGCAAAGAGCCCTGACCTCAACCCCATCGAACACCTTTGGGATGAATTAGAACGCTGACTGCGAGCCAGGCCTGATCGCCCAACATTAGTGCTCAACCTCACTAATGTTCTTGTGAACTTGCAATTCCACAAATGAACATGAAATTTTCACATGAGAAAGTTTTTCATGTGAAACTACCATTCACATAAGGTGAAAACAAGTTTTTTTAAAGTGGAAAACCACACTACAGGCTGATCCAACTTTGATGTAATGTCCTTAAAACAAGTCAAAATTAGGCTCAGTAGTGTGTGTGTCATCCACGTGCCTGTATGACCTCCCTACAACGCCTGGGCATGCTCCTGATGAGGTGGCGGATGGTCTCCTGAGGGATCTCCTCCCAGACCTGGACTAAAGCATCCGAATGGAGCGAAACATGATGTGCTCAATTGGATTCAGGTCTGGGGAACAGGCGGGCCAGTCCATAGCATCAATGCCTTCCTCTTGCAGGAACTGCTGACACACTCCAGCCACATGAGGTCAAGCATTGTCTTGCATTAGGAGGAACCCAGGGCCAACCACACCAGCATATGGTCTCACATCTCGGTACCTAATGGCAGTCAGGCTACCTCTGGCGAGCACACGGAGGGCTGTGCTGCCCCCCAAAGAAATGCCACCCCACACCATGACTGACCCACCGCCAAACCGGTCATGCTGGAGGATGTTGCAGGCAGCAGAACGTTCTCCACGGCGTCTCCAGACTCTGTCACGTCTGTCACATGTGCTCAGTGTGAACCTGCTTTCATCTGTGAAGAGCACAGGGTGCGAGAGTGGTGAATTTACCAATCTTGGTGTTCTCTGGCAGATGCCAATCGTCCTGCACGGTGTTGGGCTGTAAGCACTACCCCCACCTGTGGACGTCGGGCCCTCATACCACCCTCATGGAGTCTGTTTCTGACCGTTTGAGCAGACACATGCACATTTGTGGCCTGCTGGAGGTCATTTTGCAGGCCTCTGGCAGTGCTCCTCCTGCTCCTCCTTGCACAAAGGCGGAAGTAGCGGTCCTGCTGCTGGGTTGTTGCCCTCCTACGGCCTGCTCCACGTCTCCTGATGTACTGGCCTGTCTCCTGGTAGCGCCTCCATGCTCTGGACACTACGCTGACAGACACAGCAAACCTTCTTGCCACAGCTCGCAGTGATGTTCCATCCTGGATGAGCTGCCCTACCTGAGCCACTTGTGTGGGTTGTAGACTCCGTCTCATGCTACCACTAGAGTGAAAGCACCGCCAGCATTCAAAAGTGACCAAAACATCAGCCAGGAAGCATAGGAACTGAGAAGTGGTCTGTGGTCCCCACCTGCAGAACCACTCCTTTATTGGGGGTGTCTTGCTAAATACCTATAATTTCCACCTGTTGTCTATTCCATTTGCACAACAGCATGTGAAATTTATTGTCAATCAGTGTTGCTTCCTAAGTGGACAGTTTGATTTCACAGAAGTGTGATTGACTTGGAGTTACATTGTGTTGTTTAAGTGTTCCCTTTATTTGTTTGAGCAGTGTATTTATCATGTAGATAAATATATATAAAACAAAACCCAGCATCTCTTATAACTAATTTGGAAGAGCTTGCGTTTCACGTTTCCTTATATGGTCCTGCACACAATGTACCCACTAAATCACTGTCATAACTCATGAGGACGACCTTAGCAGAATCACCAAATTTCTTTCCATTAAATATCCTGGCTGGTAAATTTAGAGTCATTTTTATGAATGTAACAGATTAAAGGCCTATTATAAACTATTTGCATTGTGAAAACTAATGCAAAATTGCTTATAATACCATTTATACTCCCAACTGTAATATTATCTTTTAAAAAAAAGGATTATAAAAAATTAAAACAACAACAACAAATGACGAATGCCCCCGTCGGAACACAGGTTGGGAACCACTGCCCTAGGCTACTTTTAAAGTCAGCAACAGGGTTTTACTGATGACAAGACTTTTCCAAACAGGTTTTATGGGTCAAATATCTTGGCCTGACAACTTGATCTCCAATCCTAGCTTGGAGCTAGTATGAAGGATGTGATGTCGTGTGTCAGAGTTTCCTAGCCGTACATTGAGAGAGCGCAGGTTGGTCGCTGTACAGGAGGAGCACGCTAGAGGAAGGCCAGGGCATATGGCCACCGCTGAACAGAACAGATGGCTTTCATTGTAAAACTGTATGTGTTCAGCATTATGCTCCAGTAATCCATGCTGAGGCACTTTGAGTGCGGTTTGTTCCATTACATTACCTGTCTTCTGTTCATCTTAACTCCTCATGTCAAACACAGTTTTGTTTTGTGTCAGTCTGTGGCTGTGCAAGTAGAATGTATATTAGTAGTTGTGTTCTTTAGAGGATTTGTTTTCTGTGTTTTATCTTAGACAAACAGTGACATAAATCTAACCAGCAGCAAAATCACTATCCCAGTCTAACCCTAACCCTAAACCCAACACTTCTCATCCTAACCCTAAACCCAACTCTTCTCACCCTAAACCTAACCCTAAACCCTAACCCTAAACATGAACATTTTCTTTCCATTTTCAGGGAGCAGACACAGATGATAACCAGGGTTTGTTAGCATTTGAAGAATTCTGCACCTTCTATAAGATGACTACGTGCAGATGACCTTGTCTGGTTCATGGATATTGAACAGAAGGTAAAACTGAATTAAAGCAGAATATGTAAGATATTTTTTACATTCTTCAGTCATTATTGCTCTCTTCTCTTTTCTTCTGTTTCTGTTTGGTAGATGGTGGGTGTCACCAGAGGTTATTGTCTGGAGATAATGGGTCAGTTTGAGCCATGTGCTCAAAACCTACAGAATATAGTTCTGGGCATCGATGGTAATGATTTTCATGACACAAGCACTTGTATCTTAAGTATCACAGCCCACAGAAATATCAAAATACAAAACAGAATGTCAATGACAGAAAGGTCACGCATCCCAAGTCTTGCATCAGGTTTCACCAACCTGCAGGAGATATCTTAAACCCAGACCACCATCAGGTGCACCAGGACATGACCCAGCCCCTGTGTAACTACTTCATAGCCTCGTCCCACAACACCTACATGACAGGGGACCAGCTTCTGTCTGAGTCCAGGGTAGACATGTATGCCAACGTGCTCCAGGCTGGCTCTCGCTGTGTGGAAGGTAAGCTTAGGCACTATCTTGACCCTTTAACTGCCTCCCTACTGAAAACATTGCAGTGCTGTTCTCTTACTAGTATATACCATCCTCATCACTCACTTGATCTCTCACTCGATCACCCGACCACTCACCGTGTCTCTCAGTGGACTGCTTGGATGGACCAGACAGGGAATCTATTATTCATCATGGCTACACACTGACAAGATCCAAGATCCTCCTCAAAGACTTCATTGAAACCATTAACAAATATGCCTTTGTAAAGAATCAGTAAGTACCTTCATTTTGTCACCATATCCAGCCCAGGTATAGATAGCAATAGCAAACCATTCATGGGCAATTCACTTTATATTCCAATATGTTGAGCCTATAGAGATGGTTAGAGGATGCAACATTGTATCTGTCCCATTCTGACGTATGTGAGAGCATGTGCAGCACCATTGCGGCCATCTCCATTTTGAAGTAGTCCATTTTCGTCTTCTACTACTTTTATGAGTTGGTAAACAAACTGAACGGATGTACACTGCCACGTAGAGTGTGTTATAACAAGTATAAAGCAAACGTTGGCGATTTACTGCCACCTCCAGTTGTGGAATGTTTGCTCAAAAGTATAATTCATTGGCTGATCACTCCTGATGACCTGGGTGGAATTGTGATCCTTCCTTAACCCATAGGAAGTCCAACCCAGTTGACTACTTAAATTGTGAAAGTCCTCAATGGCACTGCCTGCTAAAACACTAGAGTATCTATCTGTCATACATCCCCAGGTACCCAGTTATCCTATCCATAGAGAACCATTGCACAGTGCCCCAGCAGAAGAAGACAGCTGAGTCTCTGATGGAGGTGCTCCAGGGCAAGGTGGACCTGTCTACAGTCAATATGAATGAATTCAGAAAGCTGCCCTCCCCAGAGCTCCTGAAAAGGAAAGTTCTAGTCAAGGTAGAGACATCTTTTTTTTGTTAATTTGTTGTTCAAACAATGGAAGCACTGAGTCATTTTTATAGCGACAATTTCCAAATCATGAAATGTTACCCCAATAAATATAACATTACTGAACATCTTCTGTTGAAATAATAAGTTAGGGAAAGAAGCTCCCAGCTAACATTGACAATGATGCAGAGATGGGAGATGTGTCGGATGAAGACAGTGGGGAAGATGAAGATGACATCCAGATGAACACAGATGTAAGACTGTTACTACTGTTTAGGCTAAAAATAGACTGAGAGCAAAATATACGTTTTGAGTAGAAATATCCCAGGACATTTGTTGTGTTCCTTAAGTTCCCCTAGGTGGCATAATAGCCCAATGTCTGGAACGTTTTCAGGCTGTTTTGCAGTGTATGGGGGGGATATAAAGTAGCTATGTCTTATACCACATGATACTATCAGGTGCTCTGTCATAAGATGATGATGAAGCCATTGGGTATTCCATCAGACAGTGAGATAGCGGATGGCTGATAGCTGGTGGCTGATTGTTTCTGCAGGGAGTCTTGCTTGGCTACCAAAAGTCCTTGCTCCAGCCAAACGCTCCACCATGCCCACAGACATTAGTTTCTTCTCCACAATGAGTCTGGATATGATTACCTCCCAGACGATTTCTAGAATTCAGACACATTCTAACTGTTCTGATTGGTCCCAGAAACCGATGGGTTGGGCCAGAGACAGAACATGCTTGGGTAAAGCGGCATTTTGAAAATGCGTCATTGGCTTTGATACTTTGAATGGTTAGAGATAGTCCAATTGCTGATGACTTTGTTTTGTACAACAGCCCATTTTGATGTCATCACAAACGACATCAATGATGGCAGTCTCAGACTGAAGTATGCAGCGAACATAGACTGAATTATTGCTCTGTCGTCAGGCCGTCTAGAATCTGGAATAGGTTCTACTATTTCAGGGCAACGCAGCAGGTACTGCAGATGAGCCCAAACCCAAGAAACGCAGGAATATCATGGGCAGCTTCAAATGCAAGGTCAGCTGATTCTCTCATACAACTCCCTCCCCACCCAGTCTTCACTTCACCACACCATGCTTTCCAATCATGTTTATGTAAATTAACATCTCTCCTCTTCACCATTCCCTCCAGCATGCAAATTAGTCTTTCCTCACCAGCACAAATGCAAATCACAAACTCCCTTCAGCACCTTTACTAGTGTGTAAATGTAGTCATGATCATACACTCTCAGAAAAAAAAGGTACAGAATTGTACGGTACAAACACTTGTCACTATAGTGGTGCCCTGTAGGGTGTGTCCATTGTACCATTAGTTATAGGTACATAATTGTACCGTTGCAGTTTGTACCTTAAAAGAGCAAATAGTGTACCTTAAGGGACAAGAGAGTACCTTACTTACATATTGTCCACAGGTACAAAACCTCTACAGCCTATATCTGCTGTCCTGTGTGATTCCCTGGAAGTGTTCTACTGCTCTAACATCTTTCCATGCTCTGGTTAGAATACAAATGTCCCCTTCTGGAAGACCCTTGTTGCACTAAACACTGACTGTTCATATCTTGTATTTAGAAGGGGGAAAACAAAGGTAATGTGTACAACAACAAAATTGTGTACAACAACAAGTAAATCCAATCAAACGTGACATACTATTATCAAACCATTTACTTTAACTTTGAAACTGGTGTGTTAGATTGACCCCTGCATCCAGCTATGTCTGCCCATCCCCTATTCACCCTCAGGAAAGGGAAGACAATGAGGTTATCCCGAGCCCTATTTGACCTCTAAGTACACCAAGGGGGGAGGAGTATCCATTTTCAGACAAAATATTTTCTTCGTCATTCAACATGCACAGCGATATCACAAGTTCTTTCAGCATGGGAATCTTTCTACCTCCTGGTTGGCAGTGTGTGTGAATCTACACGTATGTGCTTTCTGGTTGGCAGTGTGTGTGTGAACCTACACGTATGTGTTTTCTGGTTGGCAGTGTGTGTGTGAACCTACACGTATGTGCTTTCTGGTTGGCAGTGTGTGTGTGTGAACCTACACGTATGTGTTTTCTGGTTGGCAGTGTGTGTGTGAACCTACATGTATGTGTTTTCTGGTTGGCAGTGTGTGTGTGAACCTACACGTATGTGTTTTCTGGTTGGCAGTGTGTGTGTCAACCTACACGTATGTGCTTTCTGGTTGGCAGTGTGTGTGTGAACCTACACGTATGTTTTTTCTGGTTGGCAGTGTACAGTATATGACCAGTTGGCAAGTGTCTTCCCTCAATAAGAGCATTGTGAACAAGATCATGGCTCTGAAGCCAGCTCATTTGGTGCGCATCAACCAGAGACAGCTCTTACCGTGTGGACTCCAACAACTTCAACCCACAGCCTTCCTGGAACACATGATGTCATATGGATAAGAGACCCTGCTCATACAATACCTTAAGTGGGTTGTTTCTAGAACACATGATCAGGGTCAGGGCAGGCAGAAAAGGTCAACACCGGGAAAACGGGAACAATCAAGAGGCAGGAACAGAGGGGAAAACGCTGGTAGGCTTGATGAAACAAAACAAACTGGCAACAGACAAACAGAGAACACTGGTATGAATACACAGGGGATAATGGGGAAGATGGGCAACACCTGGAGGGTGGTGGAGACACTCACAAAGACAGGTGAAACAGATCAGGATGTGACAACGAGAGAGAGAGAGAGAGAGAGAGAGAGAGAGAGGCAGGCAGCATTTCTCAGACAGTCGAAATCATGAATCAACTGGCATAATTTTTATGGATATATACAAAGAAATGTCAATTGAAAAAAGATCAAACGAAACGAAGTGCAGCTAGTGTGCAGTCTTGTCAGCTTCAGTTTGAAGTTATTGTGTTAGCTGTGTTGTTGGCTAGCTCCTCTGAACAACAGTATCCTGACCAGTGGCGATTTTTAGCATGTAAATCTTGGTGGGGCATCTTACCACTGCTACACCTGGATATCAGCGGAGCCTTGGCTGGCAGTGAAACAGTTCATTTAGCCTCATTTACTGCATTAAAAAAAAACATAGCTGATATGGCTGACTTGCTTAAATAAATGTGGTTTCTAATGACAAATGAGATGTACAAACTATGGCATAAGGAGATGACAAGCAGATGAGAGGCAATCTGTAATTTCGATTAAAACATTAATGAGCGAGCTAGGACGGAAGTGGTCTATATAACTATTTGTTTAGCACTTTTGAAATGTACAGCGATAGAAATCAGAACATGGGCCATTCTTACAGTGTTCTCCCTGTACACCAAGTCAGAACCGTAGGATAAATAAAGGGGGCATACAATGAAAGCTCTTACAATATTTGATTACTTTTCTCTAAAACAGGTTATAGGCCTCATGTGCATCACCAAGTCAGAACAGTAGGCAAAATTAAGAGGGTTAAATAGACCAAATTATTAGGGTGAGGCACATGGGCTACAAACATCTTACTAAACAACAAATACTTAGTATTACTTTCTTAGCTACAAATCAAATCAAATCAAATTTATTTATATAGCCCTTCGTACATCAGCTGATATCTCAAAGTGCTGTACAGAAACCCAGCCTAAAACCCCAAACAGCAAACAATGCAGGTGTAAAAGCACGGTGGCTAGGAAAAACTCCCTAGAAAGGCCAAAACCTAGGAAGAAACCTAGAGAGGAACCAGGCTATGTGGGGTGGCCAGTCCTCTTCTGGCTGTGCCGGGTAGAGATTATAACAGAACATGACCAAGATGTTCAAATGTTCATAAATGACCAGCATGGTCGAATAATAATAAGACAGAACAGTTGAAACTGGAGCAGCAGCACAGTCAGGTGGACTGGGGACAGCAAGGAGTCATCATGTCAGGTAGTCCTGGGGCACGGTCCTAGGGCTCAGGTCCTCCGAGAGAGAGAAAGAAAGAGAGAATTAGAGAGAGCATATGTGGGGTGGCCAGTCCTCTTCTGGCTGTGCCGGGTGGAGATTATAACAGAACGTGGCCAAGATGTTCAAATGTTCATAAATGACCAGCATGGTTGAATAATAGTAAGGCAGAACAGTTGAAACTGGAGCAGCAGCATGGCCAGGTGGACTGGGGACAGCAAGGAGTCATCATGTCAGGTAGTCCTGGGACATGGTCCTAGGGCCCAGGCCAGTTGAAACTGGAGTATACATACAGTGCCTTGCGAAAGTATTCGGCCCCCTTGAACTTTGCAACCTTTTGCCACATTTCAGGCTTCAAACATAAAGATATAAAACTGTATTTTTTTGTGAAGAATCAACAACAAGTGGGACACAATCATGAAGTGGGACGACATTTATTGGATATTTCAAACTTTTTTAACAAATCAAAAACGGAAAAATTGGGCGTGCAAAATTATTCAGCCCCTTTACTTTCAGTGCAGCAAACTCTCTCCAGAAGTTCAGTGAGGATCTCTGAATGATCCAATGTTGACCTAAATGACTAATGATGATAAATACAATCCACCTGTGTGTAATCAAGTCTCCGTATAAATGCACCTGCACTGTGATAGTCTCAAAGGTCCGTTAAAAGCGCAGAGAGCATCATGAAGAACAAGGAACACACAGGTGGATTTGGATACAAAAAGATTTCCCAAGCTTTAAACATCCCAAGGAGCACTGTGCAAGCGATAATATTGAAATGGAAGGAGTATCAGACCACTGCAAATCTACCAAGACCTGGCCGTCCCTCTAAACTTTCAGCTCATACAAGGAGAAGACTGATCAGAGATGCAGCCAAGAGGCCCATGATCACTCTGGATGAACTGCAGAGATCTACAGCTGAGGTGGGACACTCTGTCCATAGGACAACAATCAGTCGTATATTGCACAAATCTGGCCTTTATGGAAGAGTGGCAAGAAGAAAGACATTTCTTAAAGATATCCATAAAAAGTGTAGTTTAAAGTTTGCCACAAGCAACCTGGGAGACACACCAAACATGTGGAAGAAGGTGCTCTGGTCAGATGAAACCAAAATTGAACTTTTTGGCAACAATGCAAAACGTTATGTTTGGCGTAAAAGCAACACAGCTCATCACCTTGAACACACCATCCCCACTGTCAAACATGGTGGTGGCAGCATCATGGTTTGGGCCTGCTTTTATTCAGCAGGGACAGGGAAGATGGTTAAAATTGATGGGAAGATGGATGGAGCCAAATACAGGACCATTCTGGAAGAAAACTTGATGGAGTCTGCAAAAGACCTGAGACTGGGACGGAGATTTGTCTTCCAACAAGACAATGATCCAAAACATAAAGCAAAATCTACAATGGAATGGTTCAAAAATAAACATATCCAGGTGTTAGAATGGCCAAGTCAAAGTCCAGACCTGAATCCAATCGAGAATCTGTGGAAAGAACTGAAAACTGCTGTTCACAAATGCTCTCCATCCAACCTCACTGAGCTCGAGCTGTTTTGCAAGGAGGAATGTGAAAAAAATTCAGTCTCTCGATGTGCAAAACTGATAGAGACATACCCCAAGCGACTTACAGCTGTAATCGCAGCAAAAGGTGGCGCTACAAAGTATTAACTTAAGGGGGCTGAATAATTTTGCACGCCCAATATTTCAGTTTTTGATTTGTTAAAAAAGTTTGAAATATCCAATAAATGTCGTTCCACTTCATGATTGTGTCCCACTTGTTGTTGATTCTTCACAAAAAAATACAGTTTTATATCTTTATGTTTGAAGCCTGAAATGTGGCAAAAGGTCGCGAAGTTCAAGGGGGCCGAATACTTTCGCAAGGCACTGTATCTCCCTGGCATATTACATAATTTATGCAGAAGCATACAATCCATTTTTGGACTCGCCTTGTTGTGCTGTGCTCATTTGAAAAGGAAGGTGGTGCGGTGGTCCTTCATGGGTAAATTTTGTCATCAAAGTCTTGCAGTTTTTGGATTTATGGTATTTTCAAAACAACTGGAAACTCTGGGGGGGGGGAAGTTTGAATTATGATGACGTCATTGATTTTCAGGTCGTAGCTCTAGAAAGAGGACAGATTTACCATTCCGAGTTGGATGACTGTTAAAAAACGTATTTTCCCAGTCAGAGCTCATTTATTCCCGACTTCCCAGTTGTATTGAACTCACGGAAGTCAAGTTTTTGCAGTTCCGAGTTAATAGTTGTTTTGAGCGCACCACAAATCATTTTTGATTGATAGTTTTTCCAATGTTGAATGTTTATAATTCTAAACTTGTAAAAGAGCCCCTTAATCCCAGATTTGGGACCACACAGCCACTCTACTGAATAGCAGGCTAGTGATTGCTTTGCAATGCTTGCAGTTAGCCAATGTCACTGATTCCTTCCAAAGAACTTATTGTTGAATTTGCGATTTCCAACTTGTGTAATGTTTATGTCCAATGGCCAAAGAGCACCGAGTTTTATCTATAATTTTTCATTGTTTCTTTTCATATGACAAGGATTAAAAAGGATTTGCCAGTAGATTGTCAACTTGATTCATGATGATGACTGCTAGCTAAGATTTTAAAAGTATAATGTTGACATGATCAGTCCAATCAAAGCTACTGTATATATAATGTGATTTGACGTCATTGTATCTGTGGCCAATGACCTTGAGCCTTCTTGGATGGGCACTTCTAATGAAACTCTATGGCAGCACCCAAGGGGCTAGAATGTTCTATCTCTACCCTTAGACTTGGCGGTGACGTAGTCTCTATGAGTGACAGAACACTGAGCTAATCACGGTGCAACGTGTCGTGGAAATTCAGTACTGAGAGAGACTTAGTCTTGGTCAATTCTTCAAACAATCATCTTTATTTAATATCAATTAATTATTCAGGGCTCGAACCACACAGTTTATAATTGTATATATAAACTGGGTGGTTCGAGCCCTGAATTTTGATTGGCTGACAGCCGTGGTATATCAGACCGTATACCATGTGTATGACAACAACAAAAAAGTTACTGTTTTAATTACGTTGGTAACCAGTTTAGAATAGCAACAAGCCACCTCCGGGGTTTGTGATATATGGCCAATGTACCACAGCTAAGGGCTAAGGGCGTCGTGCTAAGAACAGTCCTTAGCTGTGGTATATTGGCCATATACCACACCTCGTGCCTTATCGCTTAATTAAAGCATATGACCAAACTGATTATAACGTTTAACACTAGAAATATACAGCAGTTGTTTCTTGAACTAAGGGTTTGTTGGCTGAATGTTACCTTCTGTGTTGCCCAGGTTTCTTTAACCCTACAGTGGAGGACCCTCTGCCAGGACAAAAGAAGACTCAGCTGGTGCTGAAGATCATCAGTGGGCAGCAGCTGCTGGTGGATTGAGGGGAGGTGAGACATATCTGACAACCTCAATTGACCTCTTTAAAATATATATATAAAAAAATATTGAACCTTTATTTAACTAGGCAAGTCAGTTAAGAACAAATTATTATTTTAAATGACGGCCTACACCAGTCAAACCCAGACAATTCTGGGCCAATTGTGCACCACCCTATGGGACTCCCAATCACAGCCAGTTGTGATACAGCCTGGATTTAAACAAGGGTTGTGGTGGATGAATCAGAATTAGTTGGGTAACATAGATAATTAAGATCTCTCATCTGCATAATATGCTTATGTGATATACTTGTTAGTAGAATATATCCCTTTGGACTCTGGTGTTGGCAGTTGCACTTCTTCCCTCAGCTGGGGCTCAGTCACCTGGGGCCCAGAGAGGGGAGAGGTCAGGCTTGTCTTTTACATGTCTCTGGTGCTATGCAGAACATCAGAAAGGGAAGAGGACAGGATGGAACATTGTTTTCATATGTGAATGTGTCTTTACCTATTCTTAAACCATGTGAAGGGATGGCGTGATTAATGGGGAACCAATTAATTATCTCCACAATGTCAGTGAGGTCAAGAAGGGATTCTACTTGAGAAGGGAGTATCTAGAGTTGAAAATTGAGTTATGCCATTGGATGAGTTGGTGTTTTTGTGCTATGAAGTACCAGGAACAAGATTAGAACCTCATTGTAGGGACCAAACTGAACGATAATTTATAGCGAATGCTATCTGGCTACGGGATACTCCTTTCCATTTATAAAGTCTTCCTTTGCGAACTGTTCCTAATATCTGTGGTTTGTTATGTCGACTGGAGGGAGGGATGTGGTGTGTATATCTTTGCTATAAAAGATCTCAGTAGCCATTGTGTTGTCACTTTCAATGGTTTATTAGAAATGGTGCATCATTGAAAGTCATTGCTATTGCAAAGCTCTTATTATTAAAGATGTAGTGTAAGTATAACTCAGACTCGTATGTTTAGTTTAACTCTCCTCATTTGGTAATACAGAAATGAACCCCCACAGGTATCTGTAGTGACACATCTAGCGCTGAAATGCAGTTCCTTAGACCACTGTGCCACTCTGGAGGATACTACAAGGCATTTAGTCTTATCACTCGTGTGTTGTATGTGAAGATGGTTCTTCGTTGTTTTTGTAGATTATTTATCTTTTTGTAGAGGTGGAGATTATTGGTCTGCCTATTGACTGCTGTAAGCAGCAGACAAGGGTGTTGGAGGATAATGATGAGCATTGACCTGACCAACCTTTTAAATGCAGAGGGCTAAATCAGGGTCACACGGTGTGTGACAGTCTTAAACAAATTTACATTGAAACAAAAGTATATATCACACACACATGGTTATGGGCTTAAAAAATGTAGACACCTCTACCATGTCAGATAAAGAGTTGAAATGTATTACATTTTAAGTTTGCATCCCAATATTACACTTTATATACAGTACATAACAGAAGAGTGAAATACTGTATAACAAAACTGTTTGACAGACACTGGATTTTTGGCATTTAGACAAAATTTATGTTTATTAATTATGAAATTATAACAAATATTAATAACATTCCACCCATGAGGCAACTAGATCATTTGACTGCAGGAAAGGGAACTATTTCAACAGCTATTTATTTTCTGTATTTTATTTTAACAAGATGCTCATTCAAGTAAGCATTTTGATGTTCTATTACATTTCTGTTGAATGAAAAGCACGTAAAATTTTGTGGAAATGCAATTGAAGTTAATCGTCTTGTTCTTTCCCTGTGCCATTGATTGGGTCTCAATGTAGGCAGCAGCCTCTCTGAGTTAGTAATTGGGTCTCCATGTAGGCAGCAGCCTCTCTGAGTTAGTGATTGGGTCTCCATGTAGGCAGCAGCCTCTCTGAGTTAGTGATTGGGTCTCCATGTAGGCAGCAGCCTCTCTGAGTTAGTGATTGCTCTATAACAATCTGATGGCCTTGAGGTAGAAGCTGTTTTTCAGTCTCCCGGTCCCAGCTTTGATGCACCTGTACTGACATCGTCTTCTGGATAGTAGCAGTGTGAACAGGCAGTAGCTCGGGTGGTTCATATCCTAGATGATCTTTTTGGCCGTCCTGTGACATCTGGTGCTGTAGGTAACATGGAGGGCAGGTAGTTTGCCCCCAGTGATGCGTTGTGCAGACCACACCACCCTCTGGAGAGCCTTGCGTTTGAGGGCGGTGCAGTTGCCGTACCAGGCGTACCAGTGGGGCAAAAAAGTATTTAGTCAGCCACCAATTGTGGAAGTTCACCCACTTAAAAAGATGAGAGAGGCCTGTAATTTTCATCATAGGTACACTTCAACTATGACAGACAAAATGAGGAAAAAAAATCCAGAAAATCATATTGCAGGATTTTTAATGAATTTATTTGCAGATTATGGTGGAAAATAAGTATTTGGTCAATAACAAAAGTTTATCTCAATACTTTGTTATATACCCTTTGTTGGCAATGACAGAGGTCAAACGTTTTCTGTAAGTCTTCACGAGTTTTCACACACTGTTGCTGGTATTTTGGCCCATTCCTCCATGCAGATCTCCTCTAGAGCAGTGATGTTTTGGGGCTGTTGCTGGGCAACACAGACTTTCAACTCCTTCCAAAGATTTTCTATGGGGTTGAGATTTGGAGACTGGCTAGGCCACTCCAGGACCTTGAAATGCTTCTTACGAAGCCACTCCTTCGTTGCCCGGGTGGTGTGTTTGGGATCATTGTCATGCTGAAAGACCCAGCCACGTTTCATCTTCAATGCCCTTGCTGATGGAAGGAGGTTTTCACTCAAAATTGCACGATATATAGCCCCATTCATTCTTTCCTTTACATGGATCAGTCGTCCTGGTCCCTTTGCAGAAAAACAGCCCCAAAGCATGATGTTTCCGCCCCCATGCTTCACAGTAGGTATGGTGTTCTTTGAATGCAACTCAGGATTCTTTGTCCTACAAACACAACGAGTTGAGTTTTTACCAAAAAGTTATATTTTGGTTTCATCTGACCATATGACATTCTCCCAATCTTCTTCTGGATCATCCAAATGCTCTCTAGCAAACTTCAGATGGGCCTGGACATGTACTGGCTTAAGCAGGGGGACATGTCTGGCACTGCAGGATTTGAGTCCCTGGCGGCGTAGTGTTTTACTGATGGTAGGCTTTGTTACTTTGGTCCCAGCTCTCTGCAGGTCATGCACTAGGTCCCCCCGTGTGGTTCTGGGATTTTTGCTCACCGTTCTTGTGATCATTTTTACCCCACGGGGTGAGATCTTGCGTGGAGCCCCAGATCGAAGGAGATTATCAGTGGTCTTGCATGTCTTCCATTTCCTAATAATTGCTCCCACGGTTGATTTCTTCAAACCAAGCTGCTTACCTATTGCAGATTCAGTCTTCCCAGCCTGGTGCAGGTCTACAATTTTGTTTCTGGTGTCCTTTGACAGCTCTTTGGTCTTGGCCATAGTTACAAGTTACAGGTTACAAGTTACAGGTCTGTGAGAGCCAGAAATATTGCTTGTTTGTAGGTGACCAAATACTTATTTTCCACTATAATTTGCAAATATATATTTTTTAAATCCTACAATGTGATTTTCTGGATTTTTTCCCCTCATTTTGTCTGTCATAGTTAAAGTGTACCTATGATGAAAATTACAGACCTCTCTCATCTTTTTAAGTGGGAGAACTTGCACAATTGGTGGCTGACTAAATACTTTTTTGCCCCACTGTAGGTATTCCTATCCTCTCCTGTCAGAGTCAGACGGACCCTAGAGTCCCCAGCCAGCCAATTCCCCTCCAGTACAATAAGGATCAAGGCCGGCTCTCGCAGTGTTGCACGGAAGCCGCACGCCTCGCCACTCTCCCCAGTGGTTAACCGCAGGGCTGCTGTGCACTGGCAGCCTCCGACTCCCCTCCCCCCCAGAACCCTCCTCCCCCAGAACCATGGCAGCTATGGCCACCAGGTGAAGCCTGTACCCAATGGCCTCTGCCTATCTGACAGTGACTCCAGCAGTGGTGGCAGTATAGACAGTCTGAGTCTGGAGCTCCTGTCCTCCTGTGTGCCAGTCGGTGAGCAGAGAGAAGTGGGCACCCTGTAGAGCCAGACAAACTCCCTCTTCAACCAGAAGATAAGGGAGATCCGCTGTAGTTCGCCACTCTTTTTTTGACGGTAAGAGGGAATCTTATTAGATTGTCTTATTGTATCACAGCTGGAGAGCATGCCAGTGTTAAAGATGTATTGTTTTGAATGAGTCACAATGTGTTTAGTAGAAACCTGTATGCTCAGATCATTCGACAGTACAAAATCGATGTTGATTGATGACCTGGAATGATGTTATTTGATGTGTTTATTTACTCCATGTGATAGTAGTCAGCCATTACAAGAATCACAGCAGTGAGCAGCATTGGATTAAACATAGGAATATGAAATACACTCTAAACATATAGCATTACCTTGCTTATATCTAGATTCTCGGTGCTTGTACAAAATGTACCACTGTGATCTGTACTGTCAGGTACACACGCAGGATCACTACAGGAGCCCAAACAAGTTTATTAGTATAATGTAATCACCTACTTTTTGACGTGTGTATTTTGATTTTTGCATCAAGATGCATGTATTGTAAATAGAATGTATTACCAAGTGGTAAATAGTTCTGATTGAAACATATATATGGAACATATATTCATTATTAGACTGGTTTTATTGAAAGGTGTGCCGTAACTTTTACATCAACATCATTCTATGACAATGCTTTTTTTTAATATATGTTGAGTTCTATAATAACCAAAAAAATGTAGATAACAGTTTTATAGTTTCGAAAGGAATGCGCATAATGTGTGCTGCCAATTGTACAAAAACAGTTAGGTTTACTTAGTATCTACAATATGTAAATTAATAATCTACTTTTAAAAAACAGTTAGGTTTACTTAGTATCTACAATATGTAAATTAATAATCTACTTTGAAACAAATGTATTGCATCATACAATTAATAGCAGTAATCTGTTCTCAGTATTTGTTCCGAACAAAAGTACTGAAATGTAAACTCTTTGAAACTGATAATTTTTCATAATTTACAGATGACTTGACTTGGATCTTCATGTTTAATTTCTATTTTTGCACACCCCTTAAATATGTATAAATCAGTACACATGACTTGTTTTGTAACAGTAAATATACATGTTGATTTTCTCAGTAAAATGCTCTGCTATCATATAATTGTTTTTAAACATAGTACTTCAGTAGTATTGTTAATTGACTTCACTGTTTATGTATCACTCTGTTAATAAACATATCATATAACAGTCTGGAAGCCTTTCTGATACACTCTGTCTCACTGTGGTAGATAGTATTGAAAATAAGTATACAAGCCATGACTCATGTCAAGACCTGCATGGAGACATTTGCTTTTTCAGGCTGTATATATTATCGTATACTATCATGTCTCCTCATGCTTTTTCTTTGTCTGTTTCCTCACTTCTCTTCTCATTGGTGGTGGTGCCCCTGAAACGCTGACTCAGTTCTTCAGACAACACTGTGCAACATGATTTCTGTGGGGAGCAAATTGTATGGATGTTTAGAGATCTTGACCAGGAAATCTGCTAATCCATTCATACGAAATATTCACACAATGCTCCAGTGTTAAACCAGCAGTGACTAGCTCACCCTCTGCTCCCCAGCACCGTTCCGGGACTTGGCGGTGAGCTCCAGGACAGCCAGCAGCACCCCCAGTCCCAGGCCCAGGGCCAGCACCAGAAACATGCCCTTCAGGCTGTGGGGCTGCAGGGAGGAGGCCTTGGCTGGGTCTGCCATGCAGCTGCTGGCCCACCACTTACTGCGCAGGTAGGACAACTCCCCTGCCTCACTCAGTTGCAGGATGGCCACGCTCAGGTTCTTCAGCACGGGAGAACCTGAATGACACAAACAGTACCATTTGCATGTCAGCTGGCTTGTTGTCATAAAATCAACCATAAGCCAATATGTGGATCGCATGAATATCTTGGTGCCTTGCTATTTTGATTTACAGGAACAGTTTTTAAAAGTTTCAGTCAATATGTGTTGCATGAGATCTCACTATTGGCCTAGACTACATGGCTCACCCAGGGTGCCTGCAATGCTGTACCCTCTCATGCCGATGACCTCATGGACACGGATCAGCTCACAGTGACGTGCCACCGCCAAGTCCAGTGACACAGACTCTCCAATGAAGGCAAAGTTGCCCTCCTTTGCCCGGCGAACACCCTCATCCATTGACGACACAAAACTCTTGGTTCTTTCCATGTGCTCATAGATCTTGCGGTAAGTTGGGTTATTAGAGTTCTACACCAAGGGGGGAACACGGACGGAGAGGAAGAAAAAGTCAGTATGCTGCTGAGAGAACTGACAGAACTGAGACACTGACACGTGAGCCTAATCCTTTGATGGGAAAAAGTGGGATATAGGAGGGCCAGGTGTGGCGAGGTACACTGGCCTCACCTTGAAGTAGGCAAGTGTAGAGGAGCCAGACAGGGTCCCATACTCAATCCCTTGCTGGTTGGCCAGGTCCTCAAACCCTTTCACCATCAGTGAATTGGAGTCTGAGCCCTGAGAGGTGCTGAGGTTGGAGAAATAGCAGGCCAAGAGGACCAGACCAAACAACCACCAGGTGCAGCAGATAATGCGTCCTGATAAAGCTTTGGGGTGTGGACCGGTACCTGAGAATAAGATAAAGGAATACTAAATCAGAAGACCAAACCACCAAGCTCCTCCTAAGCTCTTATGTTGTACTGCTGTGGGTAAGCTATTGGTTGAAATGCCTGGTTAAATCCCTGTTAGTTACCCTGTAAAGTGAGGGCTCCAGCGGTGTACCACAGACTGTGGCTGAGAGTGAAGCTGTTTTTCTCAGTCTGGGGTTGACTCCACTCACATGGGCTGAGTCTGTGTTGAAAGAGTTTTGTGTAACCGTCTTTAAATTCTACTTGTAAAAGGCTCCGGTCAGGCACACGATAAATGTATTTTCTGACGAAAGTTCATCACAATAACCACTCACCTGGCTACTACACAGAAGCAGACAGCAGTCCCCAGGTACGCAGCGAGGATCCCCACCCAGGTGTCTACTGAGAAGGGGGTAAGGAAGTCAAAGAAGCCAGCCTCTTCTGAGATGTCTTTCCTCAGGAGAATACTGATGCCTGTCTGCATGAAGGGTTTGGTCATCCCCACAGCCTTCTCCCGGGCAGCAGTAAGGGTAAGAGGAGCAATCGCCAGGTCTGCCTCCTACAGGGACAAGAATATATATTAATATTTTATGGACTAGCACATTATACATTTGTTTTTTATCTGCATTAATAACATCACACATGGTTATAGTCACATCTGTACAGTATCTATCATAAGCAGATGTGTGAGTCGATTTTTTTTGTACTATAATCACCTATGTATGAAAATGCTAGCTTTACTCACCCCTCTCACCACCTCACCGATCATCCCGTTCCAGGCCCCACTCTCATCCTGCCTGCCATAGGACCCATCTTTCACCAGGTGCACGTTGTATTTGAAGCTCAGTTTCTTGGCCAGTTCAGACAGCAGGTCCATGCAGTACCCTTCCAGCTGAGAGCCTTTGGACATGGTGTATGGATCTTGCTGAAAGATGGGACACAAAGGAACCATTCTGATGTAATCATATTTATACAGCAGCAAATGTCTTGAATTTGAAAATAAAATGCTTTCAGGCAATAAAGTATAGTGTCAGAAACACGTATCTTACTACCTTTATTGTAGTGATTGTCAAGTCTGGTCGCACTGATAAGGGAAAAAAGATAGTAAAATATAGAGGTTATCTTGATTCAGAGCACCCACATCCAAATGAAGTTGTATTTGAACATGTCCAATTACATCTTTAGTTAAATCAATTAGGATTCGCAGCATCTCCAACAGTGGAACATTTTTAGTGCTTTCTAAGAGCATCAATACATCATTTCAATTTAATAAAGGAATATACACATGAGGACAACAACGTACATGCTGACACATTGAAGAGACAGAGGAGAGGGAACCGGCAGCAGGCTTGAGCAGAACTTCTCCATCGGCATTGAGATATTGCCAAAGCGTCTTTCCAGTCCCACTGGTTTAACATCACTGAGTTTTTCTTTCAGTCTGAGTGCAATGGGAGCACCTTCCAAATTTAGCAGGCGGAATCAAAGAGCTCTTTGTATTGTGGCCTTCTTTAGGCCTTATACCCTAAGTCAGTGACCCCTTTGCAGATAGTGAGGGTGAATGTGGGGGTGCATTGATGCCTTCTTACTCATCACCACTGGTTTCCGGCATCCCAGAGATCTGGCCAATCTCTTTTCCCTCTTGAAAATGTTGAAAACCCCCAAGATCTATTTATAGCCAAAAACCAGTTAGTGAGTTAATTCAAGCCATCACAAAGCCATGGCACTATGGGGTGGGAGGGCAGTCTAAGATTATCAAAAGCCTTGATTCAGGCTAAGGCCTCAGGGTTCCATCAATACCATAGGGCGATCCTGACACACACATCAGCTCCTCCTATTCAAAATATGACACACATACAAGCTCTCAATGGCCCTGTCACTATTTGGCTACACTTAAACACAAGGATTTTTGTGATCATGTCAGCTGGCTCTCTTCTTTTTCTATCAGAGTGGGGTATGGTGTGTGTGTGCCAGACAGGATGCGGCCCCTCACTTTGATGCCATGCCCAGCTGACAGTCACCCCATTTATGACTCGTCAAGGCCTGAGAAACTATACCACGTCAAGCAGAGAGGACATGAGGAGTCTGGCACCAAAATGAGCATATCCACTGTCACACTGCCACCAGTGCAATGACTGGTCCAACGGCTAAAGAAAAACATCTAAAGTACAGATCCAGTATGTAATTTTCACATGAATTTAGCCTGAGTCCCAGTTTGTTTGTGTCATCATGCTAACAATAGGTGGACTTAGCTATGTTTCATAGGTTTCAAATTAAATGGACCCCAGCTGCCCACACTGACTGATTTTGGACTATTTTAGTTATATATTTTTCACACAAATGTCAGTGAGCCACTCACTCAACATCTTTATAGGCCCTATACATTTCATTTTTAATTGTGGGATAATAATAATCTAGCAGTACATTTATGGGGGAAATGTCTCCTTTGGGTGTTAAGGGGCCCATCAACAGAATTTTGAAATGGGCCCCGAAATCGCTGTCTGCCCCTGATGCCAACTCCTTGTCACTCATTGTCATACCAAACCAATCTGCAATGTTCTGCTCCAGCTCTTTAGAGGTTATTAACAATAGAATGTTTTTCCTGTAACGCCAGACAATAACAGCATTGGGAAGAGCACAAACGCATCTGGGACAAGGTTACGGTGAATCCCATGTATGTCAAGATTCCTGTTTTACACAATTTTGTTTGCTTAAGTGAAAGACAAACAGGCAAACCACTCACTGGGTTTCTAAGCACAGTAGGATGTATGTTAAACATTGCATTACCTGCAGCACAGCTCCCTAGGGACAGTAGAAGCACCACGGTGCACACTACAACACCCTCCAGCACCCTCATGGTTTCACCTTTGATCCTAATGATGTAAAACAATCAATGTGATTGATATTACAAACTATTAAATTCAGAGAATAAAAAAACTCAGGGACTAAATTAAGGAATACAATTAAACAGCTGACAAAAAATACCCTAGGTATGAAGCATGGGCATATTAAATCTATGACAATAAACAAATGAAAAATATCTCCATACCTGACAGGATTGTTAGCTGTAAATTGAGTCTGCTGTGTTGAACCTTCCAACTATAAACTGATCCTGATGAACTAGGGAAAATGAGGATGATAAATATTCATCCCAACACAACATAGTTGCTAAAACAGCCAATGGACTTTTTTGTGGGTGGAGAATGAGATTTTAAAGGGGGGTGGGGGACAGACAAAGAGTTTGTCCCCTGTGAATGTGTCACTTAATAATATGTTTGGAAGATTCAAACACAGAATCACCCATATCCAAGCCTGTATCACAGGCTGTTATAATTGAGAAAAATCTTATAATCTGCCAAATTCATTGTGAATGGTTTGAAGTCAGTCTCAGGTTCACACCTGTTTACAGAGCAAGGTTCCTGAACAAATAATAAAGAAAAGGTTTAAAAAAAAAACATTGACAAAGAAAGGGGGTGGGAATGTGTGTAGTGTAAACAGCAAAGAGAGTTGGCTAGTTTTTTTTATTTTTTACCTTCATTTAACTAGGCAAGTCAGTTAAGAACAAATTCTTATTTTCAATGACGGCCTAGGAACAGTGGATTAACTGCCTGTTCAGGGGCAGACCGACAAATTTGTAGGTTGTCAGCTCAGGGGTTTGAACTTGCAACCTTCCGGTTACTAGTCGAACACTCTAACCACTAGGATACCCTGCCACCCCGGACCTGGCTAGTTCACCTGCATGGCGCTATTCCTCTTACATGTCTAAATCTTGGCTGCATATATGTGGCCCCTTCATTAATCAAAATCAATTTTTTTGTATCTGCTATAAATTGTGACAAGTTCAGTAACTATGCAGAAAAAGATTATGCATACAGGCACAGCCTACATTATGCACCTGGTTCACCATTTTTTTTTTACCGTAACCAACGTATCAAAAGGAATACAACTTCTAAGCAACACTGTACTGGACGTAACAGGTGTGAAATACTGTTGTGCGTCGATAATGAAGTTAAGGCGCGCAAGAAATGTCGATGAGTTTTTCTCAACGATTTGCGCTAATATGTGCTCCCGTTGCAACTCGATGCAATGGGGTTTCTGTGTCGGCCAATCATAATCGAATGCGCGCTGTGTACGCGGCAAAAATAGGACGCACAATTGGCTGTGCTAGTTTTTTTTCCCCCAAAGGGGCGTATTTTTCAAGCCATCTTGACTGAATATCTAGCTAGCTACATCAACCTGACATATCTTACATAATTTTATGTAACAATTAGTGTATATATTTCCAGTTGAAAACGTCTAAATCACAGATATGTAACCAGGTCGAGTTTGAGCATTTGTCTGAAGTCACCATGGAGGACTGAAGTGCTGAAGATGACGCTGTCGCCCCTGAAATTACCGGCTAGCAATGCCCTAGCTTGTTATTAGGAGGTCCTTTTCGGTCGTATTTCAACATTAGCTATCTAATATTACCTTTCTCTGGCTTGCGCATACCATAGGATCACGTTAAACAAGGTAAACACTTCCGACATTTTGGCTGACTTGTTTGTTTTTGCTTCATAAGATGTGGCGTTCGTCATGTCGAGCTAGTTATGTACAAGCTAGTTTGCGCTAACCTAGTTATACTGAAGGGTCTGTAGCCTGCGTACACATACGAGGACGCATATAATTACGGCAATCTAGCCGACATGGCAATTGTACAGTTGTGCACAGTGTTAATCTGGCTATAGTGCCCCGGTTGTGCTGTTGCCATTGTTTTTATCGGTTGCGTATCAGTTCACAATAATAGTGTTGACTGCAAATGTTGTTGAACGGATAAAATGGCTGACAGTCGGGATACTCGGTTTGGTATTTAGCGCCCCGCAACCCAACTATATCTTATGTTCAGCTGTAAGCAGAAAATAATACGAGCAGTTGATTGGCAAGAAAAATACGTGTGCAATGGTCTCGAGACGTGATTGGATGTCGAGATGTACTCTCGAGTGTCATGTTCGCAGGTTCTAAACTCTTGTGTAATACCAAATTACTTTTAGATTAATTAATAGCATATCAGAAAAACACTCATTTGTTTTAGATTGCAGATGACTAGTAAAATCAGTAGGCCAAATATTTTTTGCTGTGTGGCTATTTTGTCCAGAAATAGAATGTAATGCACATGTTCATGTGAGTCTCTCTTGTCTTGCACAAACTTGTTGCAGACTGGCACCAATGATGTTTATTTATACACTCAGTGGCCAGTTTATTAGGTACAACCACCACATTCACGAAAATGGTTCGGTCCTACAGACTGTGAGTCACGTGTTCGTGACATGCTATATAAAGCAGGCAGACAGGCATCAGGGTATTCAGTTACTGTTAATTGAACTTTAGAACAGCCAAAATGAGTGACCTCCAAATCAAATCGTGTAGACCTACTGGTGTACTTAAAAGCCCTTAACCAACAATTCCGTTTTTAAGAAAATGTTTACAAAATAAACAAGTATAAAAAGTAACTGAATAAAATAACAATAACGAGGCTGGTTACAAGGGGTACCGGTACCGAGTCATATGTGCTGGTACAGGAAAGTCAAGGTAATTGAGGTAATTGAGGTAATATGTGCAGTACCAGTCAAAAGTTTGGACGCTTACTCATTCAAGGGTTTTTCTTTATTTTTACTATTATTTTTACACATGGAATCATGTTGTAACCAAAAAAGTGTTTGAGATTCTTCAAAGTAGCCGCCTTTGCCTTGATGACAGCTTTACACACTCTTGGCATACTCTCAACCAGCTTCATGAGTTAGTCACCTGAAATGCATTTCAATTAACAGGTGTGCCTTGTTAAAAGTTAATTTGTGGAATTTCTTTCCTCAATGTGTTTGAGCCAATCAGTTGTGTTGTGACAAGGTAGGGATGTGAATTGATTGCACCCCATCTATCGTCAAGAGTTCATACTACTAGGTGACCTAAATTGGGATATGCTTAACACCCCGGCCGTCCTACAATCTAAGATAGATGCCCTCAAGCTCACACAAATTATCAAGGAACCTACCAGGTACAACCCCAAATCCATAAACATGGGCACCCTCATAGATACAGTGGGGCAAAAAAGTATTTAGTCAGCCACCAATTGTGCAAGTTCTCCCACTTAAAAAGATGAGAGAGGTCTGTAATTTTCATCATAGCTACACTTTAACTATGACAGACAAAATGAGGAAAAAAATCCAGAAAATCACATTGTAGGATTTTTAATGAATTTATTTGCAAATTATGGTGGAAAATAAGTATTTGGTCACCTACAAACAAGCAAGATTTCTGGCTCTCACAGACCTGTAACTTCTTCTTTAAGAGGCTCCTCTGTCCTCCACTCGTTACCTGTATTAATGGCACCTGTTTGAACTTGTTATCAGTATAAAAGACACCTGTCCCCAACCTCAAACAGTCACACTCCAAACTCCACTATGGCCAAGACCAAAGAGCTGTCAAAGGACACCAGAAATAAAATTGTAGACCTGCACCAGGCTGGGAAGACTGAATCTGCAATGGGTAAGCAGCTTGGTTTGAAGAAATCAACCGTGGGAGCAATTATTAGGAAATGGAAGACATGCAAGACCACTGATAATCTCCCTCGATCTGGGGCTCCACGCAAGATCTCACCCCGTGGGGTCAAAATGATCACAAGAACGGTGTGCAAAAATCCCAGAACTACACGGGGGGACCTAGTGCATGACCTGCAGAGAGCTGGGACCAAAGTAACAAAGCCTACCATCAGTAACACACTACGCCGCCAGGGACTCGAATCCTGCAGTGCCAGACATGTCCCCCTGCTTAAGCCAGTACATGTCCAGGCCCATCTTAAGTTTGCTAGAGAGCATTTGGATGATCCAGAAGAAGATTGGGAGAATGTCATATGGTCAGATGAAACCAAAATATAACTTTTTGGTAAAAACTCAACTCGTCGTGTTTGGAGGACAAAGAATGCTGAGTTGCATCCAAAGAACACCATACCTACTGTGAAGCATGGGGGTGGAAACATCATGCTTTGGGGCTGTTTTTCTACAAAGGGACCAGGACGACTGATCCGTGTAAAGGAAAGAATGAATGGGGCCATGTATCGTGAGATTTTGAGTGAAAACCTCCTTCCATCAGAAAGGGCATTGAAGATGAAACGTGACTGGGTCTTTCAGCATGACAATGATCCCAAACACACTGCCCGGGCAACGAAGGAGTGGCTTCGTAAGAAGCATTTCAAGGTCCTGGAGTGGCCTAGCCAGTCTCCAGATCTCAACCCCATAGAAATTCTTTGGAGGGAGTTGAAAGTCTGTGTTGCCCAGCAACAGCCCCAAAACATCACTGCTCTAGAGGAGATCTGCATGGAGGAATGGGCCAAAATACCAGCAACAGTGTGTGATAACCTTGTGAAGACTTACAGAAAACGTTTGACCTTTGTCATTGCCAACAAAGGGTATATAACAAAGTATTGAGATAAACTTTTGTTATTGACCAAATACTTATTTTCCACCATAATTTGCAAATAAATTCATTAAAAATCCTACAATGTGATTTTCTGGATTTTTTTTCTTCTCATTTTGTCTGTCATTTTTATTTATTTTACCTTTATTTAACCAGGCAAGTCAGTTAAGAACAAATTCTTATTTTCAATGACGGCCTAGGAACAGTGGGTTAACTGCCTGTTCAGGGGCAGAACGACAGATTTGTACCTTGTCAGCTCGGGGGTTTGAACTTGCAACCTTCCGGTTACAAGTCCAATGCTCTAACCACTAGGCTACCCTGCCGCCCCAGTCATAGTTGAAGTGTACCTATGATGAAAATTACAGGCCTCTCTCATCTTTTTAAGTGGTAGAACTTGCACAATTGGTGGCTGACTAAATACTTTTTTGCCCCACTGTATCATCCTGACCAACTTTCCCTCTAAATACACCTCTGTGTTTTTAAACAGGATCTCAGCGACCACTGCCTCATTGCCTGCATCCGTTATGGTTCCGTGGTCAAAGACCACCCCTCATCACTGTCAAACGCTCCCTAAAACACTTCTGCAAGCAGGCCTTTGTAATTGACTTGGCCCAGGTATCCTGGAAGGATATTGACCTCATCTCGTCTGTAGAGGATGCCTGGTTGTTCTTTAAAAGTGCTTTCCTCACCATCTTAAACAAGCATGGCCCCTTTCAAAAAATTTAGAACTAAGAACAGATACAGCCCTTGGTTCACTCCAGACTTGACTGCCCTTGACGAGCACAAAAACACCCTGTGTGTACTGCACTAGCTTCAAATAGTCCCCGCGATATGCAACTTTTCAGGGAAGTCACTAACCAAAATACATAGTTAGGAAAGCAAAGGCTAGCTTTTTCAAACAGAAATTTGCATCTTGCAGCACTAATTCCAAAAAGTTTTGGGACACTAAAGTCCATGGAGAATATGAGTACCTCCTCCCACCTGCCCACTGCACCGAGACTAGGAAACACTCACCACTGATAAATACACCCCCCCCCTGCTTCTCCTTCACCCAAATCCAGACAGCTGATGTTCTGAAAAAGCGGCAAAATCAGGAACCATACAAATCAGCTGGGCTGGACGATCTGGACCCTCTCTTCCTAAATTATCCCCTGCCATTGTTGCAACCCCTATTACTAGTCTGTTCAACCTCTTTCATATCATCTGAGATTCCTAAATTGGAGATTGGAAAGCGGCTGCGGTCATCCCCCTCTTCAAAGGGGGAGACACTCTAGACCCACGCTGTTACAGACTTATATCTATCCTACCCTGCCTTTCTAAAGTCTTTGAAAGCCAAGTGAACAAACAGACACCAACTATTTTGAATCCCACTGTACCTTGTCCGCTATGCAATCTGGTTTCCGTGCTGGTCACAGGTGCACCTCAGCCACGCTCAAGGTCCGAAACGATATCATAACCGCCATCGATAAAAGACAGTACTTTGCAGCCGTCTTCATCGACCTGGCCAAGGCTTTTGACTCTGTCAATCACCGTATTCTTATCGGCAGACTCAACAGCCTTAGTTTCTCTAATGACTGGCTAGCCTCCAAACGAGTTTCAACGCCATACAACACTCCTTCTGTGGCCTCCAACTGCTCTTAAATGCTAGTCAAATGAAATGCATGCTCTTCAACCGATCGCTGCCCGCACCCGCCCGACTAGCATCACTACTCTGGACCGTTCTAACTTAGAATATGTGGACAACTATAAATACCTAGGTGTCTGGCTAGACTGTAAACTCTCCTACCAGACTCACATTAACCATCTCCAATCCAAAGTTAAATCTAGAATCGGCTTCCTATTCTGCAACAAAGCCTCCTTCACTCATGCTGCCAAACATTCCCTCGTAAAACTGACTATCCTACCTATCCTTGACTTCAGCGATGTCATTTACAAAATAGCCTCCAACACTCTACTCAGCAAATTGGATGCAGTCTATCACAGTGCCATCTGTTTTGTCACCAAAGCCCCATATACTACCCACCGATGCGACCTGTATGCTCTCGTTGGCTGGTCCTCGCTACATATTCATTGCCAAACCCACTGCCTCCAGGTCATCCATAAGTCTTTGCTAGGTAAAGCTCCGCCTTATCTCAGCTCACTTGTCACCATAGCAACACCCACCCGTAGCACGCACTCCAGCAGGTATATTTTACTGGTCATCCCCAAAGCCAACACCTCCTTTGGCCGCCTTTCCTTCCAGTTCTCTGCTGCCAATGACTGGAACGAAATCACTGAAGCTGGAGTGTCATATCTCCCTCACTAACTTCAAGCATCAGCTGTCAGAGCAGCTCACCGATCGCTGCAACTGTACACAGCCCATCTGTAAATAGCCCATCCAACCAACTACCTGCCTCATCCCCATATTTGTTTTTCTGCTCTTATGCACACCAGTATTTCTACTTGCACGTCCTCATCTGCACACACAGTTGAAGTCGGAAGTTTACATACACTTAGGTGTAACAAACTATAGTTTTGGCAAGTCGGTTAGGACATCTACTTTGTGCATGACACAAGTAATTTTTCCAACCATTGTTAACAGACAGATTATTTCACTTATATTTCACTGTTTCACAATTCCAGTGGGTCAGAAGTTTACATACACTAAGTTGACTGTGCCTTTTAAACAGCTTGGAAAATTCCAGAAAATTATGTCATGGCTTTAGAAGCTTCTGATAGGCTAATTGTCATCATTTGAGTCAATTGGAGGTGCACCTGTGGATGTATTTCAAGGCCTACCTTCAAACTCAGTGCCTCTTTGCTTCACACCATGGGAAAATCTAAATAAATCAGCCAAGACCTCAGGAAAAAATTTTAGACCTCCACATGTCTGGTTCATCCTTGGTAGCAATTTCCAAACGCCTGAAGGTACCACGTTCATCTGTACAAACAATAGTATGCACGTATAGACACCATGGGACCACGCAGCCGTCATACCGCTCAGGAAGGAGACGCGTTCTGTCTCCTAGAGATGAATGTACTTTGGTGCGAAAAGTGCAAGTCAATCCCAGAACAACAGCAAAGGACCTTGTGAAGATGCTTGAGGAAACCGGTACAAAAGTATCTATATCCACAGGAAAATGAGTCCTATATTGACAACCTGAATGGCCGCTCAGCAAGGAAGAAGCCACTGCTCCAAAACCGCCATAAAAAAGCCAGACTACGGTTTGCAACTGCACATGGGGACAAAGATCGTACTTTTTGGAGAAATGTCCTCTGGTCTGGTGAAACAAAAATAGAACTGTTTGGCCATAATGATAATTTATGTTTGGAGGTAAAAGGGGGAGGCTTGCATGCCAAAGATCACCATCCCAACCGTGAAGCACGGGGGTGGCAGCATCATGTTGTGTGGGTGCTTTGTTGCAGGAGGGACTGGTGCACTTCACAAAATAGATGGCAACATGAGACAGGAAAATGATGTGGATTTATTGAAGCAACATCTCAAGACATGAGTCAGGAAGTTTAAGCTTGGTCGCAAATGGTTCTTCCAAATGGACATTGACCCCAAGCATACTTCCAAAGTTGTTGCAAAATGGCTTAAGGACAACAAAGTCGAGGTATTGGAGTGGCCCTCACAGAGCCCTGACCTCAATCCTATAGAGAATTTGTGGGCAGAACTGAAAAAGCTTGTGCGAGTAAGGGGGCCTACAAACCCGACTGAGTTATGCCAGCTCTGTTAGGAGGAATGGGCCAAAATTCACCAAACTTATTATGGGAAGCTTGTGGATGGCTACCTGAAACATTTGACCCAAGTTAAACAATTTAAAGGCAATGCTACCAAATACTAATGGAGTGTATGTAAACTTCTGACCCACTGGGAATGTAATGAAAGAAATAAAAGCTGAAAAAAATTATTCTCTCTACTATTATTCTGACATTTCACATTCTTAAAATGAGGTGGTGATCCAAGCTGACCTAAGACAGGGACTTTTTACTAGGATTAAATGCCAGAAATTGTGAAAAACTGAGTTTAAATGTATTTGGCTATGTTGTATGTGAACTTCCAACTTCAACTGTATATCACTCCAGTGTAAATTGCTCAATTGTTCATACTTCACAAGTATTGGCCTATTTATTGCCTTACCTCCTTACAACTCTGTTGTTTTTGTCGCACTGCTTTGCTTTATCTTGGCCAGGTCGCAGTTGTAAATGAGAACTTGTTCTCAACTTGCCTACCTGTTTAAATAAAGGTGATATATATATTGTTTAAATACAGAGGATTTGGTACAAGACCAAGTCTATATTATGGCAAGAACAAACAGCTCAAATAAGAAACTAGAAATGACAGTCCGTCATTACTTTAAGACACCAATAAAAGACTTGCTTGGGCCAAGAAACATGCTCAATGGACACTAGACCAGTCCAAATTTGAGATTTTTGGTTCAACTGTGTGTCTTTTGTGAGACGCAGAGTAAGTGAATGGATGATATCCGTGTGGTTCCCACCGTGAAGCATGGAGGAAGAGGTGTGGTGGTACTTTGCTGTTGACACTCAGTGATTTTTATTTAGAATTCAAGGCACACTTAACCAGCATGGCTACCACAGCATTCTGCAGCGATATGCCATCCCGTCTGGTTTGCGCTTAGTGGGACTATCATTTGTTTTTCAACAGAACAATGACCCCACATGCCCCCAGGCTGTGTAAGGGCTATTTGACCAAGAAGGAGAGTGATTGAGTGCTCCATCAGATAACCTGGCCTCCACAATCACCCGACCTCAACCCAATTGAGATGGTTTGGGGTGAATTTGACTGCAGAGTGAAGGAAATGCAGCCAGCAAGTGCTCAGCATATGTGGGAACTCGGTCAAGACTGTTGGAAAATAATTCCAGGTGATTCTCTCAACCATACTCACAGCTGGTTGAGAGAATGCCAAGAGTGTGTAATGCTGTCATCAAGGCAAAGGGTGGCTAAAAATATATTTAGATTTTTTAAAACATTTTTGGTTATTACATGATTCCATGTGTTATTTCATAGTTTTGATTTCTTCACTATTATTCTACAATGTAGAAAATTGTAAAAATAAAGAAAAACCCTTGAATGAGGAGGTGTGTCTAAAGTTTTGACTGGTACTGTACATGTAGGTAGGGATAAAGTGACTATGTATAGATGATATACAGCGAGTAGCAACAGTGTAAAAAAAAAAAATGCAAATAGTCAATGCAAATTGTCTGGGGAGCCATTTATTTCATTGTTGAGCAGTCTTATGACTTGGGGGTAGAAGCTGTTAATGAGCCTTTTGGACCTACTGTAGACTTTCCATGTGGAACCGGAAGTCTGACTTTGGTGGCTGGAGTCTGACAATTTTTAGGGCCATCCTCTGACACTGCCTGGTATTTTTATTTTTTTACCTTTATTTAATTAGGCAAGTCAGTTAAGAACAAATTCTTATTTTCAATGACAGCCTAGGAACAGTGGGTTAACTGCCTGTTCAGGGCCAGAACAACAGATCTGTATCTTCTCAGCTCGGGGGTTTGAACTTGCAACCTTCCGGTTACTAGTCCAACTCTCTAACCACTAGGCTACCCTGCCGCCCCGTATAAAGGTCCTGGATGGCAGGACACTTGGCCCCAGTGATGGGCCATACACACTACCCTCTGTAGCTTACGGTCAGATGCCGAGCAGTTGCCATACAAGGCGGTGATGCAGCTGTAGAACTTTTTGAGGATCAGAGGACCCATGCCATATATTTTCAAACTCCTGAGGGAGAAAAGGCGTTGTTGTGCCCTCTTCACGACTGTCGTGGTGTGTTTGGACCATGATAGTTTGTTAGTGGACACAAAGGATCCATTCCACTATAGCCCAGTCGATGTGCTTAGCCCTCCTTTTCCTGTAGTCTATGATCAGCTCCTTTTATCTTGCTCACGTTGCGGTAGAGGTTGTTGTCTCTCACCTCCTCCCTATAAGCTGTCTCGTGATTGTCGGCAAACTTAATGATGGTGTTGGAGTCGTACTTGACCACACAGTCGTGGGTGAACGGGATAGAGGAGGGGACCTTGCACTCACCCTTGAGGGGCCCCCATGTTGAGGATCACAGAAGCAGATGTGTTGTTGTCTACCCTTACCAACTTGGGGTTGGCCTGTCAGGAAGACCAGGATCCAGTTGCAGAGGGAGCTGTTTAGTCCCAGGGTCCTTAGCTTAGTGGTGAGCTTTGAATGTGCTATGGTGTTGAATGCTGAGCAGGAATCAATGAACAGCATTCTCACATAGGTGTTCCTTTTGTCCAGGTGGGAAAGGGCAGTGTTTGAGCCGTATGCAAATTGGAGTGGGTGTAGGGTGTCCGGGATCATGGTGTTGATGTGAGCAGCAGTGTGCAGCGTTTTCCATTCTGTTTTCCATGAGTTTGCCTACAACTCCAGCACCTGCGGAAAGTAGATGGATGTGTGTATGTTCTTCAGTTGACCAGCCTTTCAAAGCACTTCATGGCTCACATCAATACCACCATCCCGGAAACCCTAGACCCACTCCTAAGCGACTTTGAGCATCGGTGCCAGGCTTGCCGGTTCCAGTATCTCAGAAACGGCCGGCCTCCTGGGCTTTTCGCGCACGACAGTGTCTAGGGTTTACCGATAATGGTGTGACAAAAAATACAAATCCAGTCCGAGGCAGTTCTGTGGGTAAAAACAGCTCGTTGATGCGCGGTCAAAGGAGAATGGAAAGAATCTTGCAAGCTAACAGGCCACAAACAGGAAGAAAATGGCGCAGTACAACAGTGGAAAGTCACTGAGCTCTTCAGTAAGGCCATTCTACTGACAATGTTTGTCTATATAGATTGCATGGCTGCGTACTTTAATTGTATACACCTGTCAGCAATGGGTGTGGCTAAAATAGCCAAATCCACAATTTTAAGGGTTGTCTACATACTCTTGTGTTTTGATACAGTGCATTCGGAAAGTATTCAGACCTCTCGACTTTTTCCACATTTTGTTATGTTACAGCCTTATTCTAAAATGGATGAAATTGTTTTTTTCTCCATCAATCTACACACAATACCCAATAATGACAAAGCAAAAACAGTTTTTTATTTTTAATACATTTGCCAAATTTCTAAAAACCTGTCACATTTACATAAGTATTCAGACCCTTTACTCAGTACTTTGTTGAAGCACCTTTGGCAGCGATTACAGCCTCAAGTCTGCTTGGGTATGATGCTACAAGCTTGGCACACCTGTATTTGGGGAGTTTCACCCAATCCTCTAAAGCTCTGTGGGTGGATGGGGGAGTGTTGCTGCACAGCTATTTTCAGTTCCAGGCTCTGGCTGGGCCACTCAAGGACATTCCAAGACTTGTCCCGAAGCCACTCCTGCGTCGTCTTGGCTGTGTGCCTAGGGTCGTTGTCCTATTGGAAGGTGAATCTTCACCCCAGTTTGAGGTCATAACCTGCTCCAGAGCGCTCTTCATCAAGGATCTCTCTGTTTTACTCCGTTCATCTTTCCCTTGATCTTGACTAGTCTCACAGTCCCTGAAAAAAGTCCCCACACATAATGCTGCCACCACCATGCTTCACCGTAGGGATTTCCGTAGTGATTTCCTCAAGACATGGCACTTGGCATTCCGGGTTTCATCAGACCAGAGTCTTGTTTATGAGAGTCCTTTAGGTGCCGTTTGGCAAACTCCACGCGGGCTGTCTTGCTTTTTACTGAGGAGTGGTTTCTGCCTGGCCACTCTACCACAAAGGCTGGAGTGCTGCAGAGATGGTTGTCCTTCTGAAAGGTTATCCCATCTCCACAGAGGAGCTCTGTCAGAGTGACCATTGGGTTCTTGCTCTTCTCCCTGCCCAAGGCCCTTCTCCCCCGATTGCTCAGTTTGGCCAGGCGGTCAGCTCTAGGAACCTCCAAGAATGATGGAGGCCACTGTGTTCTTGGGGACCTTCAATGCTGCAGAAATGCTTTGGTACCCTTCCCCAGATCTGTGCCTCGACAATCCTGTTTTGAAGCTCTACAGACAATTCCTTCGAACTCATGGCTTGGTTTTTGCTCTGACATGCACTGTCAACTGTGGGACTTTTTATATACACAGGTGTGTGCCTTTCCAAATGTTCAATCCATTTAATTTACCACAGGTGGACTGAAGGATGATCAATGGAAACAGGATGCACCTGAGCTCAATTTCGACTCTCATAGAAAAGGGTCTGAATGCTTGTGTAAATAAGGTAGTTCTGTTTTTAATAGATTTTCAAAAATGTCTAAACCGGTTTTTGTGTGTAGATTTGATGAGGACAACAATTAATTTAATACATTTTAGAATAAGGCTGTAACGTGGAAAAAGTCAAGGGGTCTGAATGCTTTCCGAATGCTCTAAAGATGGTTTGAAAATAAATATATCTCATTGGCTGGCACTGGAGAGTGGATTAGCTACAGTATGTTGATGAGTTGGTGTTTGACTGTTTCAAATTGACTCTGATGGGTTTTTCTTATCTGTGAACTCCTAATGTGATATGTAATCAGCCTACATTTGAAATATCATGAATGATATCTTCTAATTATTTCCTCTATTGACTTATTGTGAAATTCTGAATTTAGCAGATTAGGTTTTTTCTTTCCTTCTTTTGCAGAACTCCGTCCTCCTCGCCCTCTCCAATCTAGAAAGCTAGTGCAAACCCCCATGAGGAGGCTGCGGAGGAGAGGATGCAGGCCAGGAGTAGTTGGCCTTGAGATGGGCAGGGGTAGAGGGAGGGGGAGGGGCAGGGACTCCAGTGTTCAGCTGCGGCCACCTTCCCCCTATAGACTGCAGCTATCTCCATCTAGAGAAACTTTGACCTATGCGCAGGCCCAGAAGATGGTGGAGGTGGACCTGGATGGAAGGCTTCACAGGATCAGCATCACCGACCCTCTGCCAGTCATCACAGAGGATGAGATGATGGCTCAGGACATTGTTGAGTGCAACAGTAACAAAGAGAACAGCGAACAAACCCAGAGCAGAGCCAGACCAGGGCGTAAACCTCCCAACCCAAAAGGCCGCAGGAGGGAAAGCAAAACCTCATCTCACCAGAGCCGACGTTCTGGCAGTCAGCAGTACACTCAAAGCCACACCAATTCCTCCCAACACCCTTCTCACCAAAGCCCTCTCCCCGAGCCAACCTTCCGCGTGCTTGACTGTCCGTGTCCTTTAGACACACCTCCCCTACCTGTGGCCTACTACCGTTTCGTAGAGAAGTCAGGGGAGGAGCAGGACTGTGAGGCAGAGTACGACATGGACGAGGAGGACCTGGCCTGGCTGGAGATGGTCAACCAGAAGAGGGTATCTGATGGCCACGCGTCCGTCTCCCCGGACACCTTTGAGCTGCTGATCGACCGTCTGGAGAGGGAGTCCATCCTGGAGTCACGGAGCCAGGCCCTGTCCCAGAGTGCCATAGACGAGGATGCCTTCTGCTGCGTCTGCCTGGACGACGAGTGTCTCAACAGCAACGTCATCCTGTTCTGTGACATCTGCAACCTGGCCGTCCACCAGGAGTGTTACGGTGTGCCCTACATTCCTGAGGGCCAGTGGCTGTGCCGCTGCTGTCTGCAGTCCCCCTCACGCCCTGTGGACTGTGTGCTCTGCCCCAACCGGGGAGGTGCCTTCAAACAGACTAGTGATGGACGCTGGGCCCACGTTGTCTGTGCCATATGGATCCCAGAGGTGTGCTTTGCCAACATGGTATTCCTGGAGCCAGTGGAGGGGGTGAAGAACATCCCCTCAGCCCGCTGGAAGCTCACCTGCTACCTGTGCAAGCAGAAAGGCCGGGGCGCGTCCATCCAGTGCCACAAGGCCAACTGTTACCGGGCCTTCCATGTCAGCTGTGCCCAGAAGGCTGGCCTCTTCATGAAGATCGACCCGGTCCGGGAGACTGGGGTCAACGGAACCACCTTCTCTGTGAAGAAGACTGCCTTCTGTGAGAATCACTCCCCAGTCGGGTCACGGCGAGATGGGTCAGGTGATGAGGCGGTGGAGGGAAGGCTGGTGGGAGGCAGGGGGAACAGGGGTCAAAGGTCATACACTCAGAGCCCCCCGGCACCGCCCAGTAAAAAGACTCCCAAAGGCCAGAAGAAGAAGAAAGGAAAGAAGAGCCTAGCTGGTCAGACGACCCGTCGCTCTGCTGTGCCTGTGCTGCTGGTGCCTCAAATCCCCTCTCACAGGTCTGACCTCAGACACCCCTTCTCCTAACACACCACTTCCAGTAGCAGTAGTTTTCCCTTATAAACTATATTTGCTTGTAGAATGCACGTTTGTGTATTTATTTAGCTTGTTTAATGTAACAGTACAGCTGCCTTATACTAACTATTAATACACCACCTATACAGTGGAAGGATGCCGTATGATTAACAGTTATTGCTATGTTGTAAACAGGCTGAACAAGATTTGCATTGGGGTTGCTGTCCAGAGGAAGAACCAGTTCATTCAGAGGCTTCACAACTACTGGCTGCTGAAACGTCAGTCCCGAAATGGCATGCCTCTCATCCGGCGCCTGCACTCGCATCTGCAGGCTCACAAGACTGCTGAGCAGGTCAGGAAGATACAGGGAGAGAGAGACCTAAAGTCAATTATAGATCTCATGTTGATGGTAAAATGGAAATTGTGAAGCTGAATGTGTGTGTGCATGTGTTCAGAGGGAACCAGATGAGAAGCTTTGTGCGGCGAGGGAGGAGCTACGGTACTGGCAGAAGTTGCGGCAGGACCTGGAGAGAGCCCGGCTCCTGGTGGAACTCGTCCGCAAGAGAGAGAGACTAAAGAGAGAGCAGGTACTGTTTCAGTCAGAGGACAAAATGTCAATATATAATCATGAGTTACCATCTGCATATACCGTATGAAAATAATTAACTTTTACAATCTCTGTATCGTTCTTATGTCTTTCCTTAAACGACTCTGCACCCTTTTTATATTCCCTCTTTCTCTCCCCCTCCCTCTTTCTCTCCCCCTCCCTCTTTCTCTCTCCCTCTCTCTTTCTCTCTCTCCCTCCAGATGAAACTTCAACAGGCTGCTCTGGAGCTGAAGTTGACCCCAGCGTTAATACTGCTGCGTTCCACCCTGGACCAGCTTCAGGAGAAGGACGCAGCACAGATTTTCTCTCAGCCTGTCAATCTAGCAGAGGTTAGTAAGGTTAGAAAAATGGGTCACTTTTTGCATTGATTTAAAATTCAGCAAGTAGTACTGCAGTTGTCTCCTTTTCTTGAATAGTCTGTTAATTTGTATGTTTTTAATTGAAGGTGCCAGACTATCTGGAGTTCATCTCCAAGCCCATGGATTTATCCAGCATGCGTGCCAAACTGGAGGCCCATGCCTACTGCTCCACAACCGACCTGGAGGGGGACTTTAACCTCATGGTGTCCAACTGCCTGAGGTACAACTCCAAGGAGACCGCGTTCCACCGAGCCGCCTTGCACCTACGGGAGGTGGGAGGAGCCGTCCTCCGCCACGCCCACAGACAGGCGCAGAGCATCGGGTTGGACCCCAGCACGGGCATGCACCTCCCAGACTCTCCTAACAAGCATGGCTTCTACCAATGCACCTGGGAGGACGGTGAGCAGAGCACACCAACTGGGTTGGCCTTGGAATGGCTTCCTGTGAAAAATATGCCTTTTCACAATCGTAAAACACATAAGAAATAATTATTATTTATAGAAATTCAATCGCGCTTTTCATTGCAGAAATGAATTTTTCTCATCCTTCATCTCATCTACCTGTTCTCTCTTTTACGGCCTTTGTGTTCTGTACAGTGGACTCTCTCCTGGATCCAGACAACAGGCTCCACCTGTCCACAGAGGAGCAGCTGAAGGCCCTGCTGGAGAAGCTGGACATGGTGGCATCCATGCGCTCCAGTGGAGGACGAACCAAACGCATCCGGCTGCTACGTAGAGAGATCAACACGGTCACGCACAAACAACAGCGCTCACAATCGCACAACGGGAAAGAAGAAGAGGAAGAGGAGGAAGAAAATGGAAAGAAGGACAATGTGGAGAACAGTCCTTTAACATCAGCCTCTACTCCGGGGAAAGGTAAAAGGGATGTACTTTGATTGTTTATGGGCTTGTTGCTGTCCAACTCTACTAGTCTTTCTGGTATGGATGTGTTAGTTTAATTAGCTAATGATTTTGCTGTTGTGCATTTCTGATTTTATTATTCTAACAAAGTGAATGCATGTTTCTTTCTTGCAGATGCCTCTCCACCAACACTAGAGTCTTCATGCCCAGTGTCGTCCCCCCTGCCAGGCGATGCCCCACCTGAGCCACCCGTACTGGGCCTTGTGACCGCAGGGCGAAGGTCACCAGGGCGCTCTTACAAACGCCAGAGATCCTCGCCGAGTGGGGGAAAAGGGCAGAGTGATGATGATGCTGAAGTTGAGGAGACAGCGACACCGTGCAAACAGAAGGAGGATTCTGAAAAGTTCTCTCCTTCACAGACTCCCAGTCCCCCCACTAACGCCTGTCCTTTGATTGGAGTTGGCCGGCGGACATCTGTTCTGTTCAAGAAAGCTAAAAATGGAGCGAGACTGGCAAAGATTAGAGCAGCTCAGTTACAGTATGTAGGGACCACTGAGGGTAAAACCAATGGATTGGACAGTTCCCCCACCATTATAAAACCTCCCAGTGAGACTGCCCTTTCCACCCCTGCCCCTCCCTCCTCACCGTCATCCCACCGCCTGAGGTCCAGAGGGCCCAGCTCTGACAGCGAGGGAGACAAGCCCCTCCCCCTTGTCAAAGTAGAAGGTAGATACAAAAAATGTTATTTACATTTGCTCTGTCATTTCATTAAAGCTGTAGGCGATGAGTAATAAGTTATTACTTGTTATTAAGGAAACCATGTCTTTACCCTTTATTTGTGAGTTGCATAAGGGAAGAGAGGTGTAGATCATAATGATGACGTACAGAATTTGTATTCTACTAGGCTTTACAAATGGTCTAGGAAAGCACAAAGATGACTCCTCAGACATAGCATCCAATGACCAAAAACATAGGTGAGGATCCCACTAAACACATGATACCTCTGAAATGGAGATTGATTTCCAAGATGGATATGTTCAGAAATAACATACCTCTTTCCTTTGTTCTGTCTATGGATGAAGTGTCCCCCCGCCACCCAAACGCAGCCGTGGTAAACCAGCTCTGGCTAAAGTCCCAGAGAGCCAGAATGGAGGCTCAGGTGAGTGTGTTCAGGCACCATAGACCTTAGGGTCAGACAAAATAGCTCCAATTTCAATTTCCAGTAAATCGTATATTGGCAAATATAGATTTATACATTATAGTAAGTCCTGTAAAATTCTAAAAATCATTACTGAAAATAATTTTTCCATCTCAACCATTTCCATTTTTCCAGTTCAACATCCCACATCTTTGTGTTTGTGCTCTGGGGGAAGTATGCTTTTGCCCTTTGATAGTGACACAGAGCTCACACCACTTGACCTGGTCTGGGCTAAGTGTCGTGGATATCCATCATACCCAGCAATGGTGAGAACATGACTTCAGTCACTTATTCATTGCAATAAGAGGGTTGGCCTGATTTTCAATATTTTTGGGGGGTTGGCACAAGCAATGGTTGATAAGTTTAACCTTTTATTTAACTAGGCAAGTCCGTTAAGAACAAATTCTTATTTACAATGACGGCCTAAGAACAGTGGGTTAACTGCCTGTTCAAGGGCAGAACGACAGATTTTTACCTTGTCAACTCGGGGATTCAATCCAGCGACCTGTCAGTTACTGGCCCAACGCTCTAACCACTAGGCTACCTGCCGCCCCGATGTAGTTCAGCGAGTTGGTTTTGCATGACTCGTTTCCCGAGGTGGGTGTAGTTTTCATTTTATGAGCAATGGAATGGTCTAAAATGTGCAAACCCTGCCCAACCGTGGCATCGGCCAATGCCAAACCAACTCGCCTATTGTTGTACCACAGAGACTAACAGGGTTTCCCCAGGTTGTTGACCCAGACATGCCTCAGGAAGGGCTTCTTCACAATGGCATCCCCATCCCCGTGCCTCCTGGGGACGTGTTAAAACTGGGGGAGCGGAGGCAGAAGGAGACCGGGGAGAGGCACTACCTTGTGCTGTTCTTCGACACCAAAAGGACCTGGTAAGAAATTCAAGACGAGTGTTCTGCCTAAAGTTTAGTCTCACATTAATTAGCTACGGCAGTTTTTTGGGGTAGTTGATGTGTGTGTCTATTGATTGCTTCTATTGTATGTTTTTGTGTTCTTTTGAACCCTCTTTCTTCCTTTTAGGCAATGGCTGCCACGGGACAAGTTGCTGCAAATGGGGATGGATGACACGGTGGACAAGCTGCGCCTGATGGAGGGCAAGAAGCCCAGCGTCCGCAAGTCTGTACACACGGCATACGACCGTGCCATGATACACCTGAACCACGTTATCAACCACGTCAAGGGGAACCTCACTTTCAACCCCTCCAATTTTATATGAAGGATTTTAGTGTCAGTCTGCAAATCCACTGCAAACTGTCTGGCTAGGACTGCTCAAACCCTCACCAATAACACCAATCTTCAGTGAGAAAATAACATTTTCTTCATTCATTTACTAGAAGGTGGACATGGAATTTGAGTGGTTCAATATACAGTTTTCTTAAATAATTAACTTTCTTCTCAAATAATGTTCCTATTGGATTGTCAACATTGCTATACACCATTTTGCTATGGGGAAACTTAAGTTAACAATTCTAATTTAGAAAAATAAAAGCAAATGGAATGGACAACATTATTGGCAGGAGCTAATACTTTGTTGCCCAGCCTTTGGCTAAGTTAACTGAAAAATAATTATGCACCGTTCTACTGGCAATTTGTCCTACGCTTCAGCTGCAGACTGCTTCAATTCTTCAATGTTTGAGTGGTGCCGATCTCTCCATAGGTTTTTGATGGGATTCAGTTCTGGACGTATCACTGGCCACTCCAGAACAGTTCACTGTTTTATTCTTGAATCATTCCTGGCTGCTTTTTGATGTGTATTTGAGTTGTTCTGCTGGAAGACCCACAACCTTCAACAGAGACTCAGTTTTTGGACACTGGGTTGAACATCGTACTCAAACACCTGATAATCTCATGATTTGATGATGTCTTATACACATTCAAGGACCCCAAAGGCAGCAAAGCAACCCCAGGCATAATTAAGTTCAATGGGGCTTTCTGGTCTCTTTCAGGAGTGGGGTCTTCCTATGTTTACCAATGACCAAATTATGCATTCAAAGAAAATAACACCCTCCCTAGACTCAAACATGGGGAAGGTGTGGGGTTGCTTTGATGCCTCTGGTACGTAGGGGCCTTGAATGTTTACAAGGTGTTTTGGAGTACAATGTTCAACTCAGTGTCCAAAAACTGGGTCTCTTTTGAAGGGTGCGGGTCTTCCAGCAGGACAACAACCCAAACACACATCCAGAAATGTACTGGAGTCCAGAGCTGAATCCCATCCAAAACCTATGGAGAGATCGGCACCACTCAAACATTACAGAATTGGAACAGTCTGCAGCTGAAGAGTGGGCCAAATTGCCAGTAGAACGGTGCAGCAAGATCATTTGTGGTGTTATTTTGCAGTCAACTTGGCCAAAGGCTGTGTGACCAAGTATTAGCTTGTAGATGCCAATAATGTTGTTCATGGTATTTTGCTTTTATTTTCAGAAAAAAAATTGTAAACTGAAGCCCCCCCCCCCCAAAAAGAAATGGTTCTGCAATGTTGACAATCCAATAACTTTTGGAAATCAACGTTTTCTTTGGTAATTTCAATTTATTTTAGAAGACTGAGAATTATTTAAGAAAAGTGCAAGGGTGCCAATATATTTGGCTGCAACTACCTAAAATGAGTGATGATCTGATTGACTCTGACACTTTTTTTTAGGGGGAATGTTATAATTTTGGAAATTGGGGGGAAATGTGAAAGGAGGAGTTCCTAAAAGACATGGATTTTAGGATATATATTTTTTAAGATAACATCTGATTACTCATTGATTACTTTTTAGTACTTTACACAACCACTCTGTTGCAATGAGTCTAGTAATAATATACATTTTGTTTTAGCCAGAAGTCAATCAAGACAAAGAAAGTCATTGTATATATTTTATCCTCAAAGGGGATTTGCTTGATTCAAAGCATATTCAGATTTGTCATTGAAATGCCATGCTTCTTATACATTTTTACACATTGATGCTATTTCTGGGTTTCTTTCTTTTTTTTATATGAAATGGTGGTGGTGTGCTTGTTGCAGCTATTTGATGGAACAGGACTTTCGAATGTCTCGTCATGACTTAGGAAATGGGTCACTGCAACCACTTCAATAAGGTCAATAACTTGGGATTCCAGTCAGTGGCAAGATGTGATTTGCAAACCCTCCAATGACTTGAAAAGCACAATGTTAGTTTGAAATGGTTTGTAGATTGAGCTCTGAAGCCATAGGTATGAAGGAAAAAAAAAAACTTGGTTATGTGCATATGCATATTTGTATATATGTAAATGTCTGTGTTTATAATACACAAAGTAATTTAAGGAATGCAAAAAAAATCGAAATATTAGATTTTAATTTATATTGTGACAATTGAGTCTGTTATTTAAAAAAATAAATATTGAAAAAGATGTAGGAAGCTTTGTAGCTCTTTGTATCAATGTTTCCTAGTGGTCAGTTGGCACAAAACCCTGTAGTTGTCTAGGCATAAGTGCACTAGCCTACTAGCCTGTTTATTAGGTGGCTCAAAGGAGTTCTGGATCTTGTAATTTGAATTATACCACAAGATCTAAAATCTGTCAAACAATATTTTCTCAAATAAATATTGTTTAAAACGGTTGTTTGTTTTCAGTCTTAATCTAACATGCAGTTATAAAATGACAAGGTGGTTTGTGCAACCTGGGATTTATTTAGGAACTCACTGAACATAACAGTCAAATCAGGTAAGACTGAACCTCCACCACTCATGAAATAACACATCATAGTTGATCCCGGTATCCGCCGGGAGAATTTGCAGCAAGTGTCTTTAAATAAAGAACTCCACAAATTGGAACTCCAATCTAGGATCTGTGGGCCGGAAAAAGCATTTAGCCTTCAAGTACTTTACTCTGGTAATCCTCAAATAACGAATATTACAGTGTGGGGAGAAAATGTGTCTCACAGATGTAAAAATATTAAGGATAGAAAAATGTAACTGAATGTTTATTACCAGAGCATTATTTACAATCTAAACCTCAAAGACAACATGCCAGTCAAACAATTGTATCAACTGAGAACAATGAACATGTAGAGAGGTGATGTCATGGACTATCCAGACACATACAAGAGTGGTAATCCTTCCAATTCCAGTTGTCTAGAGGATGCGATTTCAAAATAAGACATTGATACATTTAAATTCTGTTCATGCCACCAATAACCAAACTTTTTAAAATTAATTTCCTATTTGTCATCCGGTCAACATTAAGGTTTCTAGCAATAAGTATGATGGCAAGGCATTTGAAAAGAAATTCAGGAGTAGTTCTAGGTAGTCCTTCCTTTCATTTTTGTAATGTGCTACAGTGTCAATGACCACAAAAGCTTGAATTGCAATAGTTGTATGTAATGAGTCAGATATTATGCCTTCGAGAAGAGTTCTCACCTTTGTCACAATAGAATAAAACAATATAAAAACAATTAGATATTATTGAAAGTTCCACCACTAGCCAATTTTAAAATGTTTGCTTTCTCCTTACAGTTTTCCTGACCAAGTTGGAACCTAAAAGCACTAACACAGTTACTAAACATGCTTTCTTATAAAGGTACAGAAATAATAATAGAGTCAGTTTCAAGAAGGCAAGTCATCCTTCAATAGTCCAGTGGTCAAAGTTCAATGAAGTCCAAAAAGATGTAGGATGTGGTCAGTGGCAAACACCTCTTCTAGTGGAACCGGTGTATAAACTGTTGACAGAGAGGAATAGCCAGGGCTAGATCAGCTCTATAGTAGAGATGCAAAGCCATTATCTGTGGAGTCCTGCTGGTCAGACTTGCGGGAGCTTTTGCTGGGGTTGGGCGTGGTTGAATACTTGGGTGGGTATCGGATAAAGAGACGGTCTTCCTCCTTCTTGATCCAACGTAGAAGCTTGGTTATTGCGTTAATGGCACGGGCCTTAGTCACCAAGGGGCTAAAGCAAGTGTACAACTCAAATTTACTTGTGACCTACAGAGAAATGGACAGAGCATGAAATGAGTTGACTTAGCAGGTCCATTTCAACTATTATTAATTGTCTATTCATTTAGGTATGGACTGTATACTGCAATTCAGCTCTTAGTTACCAATGTTCTACATCATGACAATAAACTAAACCTTAAATATATAAGTTTCAAATTCCTTCAAATTACTGTTGTGTTCCATTGAGCCGAAAGGTATGCAACATGAACGCTAGCAACAATCCATCATAGCTCAAATACTGCAATGTAAACTCTGGAACAGAATGCAAGTTTGTGAGACCCTAGCCTCCAGACTAAAACAAGTTTCAGTCAATAGACCTGCCCATAGTAGCACTACGTGTATATTCCCTGTGGGCGTGACATACCCAGGCCAGCAGGGTTTCCCTCTCTGCCACATGGTAGATGAGCTTGAGGGGCCGGCAGGAGCTGTGGATGCGACCGTGCATGTAACGGTACAGGTCCAGCAGCCGCATCCTCTCCTCCTCCGTGCTGTAGGGAGCCTCCATCTCTGGGCTGAAATCAACAGCACATCAAACGTCTTAAACAAGGACAGGGCAAGACCTTAGATATTATGCAGTGTAAATATCGGCCAATTGTATACATCAGAAAGAAATTGCCATAGAACAGTGTGTTTGGAAAAATAAAACATGTTTGCTTCTCCCACTTTGATCATGCTGCTCTAACGTAAGTCAGACTGTTAGCCTTTCAATAACTCAGTTTGCAAGACACAGCATTGCATGGTGAGTATTTATTTTCCCTGTTTTATTAGATTTTGGAAGTTGGTTCTCACTGGTACAGCTGGTCTAATAAGAAACCCAAAGATGGCAATCAAGATAATTAAGAAATAATTGAAGTCATGCTTCACTTACAGTGAGAGTGATACAATCTTATCAGTATCATCATGGATATCATGCACTTTCAATGCATATGATTCTGTAATGTTAATATGGCCATCATAAGCAATAGGTCTACTGGAGGCTGCATGTGATCCGACCTGCTGAGGCACATATTTTGATGTACTACACACCACAGGAGGTTGGTGGCATCTTAATTGGGGAGGACGGGCTCCTGGTAATGGCTGGAATGTAATCAGTGGAATGGCATCAAATACCTAGAACATGGTTTCCATAGGTTTGATGCCATTCCATTCGCTTTGTTCCAGCCATTATTATGAGCCCTCCTCCCCTCAGCAGCGCTACACATTTTTAATTTAATTTAACCTTTATTTAACTAGGCAATAAGAACAAATGCTTATTTTCAATGACGGCCTAGGAACAGTGGGTTAACTGCCTGTTCAGGGGCAGAACGACAGATTTGTACCTTGTCAGCTCGGGGATTCGAACTTGCAACCTTCCGGTTACTAGTCCAACGCTCTAACCACTAGGCTACCCTGCCGCCCCACATCTCCCCTTTGACATTACTTTTTGAGTAATTATGTTTGTAGGCTAATCTTTCTGCGCATTAACACAGAAATGCAGAAACACTATTTAGTTAAAACATGCAAGAAAGTAGTAAAATGACAAAGACAGATGTGAATCATTCTTAATCATTCACTGGGTGAAGGTTATACAGGCACAATCAAAACATACCACCTACCTGGTGAACTGGGTGAGCTGCTTGTGGTTGTCTGGGACATCAAAGGGCTTGTACATGAAGTGCCTGAGGTCTGAGACACCCACCTGGCTCACGCTGTAGGAGTGGGCATTGGCAATGAGCCTCAGAGAGCTCTGAGCCAGCATGGCCAACTCTATCCTCCTCTTACACTCTGCCACCGCATAAAAAGCCTCCTTATCCGTGGAGAGCAGCAGCAGACACACAGTGCATTCTGGGGGGTCCAGGTAGGAGATGTAGGCATAGAAGTAACAGTCAGGGTTAAAGAGAGGCAGGCAGATAGGAGTCCAGATCTCTCCAGCCTGGAAGGCAGAGGAGGCCCCAATGAGGTTGAGCAGCAGGTGGACATCAGCAGGCTCCAGCCTGGTGTCCTCAATCACCGTCTTCTCCTGGACAATGGTGAGCAGCTGGTTCTTGGCAATGAGGATGGAGAAGACCAGGTTTGGGGTGATGGCCTTCTGTAGGATCTGGCTGAGGGAGTCCCTGAGAGAGGAAGTCAGGGGCAAGCAGTGCACCGCTGCCAGCAGGAAGCTGGGGTCTGAGTCCACCAGGTTGAGGAGGCCATCCAGGATCTTCTCGGAGCCGGCCAGTAGTCGCCGCAGGTCATAGTTCTTCTTGTGTTCGAAGATACGTGTGATGCTGGCCTGGGTGAGCATGCTGATGATCTGGTAGTAGACGTACAGCAGCTCAGCACGCAGCTGCTGCTCTGACTGACGGCTGCTTGACACAGACACCAGCACCAGAGGACCCTTCTGCATGAACACCACCGTGTGCCCGTCTGAGGGAAGAGTAGAGGTAGAGACACAGGGAAACATCACGATGTAAAGCTGTACAGAAGGAGCCAAGTATGCTACAAAAACACCTATAGTAACTTATTGTCATAGTCAAGAATGTAAGGAAATTCTAGAAATGCTCACCTGAGTAGACAGAGCGGATCATGTTGTCACTACTCTGGACAAAGGACACCAGTGCCATCATGACTCCCATAGTGGACGACAGGGCCTCTTCACTGCCGTAGCGGGAGTAGATTGGTTTCCCTGCCTCACTCAGGACAAACACATGCTTCCTGTGCTGCCTCCAGCTCTCAGCCATCACGTCTTCATCACGGTAGGATGGGGGGGCCTCTGGGGCGCCAGTCTCTGAAAGTGTAGAGGACATCCCCTTCACTCCCATATCTTGTTCCTCCAGTTTACCTCTGGCCAACATAGTGACCACAAACTCCCCTGAGTCGTCCTGCACATTCTCAGCTGAAGATGAAGCCTCTTCTGGCACAGTCTCTGGTTGACCACCTGAACTGTTATGATATTCTGTCTTATTGCACTCATCAGTCTCTTCATCTTTTACCTGGTCAGGAGCCGGTTCTAGTTCCTGGTCAGGGACCGGTTCTAGTTCCTGGACAGGGGCCGGTTCTAGTTCCTGATCAGGGGCCGGTTCTAGTTCCTGGGTCCCCTCCTCACCCATAGTTTCTGATGGAGGTGGATTCTTAGGCTCCTCTAAAGTCACATTGGTGCCGTCGTCTTCTCCCACTGGCCCAGCAGGCTCAGGAACTGTGTGAATTTCAGAGGGCAGAGCATGAGTGAGATCAGCAGAACCTGAAAATCACACAAATGAACTCAGTAAAATAATTACAAACACTGCTGATCCCCCTACTTACTGAGTGGAGGCATGTCAATATCAGCTGGATGTCATTAAAGATGAGCTAACTTTCATTATAGATTAGATATCACATGCTATTAGAAAGGCATTTCATTACCAGTTGACAGTGTGCAGTCAGAGGATGGATTCTCACTCTTTATCTCCTCCATCTCTCCCTTTTCTTGATTGTCATCTCTCTCCATGTTGACATCACAAACACTGTAAATCACAGAAAAGGAAGCATTCATTGGCATACTAGTCATTCATTTGATATTCAGTTAACAGTAACAGACATACTACAACAGCACACCACTAGCGTTCGAGCTACGCAGCTAGCCACAAACTGGTAATGCAAGTAACTAATGCCTAGATAGACGGACAAGCCTAAAATGGGTCATTATGGAGTACCTTGGAATATGGAATACCTTCCTAATATTGAGTTGCGCACCCCATTTGCCCTCAGAACAGCCTAAATTAGTCAGGGCATGGACTCTACAAGGTGTCAAAAGCGTTCCATAGGGATGCTGGCACATGTTGACTCCAATGCTTCCCACAGTTGTGTGAAGTTGGCTGGATGTCCTTCAGGTGGTGGACCATTCTTGATACACACAGGAAACTGTTGTGTGAAAAACCCAGCAGCATTGCAGTTCTTGACGCACAAACAGTGCGCCTGGCACCTACTAACATACCTGGTTCAAATGCACTTAAATATTTTGTCTTGCCAATTCACCCTCTGAATGGCACACACACAATCCATGTCTCAAGCTTTAACCTGTCTCCTTCCCTTCATGTACACTGATGGAAGTGCATTGACACAGCATTGGTCAGTCTATGTCATGGTAAGTGCAGGTGTTCCTAATTTGTTGTACACGCAGTGTGTGTTTAGTTTTGGTAACAAACACTCACTGACTAGCATCTTGATCAGATTAAAGCCCCTGCAGTAGGAACATATTTAAGTAACGTTAGCCGTTTGTTACTGGCAACATTAGCTTTTTTTACTAGGCTTTGAACTTCAACTTAATTTAACTAGCTAAATTAATTTCCTACAACAGATGAAGCCAATATGCATCGCTATACAGACCAGAAAACATCACAGTTAACATTAGCTCTAAATTAAAATGCCTTTATCTAGCTAACTGGATTAATACGATTAGCAGGCAAAACAATTTTGGGCTAATGAGTTAACGTTACATATCTAACTATCTAACTAAAACTAAATGAAGTACCTAACTAGCTAGATGATTTAGATGTTATTGCAGGCTAAAGCTACCCTCACTACGTAACATCCAGCTAAATACATTCCAGTACTGTACTTCCCAACCCTCCAGTTTGCCGAACACAATAAAGCAGCCAGCTAGTTAACTATAGTAGCTTTAGCAAATACCTAACGTTATCAATGTAGCTACAATACTAACACAACTTGAAATAATGTAACAAACACATTTTACGTTTGGCTATTCCGTTGTTAAATCATCGGTAGAAAGGTATAACTAACTGGTAAACAAGTTGTTTTTCCACTCACAACAGCACATCCATAATCCCAATGGTGACGGGATTCATTGTCCAATGGTAATTTAGATGGAGCAAGTAATAAACCAATGAGGGAAGAAACTCCCTCTCCCACAGACAGGGTACGTTCCAGTGCGCTTTTTAGTTTTGTTTGTTTGTTTACGATTCGTGCTGGTTGCCGTCAATGCGCAGCCTTGTACAGACACGATTCCCTAAATCTAGACCAAAAAATATACTTTCAGATTTGACACAGAGGATTCTATTCTCCCCCAAAAGGTAGCTAAGTGTACCAAGAGCTAGCTATATGAGATACTGGTTATCTCATTATAATAGTACGGTTATTTGAATTGAAAAGTGTTTCGTGACATAACAATAAAGAAAATATTATTGCATCTGTGACTGAACTTTTCCTCCTCAATCTGTTTGACGAATGGGGTGATTTGAAACAGTCAGCGCATCGCCCGTTGGCTAGCTGTTACGCGTTTAGCCCCTGTTCATATAGCTAGCTATAGTAAACCTCAGTGGTTTAGACAGTTACTCGGCCTTGGTCATATTAATAACTAACGTTAGCTAGCTGGTTTAGATCAAATATGTTTTTTTGACAAAGCATACATTTTGGGTGTTGTTTTATAAAATGGAAGAGCCCTGGGATTTCGAGTTTTTATCCCGCATTGTGGACGGGTTTGTTTCGTTTCTTTCCGAATTTGTTGACGACTGGCTGGCTAATGATATGAGAGTGTCAATATTCAAGATATTGTTTAGTTGGCTCGTTGTCAGTCTCATTGCCATCCATTTTGCTTGGAAATTTTACGGAAACACTGTGAACGATATGTATTACCGACAAGGTAAGTGCTAAACTAGATAGTTATTCATATTCGAATATTTGCCACCATCATCACGTTTAGTTCTATAACGTTAGTTAGCTATGTCTGAAAGGCATGCTGCGATTAAGTGCTAGCTAGCTAACTTGTATTGCTTTCTAACGTTTAGGTACTGGTGGAAAGAATGGAGGCACACCTGACACTGCACCTCACAGGAGCGGATGGTAGGTGTCCAAGCATCCATATCTCCCTCCAGGTACCCCCAAATACTGACTGTTATTCTCCCCAGTCACTATACAGTGTCGTTTATAGGTGTGAACCTTTCCTTGTCTCATATCAGTGAATGGTTGTGATAATGTTTTCTATCTGTCAGGGAGAGTGCGGCAGGAGACAACCTCAAGACACATCGTGAGTGACAGACAGGACATAAGTTGGACTACATACAATTTGCTCTCTGTCTTATCAGACAGGGTTGCTGAGTAGACACAGACTTGCTAATGTTGTGCCTTTTCAAATGGACTGGAGTTCATTGATGAGGTGGGCCTGTGGACGCTTCCTTTGAGCTGAAGAAGTTTCTACTTGTTGGTTGTCATGACGATATAAACACCATGTAATATGCTAAGATATTCTCTCATATGCCATATCTTTTTTAATCTCATATCTTTTTAAATTTAGCTCCTCTGGCTCATGTACAATTTTACCTCCTTTTATTGGTGAGACATTCAAATATCCATCTGGCTACATATCCACTGATTGATATAGATTTACATGAAATGTTACTCTAATCTAGACAGAATCTGGAGAGACTCAACAACAAATGCTGTGAGAGTTGTGGGTTGGTGTGACTGCAGTTATGTTCATAACATATTGTATGAGTAAGGAGCTGTTCAGAGAGATGGTTTCTGTTTTTATTTTTGCTGGAGCAAGGCTACATAGTAATCCATGAAGATTGCGCTGGAGCAAGGCTACTGTGGAGAGAGTGGTCAGAGATAGAGGTCTTACATCAAACAGCAGCTTTCCTCAAATTCATATTTCTTATTCTTGACAGCCTGAGCCCTCAATGACTGTCTTTTGATTGTTATGAAAATATAAAACAGTGAAGACTGGGGTGCGTTCAGTTTGATTGAACATTTGCTACATTGTTTATCTGTTTGTACTAAATGACACGTTTCCCCAAAACGATATTGAACAGATTGCGGTAGGTTTGCTCTGTTTCGTGGGTCTGACAGGTTGATGCTTGAAGAAAGTGAGTGACGTATTTAAAGGTAAGCGGCCATGCTGACAGCCTTCCACAACCCAACCCCTCCCTGTTTTTAACTGGCCATTTAGAACAGCACCGTTTCCATTTGATTGAATGTTGGAGTATGTTTTTTTTGTACTGAACGCAGCCCTGTCTTCTGATTGCTGTGAAAATATTAAACAGTGAAGGCCAATAATACTTTTTATTGTCTCAGGTACAGGTTGGTACCTGTAGCAGTCCAATGGAGTAGGCACATTGATTGTACATTTTATGTTATGGTCTTGTGCAGTTGATTGGTACATAAATAATTTTGTTTCAAATTCTAATTTCCTAATGTTATTTTTTTTCATTGTCTATAACGATGTCTAGCACACAACTTAGTCCAGCAGATAGGTGACATAAAATGGAAGAATTATGATACAAGTATCAAACTTGGTACACTAATACTAGATACTTTAAGGAACATTTTAATGTTTTTTTTGCAGCCCGGGGAGCTTGTCAGTCAACCATTGTGGCTATTTTTAATAAAATGGCTACCTGTTAGAAGAAAATAGAGTAAAATCATTCCAAACAATATCAAAATAACTCATTCATCTACCCCAGATATAGACAAATCTGATCATAAAGTACTCTTAAGACCTTAATAAGGGTCATATTGAGGTCACTGACCATAGTCCAGCAGCTATGTGAAAAAATGATAGAGCCACCAAATTTCACACATTGCTAAGGCATGTCTAAATAACTATTTTTGTAGTGCCATCGCAGATTTGGTCAATTACACCACCCTGGCGTCATTTCCAAAATGGGCATTGAAAAATAGGCTAAGAAATCTAAGATAGGGAATTAATTGGATAGATGTCACCAGGGGTATAATTCAATTCATTTAGACAAGTTTCTGATTTTTGCAATGTTACGAAGATGAAAAAAGGCTGCTCTTGAAATATTTTTGACACGTTCATCGAGTAACGCCAAGGTCCTTCAGTTTTATTTGAGATGACTGTACAACCATCTAGATTTACTCTGCTCCGGTCAGAGAGCAAGGAGACAGAGCCAAAGTTCACATATTTATTATGGACTTGTGGTTGGACATGGTAAAGTTGGATTTGTGTGTGGTTCTGAAACAAAGGAGAGACATAAGCAAGTTGCATAATGTAAAAAGGTAAAGGTGATAAGGATGATTATATTAAACAAGGAAAAGTATTACGTAACTAAAATATACAAGGAAATAGGAAATGTACTTTTAACACAACTGGAAAGAAACTTGAGTAACGGCTTGACGGGCTCATTCACACCTTCAGTTTGTATTTAAATCCTATCAGGGCAGTCCTGATAATTAGTGACAAGTGTGTGGCATTGAGAAAGAGTCAACAGGTGAAAATCAACTTGGTTGATTAAAGTCATCTCTGTAGTATTAGAGAGGAACGTCCAAAGTGAGAGGGATAACTGGACGCAAAATCTGTCTTCTCCAGCAGGTGTTTTTCATTTTTTCTCTGGCCAAGCAAGGCATTTTTGTATGGAGATCAATGAGTGTCGAATTTGGTGAACAAAATTCACCACTGAGTATAATAGGTTAAATCTGCAATGGCACTATAGCTAGACATCTTTGTTTAGACTTTTACTATGTGTAAATACTGAAAGGTCTCATAATGGGTTACCTGTCTCTCTCTGCTGGACATAATGCATTCCTATGTAGTTTTACCCAAAGTGATGTGTACAGGGCAGGTTTCCTGTCTTTAAAAAAAATTTAATTGACAAAACATATCATTGCAATCAGTAGACTTCAGGGAACACTCATGACTTTCTAGAGTGTTTACATGTAAAACTATTGGAACTAGTCATGGAAAAATTCATTTGACATGTTTTCACCACAAGTTTAACGGATAAGTATATATGGCGTTTGCGAGCCATTTTGTGTTTTCCAGACCCTCTAAAACATTTGAAACCATCATTGGGCTGTAAGTACCATTTAATTTTATGGCGACATGTCCAAGTGAATCCTGTCCAATATGGCCCCATGCAGCTGGTTATTGGTCATATGGGAAATGGCAGCCAGGGGGGTAATGGACCAAATCTAATGGCACTATAGCCAAGAATAACGGAGACATGCCCCAGCTGTGACATTTCTTGGCTCTATCAACAAGTTCAAAATGTTTTCCCATAGTCATTGGACTATGGTCAAAATGACCTCAATATGACCCCCTTGAAGGTCTTAAGAGTAGGTTATTGTCTATGTTATTTGTGGGGTTTATTTAGTGGGTAGATAACATTACAAAGTCATTTACATATTATTTGGAATGACTTTACCCTATTTTCATCTAATAGGAAATCAGAATGGCAGGCATTTTATTAGACTGCATCCAATCTTCAGAAATGTTCCTTAAGGTATCTAGTATTAGTGTACTATGTCTGATACTTGTATCATTAATTGGAACATTCTTGGGTATATTTGCCTATATCTGCCTGACTAACTGCTCTGTACAGAAACAATCTCTTCACAAATAACACAAAAGTACACTATTTACTGTATTTATTCTTATCATAGACATAACTGACTGCTGCTTTTTAAATTAAACATGGATCTCCAAAAGGGCTTGCTGGAAAGAATATCATGGTCATGGTCAGCTTTGAAAAGCTGCTCTCTGAATATACTCAGTCTGCTCTGTATGGATTCATACTGAAATGTGTAATTGACAGCTTCCATGCCCTTGTCTTCATCAACGACCAGACACAACTATGGGGATTGGTGGGATGAGCAGCATGTGCACATCCATCACATTGGTACCTGTTAACCCTGGTAGGAGCAGCCGCTGCCCACCAGACAGGCGTGAAAAGAAGGTGAAGGAATCATTGTTGACGAGGAAGCCATCAGGGTCGAGCCCCTGTGCTCGTGCTTCTTTGCCAAGCCCCGCGTCTGTGACTGCCCCTGCTGCCTCAGTTGGCCCGTCCTGACCATCGGTCCCACCACTCAGGAACAGGGGACCCTTCGGAGGGAGCTCCATGCCTGCCAGCTCAAGCCCTACTCTCAGGGCCAGCTCCTGGTTCCGCCCACCACGCCCCTTGCCTGTCAACTGCACAGTGGGCTCTCCCCCAGCCAGCAGACAGGTGGCTCCCCAGCCCTCCCCACGCCCCTCACCAAGCACCTGCATAGCACGGCACAAGTCCCAGCTTTCCACGCCTGTCTCGGGCCCCAGCTTCAGAATCTCAGCAGGCAACTCAGGAGGAGGCTCGTCACGGGAGCAGGCAAAGCGAGCCAGTAGACCATAAAGGCGAGAGACAGACTGTACGTTCCCGCACACCCCTGGCGACAGCACAACTGGACGGAATCCGAGCTCCCGCGCACGTCTCCCTGCGCATTCCAGAGCAATGCTATTGGAGCCAATCACAGCATTGAGAACATGTGCCGCCCTGTCTGACTGCTCTCCAGACTCCTCCCATCGGGGAGCTGAGCGTCCAAGCACCTCTTTCACCGAGACAGGGAGAGAGGAGGACAGCCCGTAACGTTCAAGGATCGACCAAATCTCCTCAGGCCACACCTCAGTCCACACTGTGGGGCCACTGGCTATCAAGTCCAGGGGATCTCCAATTACATCAGACAGAACCAGGGCCACCACCTGTTATAAAATGTTAACAGGAACATTTTATTCGGCCAAATACAACCAGAATGTAAAGCTAATGTGCAAGAAGTTCAGGTCTTTGGGTAAAAGTTCTATAATGAGCTAGTACAGTTGTGCTCTTACCTGAGCAGGGTGAGCGCAGTGTGCAAGTCCTCCTCCTTTCAAAATTGACAGGGCACGGCGTACAGAGTTAAGCTCCTGAATGGTGGCACCAGCACCAGCCAGTCTGCGTGTAACATCCTGTTTCTCTTGAAGAGAGATTGGTGGGACTGGTGCAGGCAAGAGTGCAGACCCTCCTCCTACACACACACACACACGGTATGTACATATTTATGGACAACCTGTAGCTTCAGTGATTCAAATTGAGTAATGACTAGTTTGTGTGACAGTTACATGATTTAATAGTTTGGTATCAGTTTACCTGAGATGAGTACAAGCAACATGTCATTCTCTGTTAGTGTGCTGACCAGCTCCTTGATACATTCGGCTGCCCTCTGGGCATCAGCATCTGGCAGGTTGTGTTTAGCTCCCTCCATCACTGTGATGCGACTTCCATCCTTCAACAACATCTGGCTGAGGTGGAATTAAAACAGATTAAGAATTAATTGACCAACCAAACCCATCCCACCCACAAACAATCTGGTTCTAGTGTGAGTTGCTTACTCTTTCCCATGCTGCCGTATTGTCTCCTGAATGCCGTGTGGCACACTGATCACTCCTCTCACCAAGTGGTCCCCCACTATCCTCTCTGCCTCGGCAGCCATGCCCAGCACAGCTTTGCCAAAGCCTACCAGGTGAAGGTTGTTCTTTAGCGTGAAGCTGCGTCCATTCACTAGGAGGGTGTCTCCTGTACGCTCCAGACCCCGCCGCATCACAATGTCTGGTTGCACAGCTTCGATAGCCGTAGCAAACACCTCCCGTGCTCGCATGTCCAGTGACATTCTGCAAACTATGGCTCGCCTCACCCCCACAGGAGCCAGTAAAGATAAAGGCCGATACAGGGACACAACACAAGCCATCAGGCTGTCCTTGCAGGGAGCACCTAGCGGACAGGAGAGAAAAGGCAAAAACCATGTTTCTCGATCACAGGATGTACTGTAAATTATGACCACACCCTTTGCGGTTTCTGCTGTTATGATTTTACTGGTAATTTACCAAAAGGAGTACACCCAAGAGAATCCAGATAGGTCAACTAGTAGGTCAACTTTGTCACTTGCCTTGAGATGCCCACCAAACATGTTGGATAACCCCATAGTCTCTGCATTTAGTTGACAAGTCATTGACTGAATCCTACAGAGGTTGCCTACCTGTACACCGGGTATGGTGAACCTCTGGATTTCCTCTGTGCTCCGTGTGCGAGCTGTGTATTGCAGAGTCGGGATTAGCACTAAAACAGTGTGGCAAAATCTGGACAGAGCTCAACTCAAGTTGAATGTGTACCCTATGTGTAATGATTGACTCAAGCCTGACCATAGGGCAGGAAAAGTGAGCAGTCTGCGTGTTTGTCTTTTTTAGATGTACAAATCAGCAACTACCCAGGGTCAAAACACACAGCAGTATTCAATTTGAGCAACTAGGTATTAAAAATATTGACTGGAATGAGGATAGATCCACCTTGTGGCAGGGTGGATGAGTGCTGAATATTCAAACCTCACTCACATACAGCTAACTGCCAAAATAAAGGAAACACCAACATAACATTTCTTAATAGGGCGTTGGGCCACCACAAGCCACCAGAACAGCTTCAATGCGCCTTGGCAGATTCTACAAGTATCTGGAACTCGATTGGAGGGATGCGGCACCATTCTTCCATAAGAAATTCCATCATTTGGTGTTTTGTTGACGCTGGAAACCGCTGTCTTAGCGCCGCTCCAGAATCTCCCATAATTGGGTTGAGATCTGGTGACTTGACACATACATACATCATTTAAACCTGATGTATGTTTATTTTGAGACCACCCTTAAAGTAAATGATGGGAAACTACATTTTTTTGTTTGTTATACATTACCCTAAGCATGGGATGTTAATTGTTTAATTAACTAATGGAAACCACACCTGTGTGGAAGCACCTGCTTTCAATATACTTTGTATCCCTCATTAACTCAAGTGTTTAATTTATTTTGGCTATTACTTGTACATCACTAACGTCAAGATGGGAAGCACAGTACACAATTTGTTTTCCATGTGCTTATCACCTGTCGTTGGCTAGGCTATCACCTGCAAGCTGGTAATGTGATGGGGAGGCAAATGTCTCAATGACAACTACCACCACTAAAAAGCAAGACATTTCTAGGTAGCCATTTAAACCATGTTCTCGGAGCTACACGTTTTCAGTGTATCTGAAAAATGATTGGATAGGTATTATGGGAATACCCCACCCTGCCCTCTGATTGGATATGTGGTTTCTGTTGCAAATCGTTTTGCAATCGGCGTAATGAATACACCCCAAGGCTAGGGGTCGATTTACATAACCCAATGACTTCAAACTCACCTGCATTGCTACTTCGGTTACTCTGTCTTGACAGTCAGAGCACGTATTATTGTATGACTGATAAGTAGTTACAATTATTGTAAATGTGAGAATTTCTCTGCTCCATTTTTGTCTGTATCCAAAAGCGTTCTGATTGCGTCTTCCTTGTTTATAGTCTGTGCTCTTATGGTTGTGTGCAAAACATGAACTGACTGTACCGCGATAGTTGTTGTATATCGCGAGAGTTAATGCGCGTGTCTGTGGAACTTGCGGGTAGCGGACGTATGGAAGGCGGTGCTTTTACATGACTCGTGTAACAAGTGTACCAGGAGGTCTTTCTTTACAGTTTTTGAAACACACAGTTCTATATATTTTTTCTTCAAATAGTGAAGCTCCTATTTTAAAACCACATAAATAGATGATCAGATAATAGATTCGAGTAGAAAACGAGGGTCTGCTCCCCCTCAAAGAGCCCATCATGAAGCTGACGGACAATGTGCTGCGGAGCTTCAGGGTTGCAAAGGTTTTCCGAGAAAATTCAGACAAAATCAACTGTTTTGATTTCCAGCTCAAACGGCGAAACCATTATTTCTAGCAGCGACGATGACTCCCTGGTTTTATACGATTGCCAGGAGGGAAAGTAAGACATGCATCGAATTCATATTAATCGACCGTTTTTTTCCCCCGAGCTGCCTGTTAGGGTAGGCCGACCCCTGTGCTGTAACTAAGATCTGCTCCGTTAGTACTAGTGAGGCCTACTGCGGTATGCAAATTCCCCGGGCTCGAGTTAAGACACGATCGAGAGTTTGAGCGGATGCAGGTCTGGGTTGTTAGCTTGGTAACAAAACTATCAATTGTATTTAATCTTATTTCCCACAAGCGTGTATATTGTGGAGGTAGAATACATAACGATATTTAACAATTGTATGTGCTCGTCGAGGTTAGCACTATACGTTGCTGTTTTAACCGCCCGTATTATGATTGTTATTGGGATTTCAGAGGCTGTTGGCTTTGTTTCTGTGCCAGCAATCTAACATCGTTCCTTAAATGTTTTTCCTCTCCATCCTGTGCTGGTCCAGACCCAAGCGGACCCTCTACAGTAAGAAGTATGGAGTGGATCTGATCAGGTACACACATGCAGCCAACACCGTGGTCTACAGCTCCAACAAAATTGATGCTATGTTAGTGAGGCGATTTGTGATCAGTTGGCCTATATCTGTCGATAAGCAGTTGTCCATGTAACTCTGGCCTGGCACATTTCAGGAGTGTAATATTGTATGTATATAGAAGATTGTTCATGGGGATTTCCTGACAGGGCCTGACCGCGTTAATCTCAGCCTGGGGCGGCCATGCTCACCCTGGTCTGAGGTAGTTGTTTGTACAGTTTGAGGGTCCGTGATTCTGCCCGATAAAGGAGCTAACTGTACAAGCCACTGCCTTGCCTAGGGTGGTGTCTACTCATCCGACCTGCCCAGTGCCCATCGCCTCCAGGATCGGAAGCTCTACTTGCTCTCTAGTTGTCTATGGTGATGAATGGGAATGCTATGCTGTCATCGGCCCATAACCCCACGCCTTTATGATAATTGCAGACACTATCCGGTACCTCTCCCTCCATGACAACAAGTACATCCGGTACTTCCCTGGACAAAACAAAAGGTGAGGATTGAGACCGAGAAACCCAATTATCTGAGGGGTAGTTTAGGCTACATTACTGTACTATTACTTGAGTATTGTTTTTTTTTAACAGAGTTTGAGTTTATTTTATTTTTTACATTAATCTACGTTTCAGTAAAAGTGCCAGTTTTAGCCAGCCGGCTAATTTTCAATCGCAGTCCCTGGGCAGGTTATTAAAAACAATTACAATATAGACAATCATTGAGCAGTGAGCACACGCAGAGCAACATAGGACAAGCAAGACATAGCATACAGACAGAGCAACATAGGACAAGCAAGACGTAGCATACAGACAGAGCAACATAGAACAAAAAGCAGCAAGACAAAATTCATAAAAGCAACAAAGTGTTTCCACACCTCACAAGCTACAGACAACATGGAAATTGGCAATACACCGCTAGGGATTATGATCACAAGACATCAGGTGTTTCTCTCAAGGTAGATGTTTCTATACCTTTATCATGAATGTTTCAGAGTGACGGCTCTCTCCATGTCCCCTGTGGATGACACATTTATCTCAGGATCTTTAGACAAGACAATCCGGCTATGGGACCTGCGGTCTCTGAACTGCCAGGTGTGTTCCCTTACTCACTAGGTCTTAGAGGGTGACACAGCAAAATGACGTTGCCATGAAGCGGAACTGCAGATATTGCGATGGACGAGATGCACAACTTTGCTTTCACAGTCACACACAGTATCTGCACATGTGCATGAGTTCACTTCACACTTTTTACAATGTGGTAGCCACGGGACCAAAACAGCAGAGAAGTTGAGCCTGGCGCTTCAAAACTGTTTGCTTTCTACGTCATATCGCAGAGTCTACCTTGACCACTCCTTGACATTGCAGATCAATTGACTCTAGATCAGGGATGTAAACTTGCCACTTTATGTGATATTCACCTTTTTGATCTCAATAGGTCATCCATGGGAATATTGTAGATCCGTTAAAGAAAGTGCATATATCACCATTGAGCTATAAAAGAGGCACAAACAAATCTTCTCCCTGGGAGAATCTCAATTGCATACTCCTCGCCTCCTTCTCAAAACCATTGGAGAAGGTTAGAGGCGTGGGACCTCAGGATATCTCAACCAATGGACTTTCAGGAGAGAGAACGCACGGAGTATACAATTGAGATTCATTAACGTTACCGTCTCTGGCGGCTGTGTCATCACGCACTCCACGCAACAAACTTTGTTCCCGGCTGGAAAATTTGGAATGCAACCTGTGTTCGAAATGATGCTGAGGTTATAGTTGATAAGAAGCTAATTATAGTTGCACGTATGTCTCAATAGCGCAAATGATTACACACACAGTTATTAACGTTAGCTAGATACGTTAGTATTTAAGTGAACATTACCACCCACCAATTTTTAACATGTATTATTTCACCTTTATTTAACCAGGTAGGCCAGTTGAGAACACCTTTATTTAACCAGGTAGGCTAGTTGAGAACACCTTTATTTAACCAGGTAGGCCAGTTGAGTTACAATTGCGACCTGGACAAGCTAGAGCAAAGCAGTGCGACACAAACGACAGAGTTACACATGGAATAAACAAACATACAGTCAATAACACAAGAAAAAAGTCTATATACAGCGTGTGCAAATGTAGTAAGTTTAGGGAGGTATGGCAATAAATAACCCATAGTGGTGAAATAATTACAATTTAGCAATTAAACACTGGAATGATAGATGTGCAGAAGATGAATGTGCAAGTGGAGATTCTGGGGTGCAAAGGAGCAAAACAATTATAATAACATGGGGATGGGGTAGTTGGGTGGGCTATTTACAGATAATAATGGGGTATGTTTCTCATATTGAAATGAATGACTGAACACAGAATGAATCCTTACGCATCCTACAAATAGAATCTCAGAGCGTGATGTCAGATATATATCAGAATGAGTGCTGCATCCAATAATATCACGTGTGACAGCGGTGAGCAGCCAGCTGCATCCCCCTAACCAGACATTAGTCTACTCAGCTGCTTCTCTCCAGCCCTGGTGGGAGGATCTAGTGACAGGGGGGGTGGTTGAAATGAGTGAGGGGCACAATTTTTGGTGCTTCTTGCATTGGAAATGTATTGAATTCTGCTTCTATCACGCTATACCACAATAAACACAGTTCAAATGACGAGACTCTGACCATTGAGTGCTTTTGAAGTGACAGGTTGTGTGAAATCTGTAGTCCATCTATGCTGCACTGTATCAGCACATCAGACGGCTTCCTACACACTAAAGCAAGGCCGTTTTGCTAATAATATAGGCTAATGGGGCGGCAGGTAGTCTAGTGGTTGGGCCAGTATCCGGAAGGTTTTAGGATTGAATTCCTGAGCTGACAAGGTAAAAATCTGTCGTTCTGCCCCTGAACAAGGCAGTTAACCCACTGTTCCCCGGGCGCCGATGTCGATTAAGGCAGTCCCCCGCACCTCTGATTCAGAGAGGTTGGGGGTTGGGTTAAATGCGGAAGACACACTTCAGTTGAATAAGTTCAGTTGGACAACTGACTAGGTACTAGAGGTCGATCGATTATGATTTTTGATGATATGCAACGCAGGACAATCTAGTTAACCTAGTAATATCTTCAACCATGTGTAGTTAACTAGTGATTATGTAAGATTGCTTGTTTTTTATTAGGTAAGTTTAATGCTAGCTAGCAACTTACCTTGGCTCCTTGCTGCACTCGTATAACAGGTGGTCAGCCTGCCACGCAGTTTCCTTGTGGAGTGCAATGTAATCGGCGTCCAAAAATGGCGACTACCGATTGTTATGAAAACTTGAAATCGGCCAACCTCTACTAGATACCCCCCTTTCCCTATAAGATAGATGGGCTGTTTGTAATAGGTGAATTACCCTATATGAATGCAGCTGTACACACCGCTGTCTTACCAAAATAATGCAAACTAAATGCTGAAAGTAGTAGCCTTGTTATTCATGCATACAAACAAATACTATATAGCAGTCGAATGCAAACAGAACAAAGCAGCGGTACCAAGTAGACCTAGTAAACAAAATATTTGATCGATAAAGGAATGACACCATCTATATTTAGGCTAGTTGCGTTACCGTTGGAGATCCAGAACGCAGTGAGCTGCAGCCATGCTCAAATAGGCCTAATAAAGGCCTGGTTCAGACTTTGAAAATCATGCCGCTCATGAGTACAGCAACACGTTGTGATATGGCACAATACATTTCTGTGGATTACATTCGAACCCTGTAATCATTTAAGTAATGCCAGCCCACCATAAACATGTTCCCAGAGTATTGAGATTGTTCAAATATGTACTTGTTATTCCCTGAAATATTCAAATGATATGCACAAAAGAAGTCCTTTTTGGAGGCTTGCCAGTTTGCATCCCTGTTCTAGATGTAGTGTTGCGCTGGATTAAATATATTTCCTGTGACTGTCTCTGTCACTACCAGGGCCTGACGCACCTCCAGGGGAAGCCAGTTTGCTCCTTTGATCCTGAGGGTCTGATTTTTGCTGCTGGTGTGAACTCTGAGATGGTCAAATTGTACGACCTGCGATCCTTTGACAAGGTAACAGTAGTTATCAGGGCTTTCTGTTTTATAGTTGTATGTGTATTGAGAGCTGTGAATGCAGGTCAGTGGTAGATGGAGTAACTGTTCTTGTTGGCTTCTCTATAGGGTCCTTTTGCTACCTTCAAGCTACAGTACGACCGTACATGTGAGTTGACAGAACTCAAGTTCAGCAATGATGGGAAGCTCATCCTTGTCTCAACCAATGGGGGTGCTCTCCGCCTCATCAATGCCTTCAAGGGCGCTGTGATGCATTCCTTTGGGGTGAGAGATAATACGCATTCATGCGGACACTTAATACCTAGACGGACTCTGTTAGATACTTAATGCAAAGACTCTTGAACTGACATACATTTCACAACAAGAGCAAGTTACTCAAGAAGTAAATGATAGGCCTATACTTATAGACACTCCTCTATCCTACAGGGCTACAACAACAGTAAAGCTGTGACGCTGGAGGCCTCCTTCACTCCTGACTCTCAGTTTATTATGATCGTGAGGTAACAGGCTCTATGTTCTGTAAAGTAAGACATGAAAGTTCCAATTGTCTTCTTATTCTACCATAGAACAATTTGGTAGTAATTATTTGAAACTGCTAATTTCACCTAACCTGGAAACATTACACACACTAAAACAGTAGTTAAGCTTCCTCTTGTTTTTCCGTGGTCTGACGCTGGTTGTGTCTCAGGCTCTGAGGATGGGAAAATCCACATGTGGAATGCAGAGAGTGGGATGAAGGTAGCTGTTCTGGATGGGAAGATCCACATGTGGAATGCAGAGAGTGGGATGAAGATGGCTGTTCTGGATGGGAAGATCCACACGTGGAATGCAGAGATTGGGATGAAGGTAGCTGTTCTGGATGAGAAGATCCACATGTGGAATGCAGAGAGTGGGATGAAGGTGGCTGTTCTGGATGGGAAGATCCACATGTGGAATGCAGAGATTGGGATGAAGGTAGCTGTTCTGGATGAGAAGATCCACATGTGGAATGCAGAGATTGGGATGAAGGTGGCTGTTCTGGATGGGAAGATCCACATGTGGAATGCAGAGAGTGGGATGAAGGTGGCTGGTCTGGATGAGAAGATCCACATGTGGAATGCAGAGAGTGGGATGAAGGTAGCTGTTCTGGATGGGAAGATCCACATGTGGAATGCAGAGAGTGGGATGAAGGTAGCTGTTCTGGATGAGAAGATCCACATGTGGAATGCAGAGAGTGGGATGAAGGTGGCTGTTCTGGATGGGAAGATCCACATGTGGAATGCAGAGAGTGGGATGAAGGTGGCTGGTCTGGATGAGAAGATCCACATGTGGAATGCAGAGAGTGGGATGAAGGTAGCTGTTCTGGATGAGAAGATCCACATGTGGAATGCAGAGAGTGGGATGAAGGTGGCTGTTCTGGATGAGAAGATCCACATGTGGAATGCAGAGATTGGGATGAAGGTAGCTGTTCTGGATGAGAAGATCCACATGTGGAATGCAGAGAGTGGGATGAAGGTGGCTGTTCTGGATGGGAAGCACACGGGTCCCGTCACCTGCCTTCAGTTCAACCCCAAATTCATGACTTTTTCTAGTGCCTGTTCAAACATGGTAAGATTAGTTCTGTTGAAAACACACAATCTCACATACAGAATGCTCAGTAAATCTGTTTTGTCCTCTGCAGGCATTCTGGCTCCCCACTATTGATGATTGATTGAGAGGGCGAGAAGCTATGGAAGCCACAGGCAACGTGAGATCCCATTTAAAACCAGCAGGCGTCAGCACATCCAGCTCTTTGTGTGTGTGTGTGTGTGTTGCCAATTCAAGTTGATTGTAAGTATGTAGAACTTCAGGAATATAAATTGTCCGATTTTTGTGTTCTTTTTATACTTGTAACATTAAATGTTTTATTTTTTAACAAGTGTTGGACTTCTATGTGTGTCTTCCTAATCAGAGGTTGTTTACCTACACCCAGTCAGTGAACCACACGGCATCATTAGCACTAGCAGGCTAGTCTAGGCTAGTCTAACCTAGTCTAGGACAGCTGGGGTGTATTTGTTCAGACCAAGACCGTTGCAAAACGTTTTGCAACAGACTTTACTCCAAACTGAAATTGTTTTAGCAAGAAAAGAGTTTCAATTGGACAAATTTGGATATGTCCCTACCCGTTTGGTTCCTAGTGAATACACCCCTGGTGATTTATAATGTACTACCACAGTGCATTCCTAATATGACGTTTGTTTGTAGACTTGTCTCAACTGACAGGTTAATATCAACAGGAGGGTGTGTTCAGCTGGTGAAGTGTAATCTGTGTCTATGCCTAACCTCTGTTAACACAATCTTAGGGTCACACATTATCAAAGATTATCTGTTATATTGACAAGATTGTCGCATGACCGCTCTAACAATGGAAATACACAACCTCAAAAATGTAAGGCATGCGGGACGATGCGAGGTCAGGTGGGACCATTTTAGCCAATGAAAGGGCAGACGTTGTTGCAGAAATGCAATGTGCATCCACTTATTTATTTCGTAACAACCTAACAATTATTATCAAACGTATATTGAAGAAGCTTCACTGAGGCACATGTGCAATTACATTTGTTGTTGAACAAATTAGAATTCCTCTGGTTTTATTTTCGTGGGAAGATTTTGGACGGAGTAAACCCTTTTCCTCTGACGACCAATAGCTCTTCCCGAACCCCTCAATACTTGCCCAGCCTCTCAAAGAACAGTGCACATTACTGAAGTTATGGATAAATGATGACAAGGCAAGCAGGAACATGGGAATGATTGACCAACCAAGTCATGCAGGGATCCCTTGCAAAAGAGACTGGTCTCAATGGGATTCCCTGTCTAAATAAAGGTTAACATGCATTTAATGAAGATGGAAATACGTCAAGGCGTAAGGTGTGAATCAACAAGTAAGCACGTCTCCACAGTTTAATTCACCCTCGTGATAAAACCACAATATTTACTTGAAACTGCATTACCACTGTCTTCTTGGAAAGGAGCATGTCCACCCCTGAACAAGGTCAATTGGCAGCAATACTCTGAAACCTGCTGCTTGAAGTCACAGATGACAATTTAGTTAAAGTTATGTGCAACATACTAGGAAGAGGTCAGTGATTGAAGCAGTCATGCTATTCTTGGAAAGTGAGAAATTACAATTTACAATGAATGCAAAAAGGCGTTTGAGGTTCCTAATTTTAGAATTGCATTAGGGGTAATGGTAGTCTGAGGCATTTCAGGGAATTCAAACGTAGAGTTCTTGAAATAGATTCTAACAGTGGGCCAGTTTCTCAGAATATTGAATTAGGATGAAAATGTTCCAGTGTTTTTATTACTGTGTCCCTAATTAGATGTTGTCAACCATTTACAGTGATAGTAGCTCACTACAACCAAGTTATCTTCACAAAAAGATAAATCTATATTCATAATTTATAACTAATTACTTCTATTCCGATCAAAAAGTAGTCCATGAAGTACATGCTCTCAATGTTCCTAAGAAAAATATATTGTCAAAAAAATCTGTCATAGTCTACAGTGGATTATATTACATCTACATTCTTATAGTTTGGTTTCGTTTTGACTTTTGTTTGATATGCCCACACAAAATCCTTCCTGGCTCGTTCAAGAGACAAGCGTGTGCGAATTTGCTAGACTAGTGGAGGATATCTAGTTAAATCCTAATTGCACGCACAAAATGTCCAGAAAAAAAGTTAACAATTATGGGAAAAGAGAATCCAATTGATGAACAGGATTTCACTCAACACATGAGTGTTTTGATCTGGATTAAAAACTTTTTTTTTAAACTGTTCCCTGGACATACAGTAATAGCACATAAACTGGGATTGAATGCAGTTGATACTCATTGTGCAAGAAGCATGGGATTGATGTATGATCTGAATTATTTTCGGTATTAGACAAACAAACACACACCATCGAATGGCCTGCAGCAGCTGAACTCAGGTAATCTGTTTATATCACAGGGGCCATATAGATTTTTTTACCAAGGCCTTTGGTCTAACTCACCATCTCATTCTCTTAGATAAACTAAAATGCTTGGGTTTGCACAAAGGCCTTGGAATTGGTTTTCTGAGTAATAATTGAAATCAGAGTTTAAAAAAAGAGGCCATTAAGTTCAATCACTTGATGCTGCTAGGTTCAATACTTGGACCATTGTTATTCTTAATTGTTGGTAACTGCATTAACACAAATGTTCCCTTGTGACAGACTGTGTGCCGTACACGTCCATTAAACATATCTCTGCAGTCTTTGTCAATAGTTTTCAGTCCTCCATTTACTTATCTCCACCACTGAACAGTGCACCAAATTACAATCAAATATTGTTGAAAACAGTTTAACAGAAATGTCACTTGGTCAGGGGCTCAGGTGAGTGTGGTTTTAAGGTTTTCCGGTCACTAGTTTGTCTCTCAAGCAGAACCTGGTGGGCTGGGGGTGGGGAGGAAGATGGACAGGCAGAACAGTCAGTATCAGCTACATTTGGGAGAGAGGGGATTAGGTTGCCTTTCTGAACACACATAATCCTGCTGTAGTTACGCTAGCTGTGTCCTAGTCATACTGTCACACTCACTCAGAGCAGTGCTTAGTCATACTGGCTTTATCAGTGCAGTTATTGCTGCAGGTTACCCCATTGTGTGTCTTTTTTTGGCTGGGCTAAATCTCCATCATCTGCACTGGTACTTGGCTTGGCTCTACCGTCTCTGTCTCTCAACATACTTCGTGCTGAACTGCCATGTTTCTGGTTCTCGTTGTGACGCCAGAACTAGGGGAGTCCTTGGCCAGGGCAGGTGGTGGAGCTATCCGCCTCATCCAGGACGGTGAGTGACCCAGGGGACAGCGGTGTAGTCAGGTTGCAGGGGCAGGGGGGATCTAGGACGGGAGGGTCTTGGTAAGGCAGCGCAACAACATTTATATGAATTTGATGTCTTGAATGATTTATCCTGAATTGCCAGTGTTATGTGATTAAACTGATCTAACTGTGTGTTTTGTATGATGATGTGTGTATTTGTGAAAGTGTGTGTGAGTTATCCATGTTGTTCCCTGTTCTGCTGTTCAGTCACTTGATTGTGGTGCTGGTGGAGATGTCATTGAGTTGAAAAAAAAACAAATATTTCACAATGTGTTTGGTCAGATGATGCATTCAGTCTGTTGAAAGGGATTGCAAGAGAGACTGACTGCTTTCCTCAACTTTGTGATGGTGGGCAAGTTGTCAAGGTTTACAGTGCCTTGCAAAAGTATTCAGACATTTTATTGTGTTACAAAGTGGGATTAAAATGGATTGAATTGTCATTTTTTTGTCAACAATCGACACAAAATACTCTAATGTCAAAGTGGAAGAAAACTTACAAAAGATGAATTAAAATGTAATAACTAAAATATAGTCATTGCTTAAGTATTCAGCTCCTTGAGTCAATACGTTAGAAACAAATCAAATCAAATTGTATTTGTCACATCTGCCAAATACAACATGTTTAGACCTTACAGTGAAATGCTTACTTACTTACAAACACCTTTGGCATCGATTACAAGTGTGAGTCTTTTTGGGCAAGTCTCTAAGAGCTTTGCACACCTGGATTGTGGAATATTTGCCCATTATTCTTTTCAAAATTCTTCAAGCTCTGTCAAGATGTTGGGGATCATGGCTAGACAGCAATTTTCAAAACTTGCCATATATTTTCAAGCAGATTTAAGTAATACCTGTAACTTGGCCACTCAGGAACATTCACTGTTTCTTAGTAAGCAACTCCAGTGTAGATTTGGCCTTGTGTTGTAAGTTATTGTCCTGCTCATAGGTGAATTCCTCTCCCAGTCTCTGGTGTAAAGCAGACTGAAGCAGGTTTTCCTCTAGGATTTTGCTTACAGTAGCTCCATTTCATTGCTTTTTATCCTGAAAAACTCCCCAGTATTTGCCAATGTCAAGTATAGCCATAACATGAAGCAGCCACCACCATGCTTGAAAATAAGGAGGCAGTTACTCAGTGATGTGTTGTGTTGGATTTTCCCCAAACATGAGACTTCACATTTAGACCAAAAAGTTTAATCCTTTGGTGTGTTATTTTGCAGTATTACTTTAGTGCCTCGTTGTTGTAATATTTGTATTCTGTATATTTGTATTCTTTTCACTCTCTCATTTAGGTCATTATTGTGAGTCACTACAGTGTTGTTGATCCATCCTCAGTTTTCTACCATCACAGGCAATGAACTCTATAGCTGATTTAAAATCACTAATGGCCTCATGGTAACATCCCTGAGCAGTTTCATTCCTGTCCTGCAGCTTAGTTCAGAAGGACGACTGTATATTTGATGTCTCTGGGTGGTTTAATACATCATCCACAGCATAATTATTAACTTGACCATGCTTAAAGAGATATTCAATGTCTGATTTGTTATTGTTACCCATCTACCAATCACTGCCCTTCTTTTTGAGGCTTTCAAAAAGCACCCTGGTCTTTGTAGTTGAATCTGTGTGCGAATTTCAATGCTTGACTGAGGGACCTTACGGATGTTGTATGTGTATGGGACAGAGGAAGGGTTAGTCATTCAAAAATCATTCTTCACAAAGAGTGAGTCCATGTAATTTGTGTGATATTTTTTAAACCACATTTTACTCCTGATCTAATTTAGGCTTGCGTCAACAAAGGGTCTGAATACTTACGCAAATACTCGATTTTAGTTCCGAATAGTTTTTATCAAAAATAAAACTTGGATTTTTCTTTCACTTTGACATTACAGAGTATTTTGTGTAGATTGTTGACAAAAAAGTGAATTCAATCCATTTTTATCCCACTTTGTAACACAATAAAATGTGAAGAAATCCAAGGGGTCTGAATACTTTTGCAAGGCACTGTATATGATCCAGTTGAGATATCAAGTTACGTTAAACTCCCATTCAGAAGGGTTAGTGGAAAAAATCATCTGAGTCCTCACTGTCTAATGATACTCATCATGACAAAACCTGACTGTTGATTGCACCTTATGAGTCGCTAACAGCACCTGTAGCAGAAACTCACTTTAGTCAGGTAACATAACATGATTAGGTGCAAGGGGGCTTCTTATTTTCTGATAGTCCTTTCAGGGTAGCTTTTCAGTATAAAAAAAACACAACAATAAGCAGCCAGCTACGTGCATGAAACCACTGTGGAGATGTTGATCCAGGTGTCAGGCATAACACTCAAATGGCCAGATCTCTCACACACTGTGATGTTCATAGGTCAATCCATGAGCTGTCACACAAAATAAGTCTAACATTCATTAGACATGATGATTTATTTTCCTCTATGTGCCAGACTATGCGTGTGTGAAACATACCACGAGACAACAGGTTGGCCTGTGAGGTTATACAGATATTTAATGAAGTACATCTGGGATGTTTACATATTTTTATGACATCTTGCGGGCCTACTGATGCACTGTCTGGTCCATCAGTCAAACTGTAGATATCTGAGGCTATGACTGATATGGGTGTGGAGTCTAGCTCGAGTTGGACTGTCTCTGGGTAGTTTACGGGCTTGTGTCTAGTCTGATGTCTGGGCCTATCTCCAGGTGGTGTATAGACCAACAGTTGGGCAAGTATGCAGATGGGGTACAGTTGTACTGTCTAAAGTTTCTCTGGACTGTTTTTTAAAGTATGTTTGAGGTCTCCTGTCTGTCTTCTGCTTTTTGAGCCTGTCACTGCGCTATTGAGCTATTTGGAGATGTGTGTGTGGGCACTTGTCTTCATGTGTTGATCGTCTGTCTGTGATTGGACTTTATGTTGTTGCGGAATTCTATGCAAGTGTGTGTGTGCATCTTATCTGTGACCTCATTTTATAGACCTGGTTAACTAGTGATCTATTTCTAGTAAATAACACCAATGTGTCATTTTAAACACAGCGTCTCCGCTGTCGTCATGCATGCCAAAGTTAGTGACCCTGGATCATTTGACAACGTTCTTTTCCGATCTTGTCAATATTATTGAGAGAGAATTAGCTGAGTGCACAATCGAGGACTGCCATGTAGGCTACTGTCAATCATTGACAGGCTCAACTTAAATGGTCCCTATACACCAGTGAGATGAATAGGTCCCGAGACCTGATGAATAGTTCATTGATGTGTTGAGACTCATTTAAGCCAAACACAAGAGTAGGGGAAAGATAAGCCACAGAAGAGCCTTCAGTGCATGGAGTAAAATAGATGAAAAAATGATATCACTGCAAAAAGAAGAGCATTGGCTGGACTACAGTGGCTTCGGGGGACAGAGAAGGTGTTTTTGCGTGTGTGTAAAGGACGTCACGCTACTTGCTTAGCCAGTACCACTTCCTTCTGATTCGGCTCACACCAAGACTCAAACCCAGGACTCTCTATAGCACACATGACCGTCTTCCTTAAGCATCCCATCAGTCTGTGCCATATAAAAAGTTAGCTATTCAGTGGCGACACTTCAGGCTGAGGAGTAAGTTTCACACATCACCATGTGCTACGTTTACCCCTCAAACTTACTCAACAACGACCTTAGTGCTACTGTAGATCTGAGACAATTGGCACCACTGTAAAGGATGTCACGCTGCTTGCCTAGCACAACTTCCTCCTGATTAGGTTCACACCGAGGCTCGAACCCAAAACCTCTGCTTTGTTAGCACATGTGACCACCCTCCCAAAGCATCTTTACCAGTCAGCGCCACATGAAAAGCTAGCTATTCAGTGTCACAAGTGGGGACACTTCAGGCTAAGGAGTAAGTTTCACACATCCCCACCTGCGTGTATGTGTAGCTGAGTAATAATGTTTAAAGCATGGGTCAAGGTGTGTAACGAGTTGTACTCTGTTTTTCAGAGTAGCTGGTGCTGGGGACATTCAGAGAGCCGGGACAGAGCTGGGACCATGACTATGACCACTTCCTACTTCCTCTGCTGGACGACAAGGAGCCCTGCTACATACTATACCACCTCAACTCCCAGAACGCACAGGGATACGAATGGATATTCATCTCCTGGTCTCCTGACCAATCTCCATTACGTGTAACCGTGCAACCAAGGTTATTATAGTACATGAAAACTGACACTAAAAAAGGTACAATAATTGAAAAACAATTTAGTAAACTGAAATAAAGAATGTAAACTAAAAACATAAAAAAACGAAGACTATACTGAACCTATTATCTTTGAATGCAAAACTAAATTAAATAAAAACCATCATAAATTATGTTTAGTTTTAGTTTCTTCTAAACTTTGGTTAAAAATCTAATGGAGTTTTCGAGCTTCTGAATCTAGTGGGTAAATGTTGCCAGTGGATGTCGATGTTTCAAATGAGCCCTGCTTGTGCATCACTATCCCTAGCTATCACTAGCTAACAGGGAAGAAATCTTAGGTTGAGCACGAAGCATGACTGGGCCAAGCTAGAACAGCTTCTGAAGTTGTTGGAGCCGTTCGTAATCCTCACCGACCAACTTCAATCTGACAGCCAGTCGCTGTCTGATGTGGTGCTGTGTCTTCTCAACCTTGAGGCACACTTGCATTCAACTTATGTTGCAAAACAGTTGGCACAGGTCCTCCTGAAGTCACTGCATACTAAATTATTCTGGCAGCCAACTTTTATCCAACCCCTGCAACAGCTTGCCTGATGGACCAAAGTGTGTCTCTAGCACTTCGCTCAACAGAGATGTAGCCACTGATGAGGGAAGCAGAGTCTTTTGTACATCAGCAAATCAGATAGTACAGCCGTGAAGCAGCAGGGTCCCAGGAAGATGCAAGCACCATGACTCGTGCAAGCATCTTGACCGCAGTGCTTCAGAACAATATCTTCCTCACATCAAAGATTGTGTCTGAGGTCACTGTCCGGGTAGCAACAGACAAGCACAGTATGAGTCATAATATCCATAAAACCTAGTGGTTAAACATGGAAATGGTTCCAATCGTTTTTCCACAATTCATTTTTCCCATAGAAGATTTTAAAATGACTTAAAATAAGGTCTGTGTTTTGTGTAGATTTAGCCTGTTATTATAATCATGTAAATCTCTCTAACACAAGGTGACTTTTATCAATATATTCACCTGTATTTACCCCCAAAAATGGAAATTCGACTTAGCTGCTAATGTGCCCCGTGTGAGCTGGGGAAATACCTGGAAAAGGTTAAGGGTGACATGTTTACAGAGTCACCTCTCTAGTTCTGGCGGGCAAGGATGGCAGTTTATCCAAAGCTGTGCCCTGTGGCACTGGATCTGGTTTACGCCCCTGCATCCCAAGCGTTCATAGAGACAACATTCTCTTTCCGTGGACAACTGGTTTCTCAGGATTGAGAAACCAAATGACCACCTCTCTGGAATGCAGAAGATAAACCAGAAAATCCTGTTTGGTTGAACGGAAACAGACACAAGCTGGCTAGCTGTGAACTGATAGATTTGTGAAGCAATGTTGTATTGCTTATGTTTTTGCTGTTGTTGCCGCTGTTTTCATGAACCCTATTTGAAGGGGTTAGTCAGTGATCTATGTCAAATCAAATCACATTTTATTTGTCACATGCTTGTAAACAACAGGTGTAGACTAATAGTGAAATTCATACTTTTGGACCCTTCCCAACAATGCAGAGAGAAAAAAAATAACACAAGGACTAAATACACATTGAGTAACGATAACTTGACTATATACACAGGGTACCAGTACAGAGTCGATGTGCAGGGGTACGAGTTAATTGAGGTAGATGTGTACATATAGGTAGGGATAAAGTGACTAGGCAGCAGGATAGATAACAAAAGTAGCAGCAGGGTATGTGATGAGTCAAAAGAGTTAGTGCATAAGGGTCAATGCAGATAGTCCGGGTAGCAACAGACAAGCACAGTACGAGTCATAATACCCATAAAACCTAGTGGTCAAACATGGAAATGGTTCCAATCGTTTTTCCACCATTCATTTTTTCCATAGACGATTTTAAAATGACTTAAAATAAGGTCTGTGTTTTGTGTAGATTTAGCCTGGCTTGAAGTTATTATAACCATGTAAATCTCTCTAACACAAGGTGACTTTTAGCAATATATTCACCTATATTTACCCCCAAAAATTGAAATTCTACTTAGCTGCTAATGTGGCTATCATAAAGAACTACAAATGTCATGATGATCTAGATGAGTCTGCCAAATCGATGCAAAGGTAAGAACCTCTGGATTAACTATCTAATGTTCGCTAAATGTAGTAATAAATAATTTGACAAAATGTCTTTAAATGGACAATTATGTGAACTGTCTTGTGCAAGTTTTACAAGCTTATCAGAACGTCACGCCAGGGTAAGTCTAAACAGCCCTTATTTTAAGTGTTCTAAAAAAAAAAGAAAATGAATGGTGGAAAAAACGATTGGAACCATTTCCCTCTTTGACCGCTAGTTTTTATTGGTATTATGACACCTCCACTGTGGGCCTCTATTGGTTAACTATTTAGCAGTCTTATGGCTTGGGGTTAGAAGCTGTTCAGGGTCCTGTTGGTTCTAGACTTGGTGCATCGGTACCGCTTGCCATGCGGTGGCAGAGAGAACACTCTATGACTTAGGTGGCTGCAGTATTTGAAAAATGCTATATCACCTGGTAGAGGTCCTAGATGGCAGGGAGCTCGGCCAAGGTGATGTCCTGTACGCATTGCCCTCTGTAGTGCCTTGCGGTCGGATGCCAAGCAGTTGATACAGCCAGTCAAGATGCTTTCAATGGTGCAGCTTTTGAACTTTTTGAGGATCTGAGGGCCAAATCTTTTCAGCCTCCTGAGGGGAATGAGGCGTTGCCGTGCCTTCTTCACTACTGTCTTGGTGTGTGTGGACCATGTTAATTCCTTAGTGATGTGGACAACAAGGAACTTGAAGCTCTCAACCCGCTCCACTACAACCCTGTCGATATGAATGGGGGCGTGCTCGGCCCTCCATTTCCTGTAGTCCCCAATCAGGTCCATTGTCTTACTGACGTTGAGGAAGAGGTTGTTATTCTGGCACCACACTGCCAGGTCTCTGACCTCCTCCTCCCTATAGGCTGTCTCATTGTCTTCAGTGATCAGGTCTACCACTGTCGTGTCATCGGCAAACTTAATGATGGTGTTGGAGTCGTGCACAGCCACACAGTCGTGGGTGAACATGGCCCACTCCGCTACAGCCCTGTCGATGTGGATGGGGGCCTGTTGGATGGGGGCCTGCTACATAAACATAACATGTCAAATGTGCCATGACCTCATTTGTTGTTTTTTCCTCTCTCTTTCTGTCAGATAAAGGTACTTTCACTAAAGGTAAAAAAGCATTTGATTGGTGTAAACATGGGCAAGAGAGTTTCCTTCCACCATATTTCTTGCACCAGTCTTGGCGCTTATCCTTTAAATACAAGTCAAATTAGGATTGATTTATAATTTAAACCTAACCAAACCTATGTAATGGCCATGGAGTTGAATGACGTCCTCTAGTTGCCAAAAGCCTGTGTTAGCATGGGCAGCTCCATTGAGGATTCACCATTTTGATTTAGTCGACTTCCACCTTCATTGGCTGATCCCTCCTGATAATCCAGTTGGCATGACCTGATGACCCGGTTGGAGTCATGATAGTGTAGCTGGGTCAGCAGGAGGGATCAAACAATGTATTTTACTTGTGAAGAAGAAAATTGACCATTTCAAGATAGAGATGGCCTCAATGGAGCTGCCCATGCTTTCAAAGACGCCATCATGACACAGATAGAGATGTGTTATTTATTTTCAAGTCTATGGTCCTGGCCAATGTATTACTACCCCCCAGTAGCAAGAAGGGACAGCCCCCCAAATAACTATATAGGCCTACAATGCATAATAGGCTCTCACGTATAGGCTACTTCCTGTCCCTAACACTAAAACTAAATAATATAAAAACAAAATGGAAATGTTTTTATCAAACTGAAATGAAATGAAAACTAGCAAATCAAGTCTGAAAACAAACTGAAACTAAACAGAATATCAAGTTAAATCTCAAATGAATAGAAATAAAAATTAATATTAAATCACAAAACTATAATAACCTTGTGTGCAACACACACATACTCTCATGTTCACAGCAAACACATTTCACTCAGATCCATGTCTCATTCACCCATTCATGTTCACTACAGGTGAGACAGAAGATGCTGAATGCTGCCACCCGTGACACAGTGAAGAAGGAGTTTGGTGGTGGTCATGTGAAGGATGAGATGTTTGGCACAGAGGAGGTACAGTAGAAGCCATTTTTTTAAACTGATATACTCTGGTTATTCTCTTACCTGACTAATGATGAGGTTAGACCTGTTGGTTCTCAGCCTTCCCTAAATGGCTGACCTCTTATTTGCTCTCACTAGGAGGACATCTGTCTGGAGGGGTATCAGCGACATATGTCCACCAGCTCCGGCCCTGCCCCACTCACAGCTGCTGAACAGGAGTTGCAGAGAATTAAAATCAACGAGGTGAGACGATAAGCATCGACTAGGTTAATTAACGGCATCGAACAGGTAAATTATTATTGCATGTGTGTACGTGTGTTTTCACATACTGAGGACAGAATGGTGGAATCCCTCATCAACTAAAATAAGGAGGGTCACACATTTACCTCAACTAATGACCATGCATTCTACATTAACCCTGCATGACTGACAACTGGGAAACAGTAACACTGGTTTGACCCCAACAATTCTAATGTATCACTTAAAAATGTAGAAAATATTTGTAAACTAAATTCAAGGTAATCATTATTCGAGGGGAATGAATAACACTAGCCTCCTCTTTGAACAGCATTCACTGGCACTGTCTAGACTAGAGAGAGTGTGAGAGTGAGAGCATAGAACATGTCCATAAATGTGTCTGTGCAGATTGCACAGCTGCGTGTGGTGTATTTACCTGTGTGAACACAATATATACTATTTAGTTAAAAATGTTATTCTACATTTTCTTGTAAAGGGATACTTGTTTTTTTGGCAATGAAGCCCTTTATCTACTTCCCCAGAGTCAGATGAACTCGTGGAAACCATTTTTATGTCTCTGAGTACAGTTTGAAGGAAGTTGCTAACTAGAGCTAGCACAATTGCTAGTTAGCATTAGCTAACATTAGCTAATGAAACTACCTCTAACATCCTTCATACTGGACACAGAGGCATTAAAATGGTATCCACGAGGTCATCTGACTCTAGGGAAGTAGATTAATTTCCAAAAACCTGTAGTATCACTTTAAGTAATAATGTATTGTGTCTGTGTATATGCTGCCCCCATCAGGTGAAAACAAAGACCAGTGTAGAGAGTAAGAGCCAAACACTGCAGGGCCTTGCTTTCCCACTGCAGGAGGATGCCAAACGGGTTCTACAACAACTTGCACAGAAACACATCAACTACATTCAGCTGGTGAGCCATATAGAAATGCCATTAGCCAACCAAATACAAACGATTGATATCTCTGGCGGCCACAATCTCAGCGATAATAGCCATGTATTCTGACCCAAGGCACACTGCCTGAGCCATACACAGTCATCTCAGTGGTAGCTGTGTAATATGTGTGTGTTGCAGAAGTTGGACACAGAGAAAGAAAGAGAAACAGAGAAAGAAATGATAGAGCTGGTTCATTCCGACCCGACAGAGGCCCAGTTTCTGTGTTGTTGTGGGTTTGTATGTGTATGTGTATGTGTGTATTTCAGGAAATGGAATCCTGGATTCCTCAAGCAGCTGATTGGTCGGCCCCATCGCTGATTGGAGCTCTGACCCCTCCCTCTAATCAGGGGAAACAGCTGGCTCTTCAATTACCAACTCCTTCACCAGCTTGATAAAAGTCAGTGTTCCTTTGTCAGAAAAATAGCTTATTTTTATGTCCTGTGTTGATTTGTTGTGGCAGTCTGTAAAAGTTTTGTGGATATTATTTTGTAGGCGCTCCTTCCAAGGTATGTGTATGCCAATAGGACTTAGTGTTTTTGGTTATTGAAATTGTTCACTAAGTATTAGTAACTATTCTGTTTCATTTGTTCCGGGGGAGAAGGGGAGCGCACCTTGGGAGTGTTTAGGTAAGAGGCCTGCGGGCACACATAACCTGTAGAATTTAATCTGTCTATGCACACTAGGTAATACCCCTGGTATTTTGTTAGCGAGCCAGTTGGTGCTAAAGGTTAGGTAAGTAGTGGGAAGGTAGGAGAGGGGACTCTTTAACTTACTTTCTTTGCTTTGGTTCCGTCCAGCCCCTTTTCCCCCACCTTACCGTGTTTTAAGGAATAATCAATTCCCTGTAACAGTATTTTTCTCTGCCTCTGTCTTTCCCCGCACCTACTAACGCACTTTTTTTTTTCACTCCACGGGGAGTTGAGATGTAGCAGGGTGTTGTGTTCCCCCCTCCAAGGGGCATATGTCTCTCACACACAGACAGACAGATGGACTGACAAACATGAAAGACCAATGGATGGTCTTACAGATGCCTCAGCCAAATTTCTCTATTGCAAATGTCACAGATCTACAGAAGAAGCCTGTCCATCTGATGTGTTGTCCATAGGTTAAACTTTCCCCAAATTCCCAGTTTTTTCCCCCCTGGAAATCCTGGTTAGAGGCTTCCTGGATTTCCTGCTTATTCCCTCGTGACTCCAGGAATCTTCCAACCAGTTTTTCTGGAAAACCAGGGCATTTGTGGAATATTACTGGAATTTTGCAACCCTAGTTATCCATACCTTGCCTGTTGTCACTAAATGTTTTGCATCAAACATGTTTGTAAAAACAGAGGATAATGAGAGGAATTCTAAGTGAGATGTAGATGTTTTTCAGTATGTTGTCTTTTTCTTATCACTGAAATGATAAGTAAAAAAAAAAAACACACACTGCATGGGACCGATGATGTTATTACAAGAGAGCCTCTTGTGGCAGCTATTAAAGGACACACAGAGGGGACAGGGAGGACACTTCTGACTAGACTACTGTAGGCTGCACCCCTGACTGGCCTGTTGAGGAAGCAAATGACCATGTTTTAACATAAGCACAGATTGTCAATATGCGCTGGCAGCCATGCATAAATAGCACAGAGCTTAGAGCCTGTTAATTAAGATCTGCAAGGAATTCCTTAATTGAAATAGCGAGTAGCCTAATAGCCCACATGCCTTTGAGAGCAGGTTAATTAAAACCTCAAACTTTTTACACGTGTAGACTAACATAAGGTAAAGGCACCCCCAAAATCCATAACTATTGACATATTACACAACATTTCTTCAACCGTGTATTGTCATTTAATACTGGTCCCACACACAGTTCCAGTTTAGTACTGCTACGGGCCTGATTCAAACATCAAGCCCTTGATTAATTGAAACAGGTGTATTACTGCTGGTCAGAGACAAAAGCCTGTACAACCATGTGTTTCCAGCCAGGTCAGCCCAGCTGGAAGACGAATTCAATAACCTTTCCAACAGTTTGTTTCAAAACTTGCCTTACTCTACTGAACAAGTCTGTCACAAATATCGAGCCATTTGAGTGGCAAATTAATGTTAGGCCACCACACCAGACCTAACATCACATTTTGTGCATCAAAGCGGGGACAGAGAGACTGAAAAACAGCTTCTATCTCAAGGCCATCAGACTGTTAAACAGTCATCCCCAGCATTGAGTTGCCAACATACTCTAGCCACTTTAATAATGGAAACATTTATTACATCAATTTATCACTACCCACTTTAAACAATGCCACTTTATATAATGTTTACATACCCTACATTACTCATCTCATATGTATATACTGTCCTCTATACCATCTACTGCATCTTGCCTATGCCGTTAGACCATCATTCATTCATATATTTGTATGTACATATTCTTATTCATTCCTTACACTTGTGTATAAGGTAGTTGTTGTGAAATTGTTAGGTTAGATTACTTGTTAGATATTACTGCATAGTCGGAACTAGAAGCACAAGCATTTCGCTACACTCTGCATTAACATCTGCTAACCATGTGTATGTGACAAATAACATATGATTTGATTTTGACATTTGTTTATAAGCAGGGGTGAAAGTAAGGCGGGTTGAACCAGGCCAAATAAAGTGTTGTACGCCATACCAGTTAAAAGTAAGTATATCATGATTAAAACAACAAGCCCCAAAAACTACAGGCTATTATACCATTATTTGACATTACTGCATATCAGCCGCATGAATAATTAGCGAACTGACTGGAAATCGGTTGGTATACGCTCCAAATTGAGTTGTGGTTTGAGGAGAACACTAACATGTTGCCAAGGCATAGATGCGTGGCCGAAACGCCCGCGGACAAGACGGAGATGAGTGGCCGAGACCGTGGCGCGCGTGGACATCCGTGAATGCATCAATTCAGCTACAAGTGTAGGCCTAATGACTTTGTCAATGGGTCAGTGTCGTTTAAGTTTTTTTGCAACAATAATTTCGTCCTCCAGATTAGATTGAGGTCATATTGTATTTGTGTCTCCCCTTTTCGTAGGCTAATTATATATGGACTAGACATCGTTTTTATTGATCTGTTTGTCAGTGTCAGCAGAGTAGGCTCCCATGTATATTTTATCATATAAAAAAATAGTGCGCGCACTTGGATATCCCGTACCCGTAAGAAATTAAATCTATTTTCACCCTCTGTTTATACGTATTTTCAGCTGACGAATGTCTATATTATTTGGAAAAACCCTATCCGTTCCGCATACCCATTATTCTAGTGACTCAATTCCCAGAATGTGTAAAGGGCTTGCTGCAGGTCTAGTGGGCGGAGATAATCGCGACGATTCTTGGAAAGTGATTAGGGGGAAGGTAGTGGTGAGGTCCGATTCCTGGCAGCAAGACCGAAAGACGGAATTACTATGATGAATTTAGACTCACCAGGTACGAGCTAAATTTGTATTTATTTTTACACTGGCATTCACAGTAACAGATTTCAAATAATAAAATGTGGACAGGCTCGGTGGCGGTGCGCATATGACGTCAGAAGCTCCGGTGTACTGAACAGTTCTCAGAATAGAATCACAGAGTATAATTCTTGGAATTGGTTCATTTTAAAAGCCGAACCCACACACCCTCCCTCACATGCTAAGAACCCATTTTAGAGACAACACTCATCTGCTGCTCTGTATCCTATTTTTCTACATTTCACATTTATTTGAGTGCTTTTGAATTAGTTTATTCATTTTCGGATGCGTCTCTATTCACTGAACATTTGCGTGAGACATTAATTAGAATAAAATAATTACATTCCTTTGTATAGACCAGCTATATTTTCGTAAAAACCGCTGTGGAATTAGACTATTGTGGAATATTGAAGACTCACCATCATGATTCTTTGTGTTCAAGGGTAAGTTCACATTCTTTTGTCCCTGTTTGATGTGACATTTCATGCTTTGAAGTTGATATTCAAAATCAAATGGCAAAGACAAAAGTCGTGTTTATCTCCCTATAAATTCCATTTAATTAAAAAAAAATTCCAGGTCATTCTTAGAATTCAGAAATAATTCAATTACTGTCAATTCCAATATTTAAATTCCAAGAACTCAATTCCCAATTAAATATTATCACTAACAATTGCACAAATTCTGCTGTGCAGATAGCCTAGCTATACTGTAAATAGAAATATACAAGTTGAAATTTAAAACAAATCCTGGAATACATTTGATACTAGGTTCATTAATTCTAATAATATTAAATTCCAAATAAATTCCCCAATTCCAATTCAAACAGTCCAAACAGTTTAAATTCTAATCCAATTAAAAATCCATAACATGAAGATTGTTTAAATTCGAATTGAATTCAACAGATTTTCCTCTTCATGCGTGATTTCAATAATTTTATTGGAATTACAAATTAAATTGGAATCGAACGCAACCCTGTTGTGAATTCAAATATTATAATACTTCCAATTGTGACAAGTCTAACCCGTATCTGAGCATCTGAATCAATTCACACTCAGTCAGTGACACTGCTTGATGTTACAAGGAAGGGAGCCATCAGAGATTTAATGTTGAGATTTGAGGTCTTGTAAAGCCACCACTCCTAAATGATGAGCGTTGTTCCAGCAAAACACCCCCCCCCCTCCCCCAACATAACATTAAGGCCAAGGGTGGACTGGCCATCTTGCATTTCAGATAAATGCCAGATGGGCTGGTCCATTTTCAGCCCATTGGGCCTGTCTAACTTGTTTTTTTTGTGTGTGCAAAATGACAATTACTTGACTAATAATGGGGGCCTCTGGAAAAAAATGGTCTGGTGTGGGGGCCTGGAGGGAAAAATGGTCTGGTGTGGGGGCCTGGAGGGAAAAATGGTCTGGTGAGGGGGCCTGGAGGGAAAAATGGTCTGGTGAGGGGGCCTGGAGGGAAAAATGGTCTGGTGTGGGGGCCTGGAGGGAAAAATGGTCTGGTGAGGGGGGCCTGGAGGGGAAAAATTGCCCGGTGTGTTAGCAATGCCAGGGCAGATTTCTGGTTCAAGTCCGCCCCCTGATTAATTAGCCTATTATTTTATTTTACCTTTATTTAACTAGGCAAGTCAGTTAAGAACAAATTCTTATTTTCAATGACAGCCTAGGAACAGTGGGTTAACTGCCTGTTCAGGGGCAGAACGACAGATTTGTACCTTGTCAGCTCGGGGGTTTGAACTTGCAACCTTCCGGTTTCTAGTCCAACGCTCTAACCACTAGGCTACCCTGCCTATGACAATATTAGGACTTGTCCTTTAACAGGATAGTGCGTAATGTAATGAATGATTCACCTGGTTGTTCCCTACTGTCTCCTACACTTGTCCTGTGCTCATTGTTGTAGTCTCTTGTTTACAGCCCCAGACCACTGCTGTCTGGCAGCCCCACAGAGGGCCCTGTGGGCATGCGGACAGGGAGCATCTCCTCACCTCACTGCCTTCACAGCACCCCTCCACAGTGGGACCCCACGAATGACCTGCGCACCATCGCCAAAAACTTCTTCTACCTTGATACCTCAGGTAATGCAAATCGAATTTCCAAACTGTAAACTCCTCCCAACAGGCTCCCTGAAACCCTTTCATGGTTTTAATGTTTTTGGTAACAATAACTACTTGCGTTTCAGTTCATCCAGTCGACTGCTTACTACAGGATTACTAAAATCTAAACCATTGAATAAGTTAATAAACTTTGACCTCTCACTCTTTGCAGGCTGGTACTGGGGAGCCATCACAGCAGGTCAGGCCCATGCAGCTCTCCAGGCAGCGTCAGAGGGGGCCTTTCTGATTCGAGACAGCAGCCATCCCCTGTACATGCTGACCCTGTCTGTTAGGACTGCCCGTGGCCCCACCAGTATACGCATCCAGTACAGTGGAGCCCGGTTTCTGCTAGACTCCAGCTCGCCAGCCCGACCCAGCCTTTTGTCCTTTCCTGACGTGCCTAGCATGGTGCAGTACTATGTAGGACCAACAAGGAAGGTGCAGAAGGGCAAGGTGGAGGAGACTCATAGCGCACAGCCCGCCCAGAGGACAGTTCAGGAGAGCACAGTAGTGCTGAAGCTCAAGCGGGCCCTGCACAAGCCCCAGGCCTTCCCCTCCCTCCAGCATATCACACGCCTCACCATCAACCGCAGCACAGGCTGTCCGGACCAGCTGCCACTGCCACGCCCACTGGTGCGCTACCTGCAGGACTACCCCTTCCATGTATGAGGGTCCTCTGGTGCTGAATTAAACTAAACAGTTCAACTAAACCTTGAGGAGCGCTGTCAGTAAGAGGTCCCTGGCAGCTGGAAACAACATCACTGCACTGGCAACTAATGGAGCCACATCAGACATACGGTTGGTCATGAGACCATGTTTGGGAAAGAACCTTCCAGAAAATGGTGCCTGGTTTTGGATTTCTCAGAGGGAAGTGGGGTTCTGTGTACCACCCCAATTCACAGAGGTGATTGACTGGAAAACATATGGTGCTAACTGTAGTGTATCCTCGTGCTATGAGGGGTAACGTTTTCTTTCTGTTTCTGAGCAGTGAATTGCTTTTCAGTCACAGATGTAAATGGTTAAATTTTTTATTTAGTCAACATTGTCATTTTTTACCCCCCCCCGACACTGTACATATCCCTTTTTTTATTAAAACAATGTTAAATGAGTTATACTGCTCCTGTCTTCAATGTCCCGTTGTCTTTTGGTGGGTCAAATGCCACAAAGAGCTTTATAGCCTACATCCACAGAAGAGAAAATGGGTTGCGTGGGCAGTGTGCCCAATCTCAGTTGTTATCTGAAGCGGTCTTTATAACAGAGATTAAACCCCCTCGTGTATAAGTGTGTACACAGCAGAATCGACTAGGCAATATAGGCTGGATTCAATGTGCCTTTGTGTAAGAGTGAATCTGAGTCAGCAGCCTAGTCAGCGGGGAGGGAGAATCCCTTGATTCGTAGAACTACTGAATGCCTTCTGGGAGGGTGAAATTCTGAGAGGGAGGGTTCTAAGAAAAGCCTCTCAGTAATTACCTTCAGCCTACTACTCGCTCGGTCACGATCACCCTCCTTTATTGCCACACAAACACACATTAGCACCTACAACGTCCTCAGGTATAAATGAAGCCCATCTACGATATGTATATGTACGTGTTTGTGAATTTCTACATTATTTGAGCTCAGTAGTGTGTACAGTACGTGGCAGATGGATGGTGGGTGTTGAGGCTGTAGCAGGCTGGTCTGAAGCCAGTGAAACAGGATCCATATCTCACACAGTCTCTCAATGCTGGTCCTGGTCCTGATCTGTGTTGCACTCTTTTTTTTGAAGGATGCAGAAACGGGGCCTATAAGCGACAGAGAGAATATGAATCAGGCGTTCAATATGAATACATTTCTTGATGGAAGGTTTTGAAAATGTAGTTATTTAACAAAGATATAGCAGTCTGATTTACTCCTGACCTGTCAGTGATGTCACGATGCGTGTGCAAGTAGTGTAACTCTTCGACACTTTCCTCTACCCACTTCTGGATGAGCTGTGGATGACGTGGGTCTACTTCCAAGTATACACGACTGCAAGACAGAAAGAAATGAAAACACAGTGAAGTGAAACTTCTCAAACCATTGAATAACAGAGATTGAAGTAGTGAGACCTGCTTTACAATAGATACAACAGAGTGACTAGACAGAAAGCTTCTTAGTGTGCGCCACAAAACGGTACATTAAAATAATATTGGCCTACTGTGAATATTCCCTTAAAAACAAACACTGTGGCCTGCATAAACACTTCCAATACAGTTTGTAGCTCCAGAACTGACTTGAGTTTCACCATATGGATATGATGAGCGGTAAGATCACTAGGAACAACGGGGGGAGGGAAATTATAGATAGCAATGATACATTCATATTGACCAATTTCAAGCGTGTGATTTTATGTTATGTTCTAGATGCAGAAAATACACCCAGTGCCTTACCCATGGTTGGATAAGAGCTTTGGAGCCAGAGTCAGAATGTGTCTCATCACCTGCATGCCATCTTTCCCCCCATCCAGAGCAGCATGGTCCTCAAACCTGAGGATGTCAGCACAGAACACTGTAGTTCATATACTTCCATTTTAACTCGAAGTGTGCGTGCATTTGTGTGTGCGTGCGACTGCTCGTCTCACCTGAGGATTTCAGGTTCAAGTGATATCATATCCTCTGAGAACAGGTACGGAGGGTTGCTGACCAAAACGGAGACTGGACTGCACATGCTCACAATTATGTCTGCATCTAGAACATAACATAAAATCACACCCTTGAAATCGGCAAATCTGAATGTAACATCTGTATGGCTTATCTTCCTTTACCGATGTTATAATATCCCTCCCCCATCATTCCTATTGACCTTACCTCTCATCACATCCATATGGTGAACCTCAAGTCGGTCCTGGAACCCCAAACTGTAACATACAGCCAATCAGGTTTGCACATATTCACAAAACATGAATTAATGTCGCTAATCAAAATCAGCTAATCAAAGTAAAATTGTTATCCTGTGTTTTCATGATTACCTGTGTGAGTTCTCTCTTGTCAGATCCACAGCATCCTTGTTTTTATCTAAAGCAATCGCTCTGAGCTGAGAGAGAGAAACCCAAATATCAGTGTTGTTTGAGTGAAGGGGCTCAGAGATCAAGGAACATGATATGAAAGAAAGGGAGAAAGTAAAAGAGGGGGAGAGCACACCTGTGGGAGGCTCTTAAGTAAACTGAGGGAGATAGCACCAGAGCCACAACCCACTTCCAGGCACCTGAAGCTGGTCTCCTCACTTAATCCAGTCCCCTGCTTCATCTGGAGATCTGTAAGCACTAGGCCAACCAACTCCTGCACAGACAGACAGACGTGCAACCATAGCTTGACAACCATAGCTTCATGTCTCTGCAATGGAAATTCTGACGACAGTCACAGAATGAAATATTTAAATGCGCTCTTATCACAAGAGATTATGGTCCCTTGTGTTTCAAACAACTTGTTTTATAGTATGTGTAAGTGACTTACCTAGTTAAATAAAGGTTAAATAAAAAATAAATAAAATAAATAAATAAAATAAAAAAGTGTGTGTGTACTCTCCCGCACCTCAGTTTCAGGCCGGGGGATAAACACGGGAGGTCTCATCTTCAGTGTCAGATCTCTGAAGTCCCACTCTTCAATCACATACTGCACTGGCATTCTGAACACACAGCACATTTCACATGTTGACGCAATGTAGGCTACACTTTCCAATGAAATTGTTAGCTTTCAGAGACAGAAGAACAGGTCAAGTGCACCGTCACTGACTAGCACGTTAAGACTAAGCTTGTATGTACCTGGTGAGACGTCTGGAACAGAGCTCCCATGTCTGCTCTGTCTGTTCTTGTGTCAGGAATTCAGCCAGCCTGTCCTGTCCAATGCCCTCTAACTGCGAGGGGAAGAGGTTGAGGGTTAGATGATTCCTTCAGTGAGAGAATGATAGACCGAAAAGGATAAAAGGTGGAAAGGTGAATATGGAAATTACTTGCAAGGATCATATTTTGGGTTCAGAAACTCACTGTTTTAGCACCAAGCAAATGTGCAATGATGTACTGGCTGGAGAGATGTGGCTCTGAGACACCTCTTTGCTGGAAATGGTCTGTCCATAACTTGACAGCTTGCTCCACCGTGAGCCTGCTAGCTGTAGGTAAGGCTGGGACGCATTCAGCCACACACGGAGACGTGCACAGCCACTGGAGGAAGGGAGGGAGCGAGACAGCAATAGGGAGAATATTACGAGGATATTACGAGGCTTCATTCAATAATGAATTCCAGTTATGTTTATACTGTAAACAACGCACTTTCCTTGCAATCCACGTGCAACACTTTATAGGAAAGGCATCTTAATTTACCTTGTGTCCAATAAATCCGTCTTTAAGTGGTTTAAAGCAGTTATAAACCTCCTTCAATGGTCTTCGTAATCGTATCCACATGGTATTCCACTTTCTCTTGACAGAAGACAAACACGTGAAGCAGTTGACATAAAGAAGGTAAAAAAATGTAGCTAATATGAAACTCCGAAATAATCGTTTGACTATATTAATGGATATTGTGTAAAACCAGCTGAATGTGGTCTAAGTAAGTTGACTGTACTAACTATTAAATACAAAATAACCAACCATTTCAATCATTCATTAGAGGTATTCACTTCCGGGCATCCTTCCTTTTTTCAGAATAATAGTGCATTAGATGAATTCATAAATCCTTCCAAAATAAAAGTTAACTGTATTTTGTCGATCCATACAATTAGGATGAAGTTAAATTAAATTATATTTTTAAGAAGAAAATTGCAGTACATGCATCAAATTAATTCATACCTGATCGACATTTATTTAACGTGTACTATAAAGATTTCATTTCCCAAATCTGACATCCATCAACTTGTTTGGCGTGTCCTGGAACGTACCCATCAGTAATGCGCAGTGCGGGAAAATTATGTTCGGGAACTCCACCATGTTTCATCGATAGCGCAAGGTTGTTGTTAGCCATATAGCTAGCTAGCATACCACTTGTTCGATTGTATTTACGCTGTGGTATATTTTTTTTGCATGACATTTAAATAGATTGGTCGTCAATTGTAAGGAAATACAAGAGGATCCAGTTGTATGTTTACACATTAGCCAGAGAGTTTAAGTAAGCTAGAGATAGCTGGACTAGCTAGCTAGGGTAGACTGTCAACAACAACCCTTCCCTGCTCTGTCAGGAATTAGGAGTCATCATAGCTACTAGCTAGCTACAGTAACAAGAGAGTGATTTACAACCACTATATACACAGCTACTGTAGGTCTTCAAAAAGACTTATCTTCAATTGAGCATTCACATTGTCTGAACGGAGTAAGAGATTGACGCAGTTGGAGTTACTTTCTTTCTTTATTATACTACCTGAAGTTTAAAGTCCTTTTTACAACGTCTTCATGGGGATGAGTCGAATAGAGTGTATATTTTTTAGTGAGTTTCACCCCACACTGGGACCAAAGATTACTTACCAGGTAGGTGTACAGTACAGTATATGTTTCGACAGTTTTTGCAACGAGTGTCAAGCTAACTTTCTAATCAAATCGCATTTTATTTGTCACATGCTTCGTATACAACCTGGCGGGTAGATTAACAGTGAACTGCTTTACTTACGGGTCCTTTTCCAACAATGCAGAGCTAAAGATAAGATCAAAAATAGAAATAGTGACGCAGTGAATAACGAGTAAATATAACATGGCTATATACAGTGGTGTAAAAATACTTTAATGTACTACTTAAGTCGTTTTTTTTGTGGTGTCTGTACTTTACTATTTATATTTTTGACAACTTTTACTTTGCTACATTCCTTGACAAAATAGTGTTCTTTTTACTCCAGACATTTTCCCGGACACCCAAAAGTACTCTCTACATTTTGAATGCTTAGCAGGACAGGAAAATGGTCCAATTCACACACGTATCAAGAAAACAACCCTGGTCATCTCTACTGCCCCTGATCTGGCAGACTCACTTGTCTTGTAGGTTCCCCTGGCTATCGATACATAAGTTTAAAAAACTAAAACGGTGCCCTCTGGTTTGCTTAATATAAGGAATTAGTAATTATTTTAATACTTAAGTATATATAAAACCAAATTCTTTTAGACTTTTACTCAAGTAGTATTTTACCAGATAACTTTTACTTGAGTCATTTTCTATTAAGTTATCTTTACTTTTACTCAAGTATGACAATTGGGTACTTTTTCCACAACTGCTATAAATAGGGTTTAGAAAATAACATGGCTATACAGGGAGTGCAAGTACTAAGTCAATGTGCAGAGGCACAAAGTAATTGAGGTACCTATGTACTGTACTGTACATACAATGCATTCGGAAAGTATTCAGAACACTTGACTTTTAACACGTTACAGCCTTATTCTAAAATGGATTATTAACTGGGTGGTTCCAGCCCTGAATGCTGATTGGCTGACAGCTGTGGTATATCAGACCGTATATCACGGGTGTGACACAACATTTATTTTTACTGCTCTAATCTAACTAGGCAAGTCAGTTAAGAACAAATTCATATTTACAATGACGGCCTACCAAAAGCAAAAGGCCTCCTGCGGGGGCAGGGATTAGAAAATATATATATGATTTCTCAGTTTGGCCGGACGGCCAGCATTAGGGAGAGTCTTGGTGGTTCCAAACTTCTTCCATTTAAGAATAATGGAGGCCACTGTGTTCTTGGGAACCTTCAATGCTGCAGAAATGTTTTGGTACCCTTCCCCAGATCTGTACCTCAACATGACCCTGTCTTGTAGTGCTATGTACAATTCCTTCAACCTCATGGTCGTAGTGCTATGTACAATTCCTTCGACCTCATGGCTTGGGTTTTACTCAGATATTTACCACAGGTGGACTCCAATCATGTTGTATAATCGTCTCAAGGATGATCAATGGAAACAGGATGCACCTGAGCTCAATTTCGAGTCTCATACCAAAGGGTCTCAATACTTATGTAAATAAGGTATCTGTTTTTTTTATTTTTAATACATTTGAAAACGTTTAGAAAAACCTGTTTTTGCTTTGTCGTTATGAGGTATTGTGTGTAGATTGATGAGTAATTTCTTTTTATTGAATCCATTTTAGAATAAGGCTTTAACGTAACAAATGTGGAAAAAGTCAAGGGTCTGAATACTTTTCGAATGCACTGTATAGGTAGGGGTAAAGTGACTATCAGCAGCTTATGTGGTAAGTGTGAGTGCGTTTCATCAGTTTGCGTGTGTGTGTTGGGGGTGTCAGTAAGTGTGTGTGGGTAGAGTCCAGTGTGTGCATAGTCACTGCTAAAGAGTTAGTGCCAAAAAAGATAAATGCAAGTAGTCCGGGTAGCCCTTTGATTAGCTGTTCAGAAGTCTTATGGCTTGGGGATAGAAGCTGTTCAGGGTCCAGTTGGTTCCAGACTTGGTGGATTGGTACCGCTTGCTGTGCGGTAGTAGCTAGAACAGTCTGTGGCTTGGGAGGCTGGAGTCTGACACTTTTTTGGGCCTTCCTCTGACATCGCCTGGCATAGAGGTCCTGGATGGCACGAAGCTCAGCCCCAGTAATGTACTGGGCCGTACTCACTACTCTGTAGTGCCTTGCGGTCGGATGCCAAGCAGTTGCCATACTGGTGATGCAGTTCGTCAAGATGCTCTCGATGGTGCAGCTGTAGAACTTTTTGAGGATTTGAGGGCCCATGCCAAGTAATTTCAGTCTCCTGAGGGGGAAGTGGCGTTGTCGTGCCCTCTTCACAATTGTGTTGGTGTGTCTGGACCATGATAGATCCTTAGTGATGTGGACACCGAGGAACTTGAAGCTCTCGACCCGCTCCACTACAGCCCTGTTGATGTGGATGGGAGCGTGCTCGTCCCGTCCGTTTCCTGTAGTCCATGATCAGCTCCTTTGTCTTGCTGACATTAAGAGAGAGGTTGTTCTCCTGGAACCACACTGACAGGTCTCTGACCTCCTCCCTATAAGCTGTCTCATTGTGTCGGTAATCAGGACTACCACCGTCGTGTTGTCGGCAAACTCAGTGATGTTGTCGGCAAACTTAGTGATGATGTTGGAGTTGTGCGTGGCCACGCAGTCGTGGGTGTACAGGGAGTACAGGAGGGGACTAAGCATGCACCTCTGAGGGGGCCCCTGTGTTGAGGGTCAGCATGGCTGTGTTATTGCCTATCCTCACCACCTGGGGGTGAGCTGTCAGGAAGTCCAGGATCCAGTTTCAGATGGAGGTGTTCAGTCCCAGAGTCCTTAGCTTAGTGATGAGCTTCGAGGGCACAATGGTGTTGAACACTAAGCTGTAGTCAATGAACAGCATTCTCACATACTGTAGGTGTTCCTTTTGTCCAGGTGGGAGAGGGCAATAAAGATTGTGTCATCTGTTGGGGCTGTGTTCTATATTTTCCCATCTTTCTATTGTGTTCTATCCTCTCCAGGTTCCAGAGGAGTACATATCCCGGGAGCTCTTTGACACAGTACAGGTGTACATCATTACCAAACCAGAACTGCAGAACAAACTCATAACTGTGTACGTACACTTGGGAATTTACATTAGGATATTCTTATTCATGGTCCAATTTAACAACAGGTCTTATTTTTCTCTCCTCTTGTGTCTGTTACTTGAACTAAATGAATAATTTATTTGGGCTGCAATTTTTTCCTTTCCTGTGGCGGTCCTCACAAGAACCAGTTTCATCATGGCGCTTGATGGCTTTTGAAACTGCACATTTTCCGAATAGACTGACCTTCATGTCTTAAAGTAATGATGGACTGTCATTTCTCTTTGCTTATTTGAGCGGTTCTTGCCATAATATGGACTTGTCTTTGATTGATGTAGAACGGCCATGGGGAAGAAGTTAATTGGTTGTCCGGTGTGCATCGAGCACAAGAAGTACAGCCGTAATGCTCTGCTCTTTAACCTGGGCCTTGTATGCGATGCAAGGACCAAGACCTGTGCCCTTGAGCCAATTGTCAAGAAGCTGTCAGGGTACCTCACAACGCTGGAGGTAAAAGGATCTCCCTGGAGGCTAGTGCTCTTTTTCAAAACATCACAAGATCTGAATGTCTTATGGGATATATGGGTCAAAGTGTTAATATTTCTCTTTATTTTGCAGCTGGAGAGTGGGTTCATATCGAACGAGGAGAGCAAACAGAAACTGCTACCTATTATGTCCACCTTGTTAGAGGAGCTAAATGCTACCGGAGCCTGTACCTTACCCATCGGTATGTGTGCATTTGTACACAGCAATGTGTCAGATAGCCTTTTCTCTTTCTCTTACACACCATTTGTTTCCTCCCTCTTATTTAGATGAGTCCAATACAATCAACCTGAAGTTGATTGAGCAGCGCAGGGACCCTCTGATCGTGCAGGAGTATGACGTGCCTGTCTTCACTCAGTGCAAAGACCACTTCATCAAATCCCAGTGGGATCTCACCACTCAACAGGTAGGTCTTTCTGCCACACCGACAGTGGCTCACACAAATAGACCCACGCCTCATCCTTACCAGAAGCGTACATACAGTGTGGCTGACATCCCATCAAGGGTTTCAGAGAAACAATGATTTGTCTATACAGTACCAGTCAAAAGTTTGGACACCTACTCATTCAAGGGTTTTTCTTTTGTACTATTAAAGCTGTCATCAAGGCAAAGGGTGGCTACTTTGAAGAATCTCAAATAGAAAATATATTTAGATTTGTTTAACACTTTTTTTTTGGTTACTACATGATTCCATATGTGCTATTTCATAGTTTTGATGTCTTCACTATTATTCTACAATGTAGAAAATAGTACAAATAAAGAAAAACCCTTGAATTAGTAGGTGTGTCCAAATTTTGGACCAGTACTGTGCAATGTCATCATGCACCTGTCTCAGATTAAAGCGCTGATGAAAAAGATGTTAGAAATTTGTTGAATTCTGTTGTAGATCCTGGCCTACATTGATGGGTTCAGGCATATCCAGAAGATATCTGCAGAAGCGGATGTTGAACTTAATCTAGTCCGGATCGCCGTACAGAATTTACTGTGAGTGCTTTAAAACTGATAATATGATGCAACAGATAATGAACCCATTGGAATAGATTCTAAGAGAACATTCTTTGATGAAACATTTCCCTTTGAAACCATGGAATAGATTCTAAGAGAACATTCTTTATGATGAAACAACATTTCCCTATGAAACCATGGAATAGATTCTAAGAGAACATTCTTTATGATGAAACAACATTTCCCTTTGAAACCATGGAATAGATTCTAAGAGAACATTCTTTATGATGAAACAACATTTCCCTTTGAAACCATGGAATAGATGCTAAAAGAACATTCTTTATGATGAAACAACATTTCCCTTTGAAACCATGGAATAGATTCTAAGAGAACATTCTTTATGATGAAACAACATTTCCCTTTGAAACCATGGAATAGATGCTAAAAGAACATTCTTTATGATGAAACAACATTTCCCTTTGAAACCATGGAATAGATTCTAAGAGAACATTCTTTTTCACAGGTATTATGGTGTTGTAACCTTGGTATCAATATTTCAGGTAATGAAACCCTCAGTAACAATACCTTCTTCTGAAATGTGCTGTGTGTGTGTGAGTGTGTCTACAGTCCTGCTAACAAACTGTATGTTGTGTCTCTCCAGTACTCCAATGTGTACTGTACAACCCCTACAGTCCAGAGCCTGATAGATGACAGGTCCATTCAGGAGGAGTGTCTCAACTATGTCACCAAGAAAGGTAACAGCCAGTTTGGAAAGTTGTAGTCAGAACAAGTTAGAATTTGTTACAGTGAGTGTATGATAAGTTCTGCTGCCTGTGTGCTTCAGGACAGAAGAGAGCCTGTTTAAGGGATGTGTTCCAGCTGTACTGTGGTCTGACTCCAGGCACCACAGTTCGTGATCTTTGCTCCCGCTACTCACAGCAGCTGCAGAGGGTAGATGAGAGGTGAGTTATTAAGCATCCATGTTGACTCATGATGTTTATGTGGTTGACATAGACCTCAATGTCCATATTTATTTATTTATTTATTTGTCAGGGACCATGTACAACATGCCATTGCACCAGATTTAGCTAGATCGCTAATCCTCATCTACGTGGAGAAGTGTAGAGAATAGTGTTGTTGATATCATGTGATGCTCAACAGGAGGCTGATCCAGTATGGACTGATGAAGGCTCTCATTCGCCGTCTGCAGAAGTATCCTGTTAAGGTGACACGAGACGAGAGGAGCCGCCCACCACGCCTTTACACTGGTTGCCATAGTTACGACGAAATCTGCTGCAAGACGGGTAGGTTAAGGCGTTTATGATGACACATTACTGGTTTTATAGTGATGACGTGTTTAGGAAGATTAATAATTACAGAGGGCTGGATAAGTATTTTGAGAAATCGTTCTATACTCTATAATCTCTCATGGCAGCGCCTTTCCCTGTATTTGCAGGAATGAGCTACAAAGAGCTGGATGAGCGCTTGGAGAATGACCCCAACATAATTGTATGCTGGAAGTGATACCCTGGCTTAATCAGCAACCACACTCACTTTGATAGAGAAAGCCATCTCTCTAACAAAGACAGACAGACACGAGGTCCGATTGTACTGAAACAGAGGCCTCCTGCTCGCCTCTCATCTGACCCACACAACTGCCTGCTGTCCAGGAGACACAATGTGGATCAACCTCGGCCAAAGATGCCTTAGAAAAGTCAGTTTATCACTGTTGTTGTCTGTGGACTTCATCCGAAATGTTCTGGAAATGATCTGTGCATTCAAAGGCTGAGACATGTAGGAATTTATATACTACTAGTATGTCACCAATGTCACCTGTTATCATCCTCAGGTTTTCCCATCCAGACTTTGAATCAATCATTGTGGGATAGTTTCATTCAGAACAATGAATGGAATAATTTAAAAAGACCACAAAAATGAGGAATGTGGCAGGTAGCCTAGCGGTTAAGAGCGTTGTGCCAGTTCAGAGAACATTCGCTAGTTCAAACTCTTGCGCCGACTAGGTTAAAAATCTGTTTATGTTCCTTTGAGCAAGGCACTTAACCCTAATTGCTCCTGTAAGTCGCTCTGGATAAGAACATCAGCTAAATGACTCAAATGTAAAATGTGCTTATTAATGTACCAAAAAATGATAATACCAACTCCTTGCAATAATAAAGATGTGTTGTTGATTTGAATGACCCATTGTCTGACTGTGTTTATCTTGCTCACTTCACCTACAGAGCCTTCAGAAAGTATGTATACCCCTCGACTTATTCCACATTGTATTACAGCCTGAATTCAAAATGGATTGAATTGGTTTTGTTTCTCACCCATCTACATGCTGTTTTTTCAATACATTTGCTAACATTTCCAAAAACATGTTTTCACTCACGTTATGATGCTTCTTAACCCCATAATGTGAGTGAAAACATGTTTTTAGAAATGTTAGCTAACTTATTGAAAATTAAATGCAGAAATACAGTCTCTAATTTACAGAAGTATTCACACCCCTGATCTCAATACATGTTAGAATCACCTTTGCCAGTGATCACAGCTGTGTCTTTCTGGTTAAGTCTCGAAGAGCTTTGTACACCTGGATTGTAGAACATTTGCACATGCTTTAAAAAATTCTTCAAGCTCTGTCAAGTTGGTTGTTGATCATTGCTAGACAGCCATTTTCAAGCATTGCCATAGGTTTTCAAGCCAATTTAAGTCTTGGAACATTCAATGTTGTCTTGGTAAGCAACTCCAGTGTATCTTTGGCCTTGTATTTTGTGTTATTTTTCTGCAGAAAGGTGAATTTGTCTCCCAGTGTCTGTTGGAAAGCAGACTGAACCAAGTATTCCTCTGATTTTGCCTGTGCTTAGCTCTATTTGTTTTTTGTTTTTTATCCTAAAAAAGAGTATACTCATAACATGATGCAGCCACCACCATGCTTGAAAATATGAAGTGGATACTCAGTAATGTGTTGTGATGGATTTGCCCCAAACATAACACTTTGTATTCAAGACAAAGTTAATTTCTTTGGCACATTTTTTGCAGTTCTACTTTTGTGCCTTGTTGAAAACAGGATGCATGTTTTGGAATATGTTTATTCTGTACAGGCTTCCTTTTTACTCTGTCAATTAGTTTACTATTTTTGAATAACTACAATGCTGTTGATGCATCCTCAGTTTTCTCCTATCACAGCCATTAAACTTTAACTTTTTGAAAGTCACCATTGGCCTAATGGTGAAATCCCTGAGTGGTTTCCCTCCTCTCCGGAGTTAGGAAGGACACCTGTATCTTTGTAGTGACTGCGTTCATTGATACACCATCCAAAGAGTAATGAATAACTTCATCATGCTCAAAGGAATATTCAATGTCTGCTTTTTTCATATGACCCATCTATCAATAGGTGCCTTTTTTTGCGAGGCATTGGACAACCTCCCTGGTCTTTGTGGTTGAATGTGTTCACTGCTCGACAGATAATTGTACATGTGGGGTACAGAGATGAGGTAGTCATTCAAAAATCATGTTAAACACTATTATTCAGTCCATGTGACTTGTTAAGCAAATGTTTACTCCTGAACTTATTTAGGCTAGCCATAACAAAGGGGTTGAATAGTTGTTGACTCAAGACATTTCAGCTTTTCATTTTGCATTAATTTTTAAAATGTTTAAAAACATATTTCCACTTTGACATAATGGGGTATTGTGTGTAGGCCAGTGAAAAAAAACTCAATTATAATCCATTTAAAATTCAGGCTATAAAACAACAAAATGTGCAAAAAAGTTGAGGTGTGTGAATATTGTAATGGGATCATCAACTAGCGCATGGTTGGGGGCCAGAACATGATTACAAATAACTTGTAGACTGCAAATTGACTGCAAGAAGCCCAAACAGATATAATATTTGACAAAACATGTGTGGGAAGACTTGGGAAAAGATTTCCTCAATGAAAATGACTTGTAGCTGATTTCCTGGTGTTTTTACAGTTTTTTAGGTCCAACAAGGAAAATTCTAAAGAAATATGTTTTTTTTTTACTTGGGATGTGGGGGGGGTATAAAACTATTTGGCCTGCGGGCCACCAGTTGGGGAACCCTGGCCTAGTTGTTACAGTGTAGTAGACCCACATGTCCTTTGTCTCCTTCTACAGGAGAGATAGAGAAGTACATTAATGGAAAATGGTTCTGTCTGAAGGTGACTAAATTGGACGGCCAGGTCTGGATTGCTCTGTACAACCTGGTGCTGAAGGAAGACTGCCAAAAGAAATATGACTTCAACAACTTCAACAAGAACCAGGGCTTAAAGGTACAGTAGTCTCAGCCAGTACTGGCGCTTCTGACAAGAGTGGCCTCTGAATCCTAACTATCAAAACTATAGCTCAGGAAGAATGTCTGTTCAGATCATTGTCCTTCAAAATCTTTTCTTATCTCCCCTCCGATTAGAAGACAGATGAGGTATCCAGGCTTTGTTTTGACTGGTGTTTTCTCTTACTATTATTTACATGATTCTCTCTCCTTCCTGAACATACGTGAGGATAGAATTATGAGCTCTGAGAGCTGTGCAGGATAGCATAGGTGGTCTATCAGACAGACCACAATGCAGACAATAAAAGTCTAACTCAAACTGAAACTTATTTTGTGTGTAGCTGTGGTTTCCTGATAGAGGTGTTAAGAGACCAGCTGGCCAACCTGGTGGAGCTCCAGCGCTTCCTCAGTCACCTCACTGTCACAGACCCTGCCCCTCCAAAGAAAGACCTAATCTTGGAACAGGTGAGGAACACGAACACACACACACGCACACGCACGCACGCCAGGGTTTCCGTTAGACGGCTTTTGCCTATAAAATAAATTAAAAGCCGATTAAGTGAAGTTGTAGCTGGGGGGCTGCATATTATACATCCCGCTTTTCACACTTCAGCACCATTCTCTCACTCCTTGCACGCTGCCTTATGTGCATCAAATCACATTTTATTGGTCACATACACATATTTAGCAGATGTTATTGAGGATGTTGCGAAATGCTTGTTCCTAGCTCCAACAGTACAGTAGTATCTAATATCTAGTATCAGCATGCATCTGCTGCTGAGGAGAGAGCGAGCAAGAGAGGAGAGAAAGTTAAAGGAAAGTTAGAGAGTATGCCTACAGTGAAAGGCCTACCAGAGGAATGTCCTTTGTATGGAGAACTTTTAATATTGTAGTGGACGAAGATGAGATGAAAGTTGGTACAACCAAATGCAGGCTATTGTGCAACTCACTATTCAGGTAGGATGCAATTTTGAAAAAATATATATTTATATAGCATTTATAATAATTTGTATTAATCATTATTATTACCGTGTATCAGTGGTCACCAACCTTTTTTGAGTCAACATCACTTTCTGAGTCAAAATGCAAGCCGAGATCTACATTAACATTACTTAAAAAACGTAAGCCTACGCAACATTAACCTATGCAGTAGGCTATAGGCCCAAAACATTATCACCGTATATGGGCTTTGCTTGAATTGCCCTGCCAATGCATTTTTGTACTTCTCTAACCATTTTATTAAAATGATATTTCAACATTTGAAGTAGGCTATATGATCACACTGGTAATAGATCAGTTGTTGTATTACTTGTGAGGCACAACTGAGTGAGCATAATAATAACCTTTTTTATATTACTGTGTTGATAGAGCCTACTTCTGATGGTCAGTCAACGTCCCTCCGCTCTCCCTTTCCTCTGCTGACACTGACCAAACATGGACTCCGTCTTCCAGCTAATGGCAAAACTCAAATTGCACCACATTATTTCTGCCTCATGCACAAATTCATGTTGTTACTAATATGATCAGATAAAGTGAAACATTCCTCGATATTAAAAAAGACCCAAGCTGCTAATAATAACAACGCAAGCCTATCGATACACTTTGACTCATTCATTGCAGCTGCAGTGTTGGTTGTAATGCGAGTGGAAGTAGGGAGAACACGCATTTTATTGCTTATAAAAGTTTTGAATACAAAGTGTTGACAGTGCTGAGTAAAAACTTAAACATGAACTCAGTCATAAAACCAGTAGCTCTTTGCTCTATTCGTTGACAGTCTCTCTCTAGTCATGGTTTTAAAAGTTTAGAAATCTCACAGTATCAACTTTGCTATAGCTTTCTTTTACGCCTGCTACGTTACGTTAATCTGAACCATCCGATTGGCCAGTGGTAGGCCTATAGCGCACTTGATCTGCTACCCCCGGGAAGGCAGAGTTTGTACCTTCAGAGATATGAAATGGTTCACAATGACAACACATCAGGTACACCTAACACTAACAGCGTGAGACGAGTAAAAAAAATATAGGAACGAAAGCCTTGTCGTTGTTTTTTACAGAAATGTTTGGTAATCAACTAGGAATTCCTTGGCGATTGACTGGTTGGTAACCACTGCTGTATATCATTGTTATCATTGTAGGCCTATTTATTAATCTAAACAAGTTTTAAACATGCATAATGCATTTTGTTTTATCTGTTGAGACATTTCTGTTTGCTAAATTAATTTTAATTGTGTGCTCCGTATTTAGTTTAAGATGGGTTATTAGTAGGCTTGTTGTAAAATAAATATCATTAAACTATTGCTGTAAATTATTGGGTATGGTAGGTACTAGCCTTTCTTGGTAATTGCTCACACTGTATCTTCGCATGTGCACAGGTTTGCTTCAAACTGTTCACAGCGTGGTATCCACAGGACCAAAACTCAAGAACGTAATTTTGTGTTGCATTTTACTCACCCGTCCAAGAATTCCACCTTTTCTCCGAGGTATCCCGGAAGTTCCCCGATGGCTCCGTTGCCGAGAGAACCCGAGGATACCAGAGTTCCCCCGAGAGCCTCCGAAGACTGGCGATTCACCTCTTCACGAGCCCATGCAACTAGGCAGAGCTAGGCGGTCTCCAGCTGAACGGTTATACAGGCTTCACACTTAGAGCTGCCTGTATTGCAGAACTACTAGTAATTTCGTCTCCACCTATCCACTAAAAGACCTTTTCATGCCATGTTGCTGTGGGAGAACCAGTCAAAATCTATCCGGGTACACCGACTCTGGGGCCAATGAGAGCTTAAAGGACGCTACACTGGCTTCTGAGCTGGATATTCCCACTCAGTCCCATTCCATTCCCATGGATGTTAGAGCACTGGACGTGCGCTCTATAGGCCGGGTCACCCACAATACCACCCCATCAACCTATGTGTATCAGGGAACCACAGCAAGACGCTCCAGCTCCTGCTCATTAAGTCTTCTCAGGTACCCATGGTATTGGGTTTCTCCTGGCTACAGCGACACAATCCCCTCATTGACTGGTGTGCCGGTGCAATCATGGGCTGAAGCCCGTTCTGCCATGCCCATTGCCTGAAGTCAGCGCAGCCTGCCCCGGGACGTCTTCCTGGGGGCTCGGAAGTTGCCCCGGACCTTTGTGGAGAAGAAGGACAAAACCCTGCGCCGTGCATCAACTACCGGGGTCTGAATGACATCACGGTGAAGAACCGTTACCTCTCATCTCCTCACCCTTTGAGCCACTCTAGGGTGCCACCGTGTTCTCCAAGCTGGAGCTATGGAAAGCCTACCACCTGGTGCGGATATGGGAAGGGGACAAGTGGAAAACTGCCTTCAACATGGCCAGTGGTCACAATGAGAATCTGGTCATGCCATTTGGCCTTACCAGCGCCCCTGCTGTGTTCCAGGCTCTGGTTAATGATGTTTTCTGTGACATGTTGAACCGGTTCATGTTCGTTTACCTCGATGACATCCTCGTCTTCACACGCTCCACCCAAGAACACGTGCTCCACGTCCGACAGGTTTCCCAACGCCTTTTTGTAAAAGCAGAGAAGTGCAAATTAAATCTCTCCACCATCCCCTTTCTGGGTTACATCATTGCTGCAGGGAATGTCCAGATGGATCCCAGGACAGTGAGAGTGGTGGTGGATTGGACCCAGCCTATGTCCAGAGTACAGCTGCAACGTTTCCTGGGATTCACCAACTTTTATCGCCTCTTTATCCAGGGCTACAGCACCCTGGCATCCCCCCTGTCTGCACTCACCTCTCTCAAGGTTCCGTTCACGTGGTCCCCAGCTGCTGATCGGGCATTCCGGGATCACAGAACACCACTATTATGTGGGGAATCATGAGCTTCTCGCTGTGAAGATGGCGTTGGAGGAGTGGAAGCAATGGCTGGAGAGGGTGGAACATCTTGTCATTGTGTGGACCGACCACAAGAACCTGGAATATCTCCACACCGCGAAGTGCCTCAATTCCAGGCAAGCTAGGTGGGCCCTACTGTTCACCCGGTTCAACTTCTCCCTCTCATACCAGCCGGGATCCAAGAATCTCAAGCCGGATGCGCAGTCACACCGCTATAGCCCCACGGCTACTACCCCAGAACCTGAGACCATCCTTCCCACCTTGTGCCTGGCGACTGCACTCAGCTGGGGAATAGGGAAGCAGGTTCGTGAGGCACAGCGTTCTCAGCCGAACGCCAGGGGAAACCCAGGTAACCGGATGTTCATTCCTTACGCGGTCCACTCCTTGGTCCTGGAGTGGGCACACTCCTCCAGGCTTTTCTGCCACCCGGGCTCCTGCCGGACCCTGGCTTTTGTGCCACAACGCTTTTGGTGGCCTACCATGGTTCTTGATGTCTCCGCATTCGTTGCCGCTTGCACGGTCTGTGCACAGAACAACACTCTTCGGCAAGCTCCATCTGGTCTCCTCCAACCTCTGCCTGTCCCTCATTGTCCCTGGTTTCACATCTACCTGGACTTTGTCATGGGTCTCCCCCGTCTGATGGCAACACCGCCATCCTGACCATAGTGGATCGGTTTTCCAAAGCTCCCACTTAATTTCTCTCTTCAAGCTACCCTCTGCCAAAGAGACGGCCCAGCTCATGGTGCAGCACGTCTTCCGGATTCATGGACTGCCAGTAGACATGGTCTCTGACCGGGGTCCTCAGTTCTCATCCCAGTTCTGGAAGGTGTTCTGCACACTCATTGGGTTGTCGGCCAGTCTGTCCTCCGGGTTCCACCCCAGTCCAACGGCTAGTTGGAGAAAACCAACCAGGACCTAGAAACTACTCTGTGCTGCCTGGTCTTCGCCAACCCCACCACCTGGAGCCAGCAGCTTGTGTGGGTTGAATATGCCTACAACACCCTTCCCTGCTACAGGCCTATCACACTTTGAGTGTTCCCTGGGGTATCAGCCCCCACTTTTCCCTAAGCAAGAAGAAGAAGTCAGCATACCTTCGGACCAGATGTTTCTCTGCCGCTGTTGTCGTACTTGAAGGAGAGTCCAGTCGGCCCTCCTCGTGACCACCTCCAGGTATTGAGGACAAGTGGATCGCCACCGGACTCCAGCTCCCCAGTATCTTCTCGGGCAGAAGGTATGGCTGTCCACCTGGGATCTGTCCCTCCGGGTGGAATCCTGCAAAATCTCTCCCCGGTTAATCGTCCCATTTCCCATCTCCAAGGTCATTATCCCCTCTGCTGTTTGTCTTCTGTTGCCCCGTACCCTCCGTATACATCCCACCTTTCATGTGTCTAGAGTTAAACCCATGTCTCACAGCCCTTTGTCTCCTGTTTCCGTTTGCCTGCCCCTGTTCTACAAATAAACTTTTGTTTCTTCGACACTGTCTGCATCTGGGTCACACCTGAAACCTGATAGTTGCAGTGTTGGGAAAGCTACTCTGAACATATAGTTTACCAAGCTACCAATTACTTCACACTGGAAGGAGTTAAGTTACACTAAAGTAGTTTACTACATTCAAAGCACTTTGTGATAAATCATATCTAAATCTGAAATGTCATAGACTACAAATTGCAAGAACTAATCACTCTGGAGTAAGATCTTAACAGAATGTGTAAGTTAGCATATTAAACACAACAACTGTTGTGTTTGGCTGCATCTCTGATCAGTCTTCTCCTTGTATGAGCTGAAAGTTTAGAGGGACGGCCAGGTCTTGGTAGATTTGAAGTGGTTTGATACTCCTTCCATTTCAATATTATCGCTTGCACAGTGCTCCTTGGGATGTTTAAAGCTTGGGAAATATTTTTGTATCCAAATCCGGCTTTAAACGTCTTCACAACAGTATCTCGGACCTGCCTGGTGTGTTCCTTGTTCTTCATGATGCTCTCTGCGCTTTTAACGGACCTCTGAGACTATCACAGTGCAGGTGCATTTATACGGAGACTTGATTACACACAGGTGGATTGTATTTATCATCATTAGTCATTTAGGTCAACATTGGATCATTCAGAGATCCTCACTGAACTTCTGGAGAGAGTTTGCTGCACTGAAAGTAAAGGGGCTGAATAATTTTGCACGCCCAATTTTTCAGTTTTTGATTTGTTAAAAAAGTTTGAAATATCCAATAAATATCGTTCCACTTCATGATTGTGTCCCACTTGTTGTTGATTCTTCACAAAAAAATACAGTTTTATATCTTTATGTTTGAAGCCTGAAATGTGGCAAAAGGTCGCAAAGTTCAAGGGGGCCGAATACTTTCGCAAGGCACTGTATATATTTTTAATGTATTATACCTTACATTGTTAGCCCAGAAAACCTAAAGTGTTATTACATACAACCGGGAAGAACTATTGGATATCAGAGAGACGTCAATTTACCAGCATACCAGCACTACGACCACGAATACGACTTTCCCAAAGCGGATGCTTTGTTTGCACCTCCCAGGGCATTTGAACTGATTCCAGAGGCCGACCCAAAACAACACCGTCAGAGGAGAGGGTGCCAGAACAGTCTTCTAGTGAGGCTTCAGATGCGCGGACACCACCCACCGCTTCCGAGTATATTACTAGCTAATGTCCAGTCCCTAGTTAACAAAGTTGACGAAATTAGGGCAAGAGTTGCTTTCCAAAGAGATATCCGGGTTTGTAACATACTCTGTTTCACGGAGACATGGCTAGCTGGGGACATGCTATCGGAGTCCGTACAGCCAATGGGATTTTCAGTGTATTGCGTCGACAGGAACAAACATCTCTCTGGTAACAAGGGCAGGGGTACACTCTGATTTACCACCCAAAGATATTCCTGAACAACATCTATTTGCACCCCTACTGGATGGAAATGACAAATGGAATGGCTGTGCTCAATGCAATGGCACTTATAAATGTAGATCCTTCAAACAGGGAAATTGATCCCAATCAAAGGTGTTATTACGTGCACCACTAAGGCAGTTATTTATCTTATAACTTGTCCTTGTGGTAAAAAAAAATATGTAGGTAAAACAAAGCGTGAATTAAAAGTACGTATCTCAGAGCATCGTAGCAACATTAAGTGTAGAAACTTTACTTACCCAGTTGCGGCCCACTTCTTGGAGGCAGGCCACTCGATTTCGTCTCTGCATTATATTGGCATCGAACATGTCACCCTACCTAGGAGAGGGGGTGACCTTGATAATTTATTGTTAAACGAGAGGTTTCCTGGATCTTTAATTTAAAGACCCTTGCGCCCTTCGGTCTCAACGTAGACTTTGATCTGAAGTCATTCTTGTGATTATTGTGACTTTGCCATTGTAATTGTTTGTAAGCTTGTGTAGTCAAATGAATTTATGATCGTATGCTATCCATTTGTTGTTCGTATACTGTTCTTTGTATGACATTTTAATATTTGATCATTAACCAATGATATTAGGCCACTTTTGGCCATGATTACAGACACCTGTGTCTTTTGACACTATATAAACGAGTCATCCCGCAGTGTTTGTGTTTATACCCTGATGAAGACAGCTTGAACTAGGTAATTACATTTTTGCATCTGAGCTCCTAGAGTGTGCGGCTCTCTTTTATTTTCAAGTTATCTACTCTGCTGGCCAGCACCTCGCCTAAATAGGTGTGCGTTTCTTTTTCTTCTAGGAAGTTAACATACACCTTATCCAAAAACATTTAAACTCAGTTTTTCACAATTCCTAACATTTAATTCAAGTAAAAATCCCCTGTCTTAGGTATGTTAGGATCACCACTTTAATTTTAAGAATGTGAAATGTCAGAATAATAGTAGAAAGTGATTTATTTCAGCTTTTATTTCTTTCATCACATTCAACTCGCCGTGTTTGGAGGACAAAGAATGCTGAGTTGCATCCAAAGAACACCATACCTACTGTGAAGCATGGGGGTGGAAACATCATGCTTTGGGGCTGTTTTTCTGCAAAGGTACCAGGACGACTGATCCGTGTAAAGGAAAGAATGAATGGGGCCATGTATCGTGAGATTTTGAGTGAAAACCTCCTTCCATCAGCAAGGCCATTGAAGATGAAACGTGGCTGGGTCTTTCAGCATGACAATGATCCCAAACACACCGCCCGGTCAACGAAGGAGTGGCTTCGTAAGAAGCATTTCAAGGTCCTGGAGTGGCCTAGCCAGTCTCCAGATCTCAACCCCATAGAAAATCTTTGGAGGGAGTTGAAAGTCCGTGTTGCCCAGCAACAGCCCCAAAACATCACTGCTCTAGAGGAGATCTGCATGGAGGAATGGGCCAAAATACCAGCAACAGTGTGTGAAAACCTTGTGAAGACTTACAGAAAACGTTTGACCTCTGTCATTGCCAACAAAGGGTATATAACAAAGTATTGAGATAAACTTTTGTTATTGACCAAATACTTATTTTCCACCATAATTTGCAAATAAATTCATTAAAAATCCTACAATGTGATTTTCTGGATTTTTTTCTAATTTTGTCTGTCATAGTTGAAGTGTACCTATGATGAAAATTACAGGCCTCTCTCATTTTTTAAGTAGGAGAACTTGCACAATTGGTGGCTGACTAAATACTTTTTTGCCTCACTGTATTCTTTACTATCTATTGCATCTTAGCCGCTCTGTCACTGCTCATCCATAAATTTTATACTTTATATTCTCATCCCATTCCTTTACTAGATTGTGTGTATTAGGTTTTGTTGTGGAATTTGTTAAGATATTAGATTTGTTGTGAAATTGTTAGATACTGCTGCACCGTCGGATCTAGAAACATTTCGCTACACTCGCAATAACATCTACTAACCATGTGTATGTGACCAATAAAATGTGATTTTACTTTATTTGTCTTACAATTAAACATCTTACTCTTACTTGTCGATCCTAGAGATATGGAACAAAATTATGCGGGACAATATGTGTGGAAGGCCATTGCCAAGTATCAAGTGAAGGAAACATTCAACTCATCTGAGAAGGACCTGAGACAACAAGCACTCAGGTAATACTGAGTCTGGTGACATTAGTAAAGGGACGGAATGAGACCAAAATCCATAAGGGAGAATGAAACCTTGGAGGGGATTCAAGACCTGCCATTGTGCATATCTGTTACAATCTATTCTCTGCTTGCATAGGAATCATCTCTGCTAGGTTGGCCCAGACCTATAACCTGGATGTGATGGAAAGTTTGATCCCTGAGAAGCCTATGTGTGGGGAGGAGGCTTCCAAGAGATGCTACCTTACCAGGGAGAATGGTACTGCCAGAGGTAAGACTGTTCACATTGTAGCACTACAGGGAAATGTTTCTACTTGAATAAATATCAAACGAATCTGTTACTAGACTTGCAAAGAATGTGTTGATATATTACAAGAGATTGTACTCAAAAGACCATGAAAAAAACATTACACCCCATGTGTTCAAGAGGTTCTACTGTGTAGCCCAAAGCAGCTGAATGAGATTATATGTCATGGGTGTCAAACTCATCTTCAACAAGGTCTGGAGGGCCACACGGAAAATTGATTGTATTTCCTTGCCGTCAAAATTAGCAAAAGATAGACCCTCTATCCAGCGTTTTTTTTGTGTGTTTTTGATACTCTCTGATGGTCAAGCTTTCATTTTGGTTATTGTTAACGAGCTGGACACGTTCATGACTGTATAAATGTAAGTCCATTACATTTCTACACAGTTTTGATTTGGTTTTAGTCATTTGAAAGTATATTAAGTTTATATTGAGTTTTCTGTTTTACTCAGACCACCTGCGGGCCAGATTGCGGGCCATAAGTTTGACACCCGTGTTCTAAGTGTTGCTGCTATGTGTTTGTAGGGAATGCCAGGTGAAGCACTGGGCCAAACACAAGGCGGCCTGCCAACTGATGACTGAAGCCACAGAAAAGCTCCAGAAGGACTTGACCATAACTCCTGAAGAGAGAAAGGTGGACATCAGCAATATATTGGACTGAGTTTTTAAATGTTTTAATTTCACCTTTATTTAACCAGGTAGGCAAGTTGAGAACAAGTTCTCATTTACAATTGCGACCTGGCCAAGATAAAGCAAAGCAGTTCGACACATTCAACGTCACAGAGTTACACATGGAGTAAAACAAACATACAGTCAATAATATAGTATAAACAAGTTTATATACGATGTGAGCAAATAAGGTGAGATAAGGGAGGTAAAGGCAAAAAAAGTGTAATGGGAGAGAAAAGAGAGGTCTTATGTGGTGACAAGTCAATGGAAAGATATTCACCTATATGCAATTTGGGATGGGATTTGAATGCAATTGTTATGGTTTTGGACTGTTAATGTTAACCTTTTGAGGTTTGTCTGTCTCAATTAAATTCCGACTTCTAGATTGTATTAATGCAAACGTTGACGGCTCCCGGGTGGCGCAACGATCTAATGCACTGCATCTCAGTGCTTGAGGAGTCACTACAGACACCCTGGTTCGAATCCAGGCTGTTTCACAACCGGCCGTGATTGGGAGTCCCATAGGGCGGCACACAATTGGCCCAGCATCATCCAGGTTTGGCCAGTGTAGGCCATCTTTGTATATAAGAATTTGTTTTTAACTGACTTGTCTAGTTAAATAAAGGTAAAACATTCATTTAAAAAAATAAATTATCAAACAGAGTTTATATCCCTTTGATCTCAGACCTGATATATCCCTTTGATCTCAGACTGAGTGGAACTCACAGGTTGAACCTGGGAAGGAGCACAACTCAAGACTTGCTAATTAAATTGTAATAATGGGCTCCTCATTAGCTTGTCATCTTACAAGTTGTTTAGCACATTTTTTTTGACAATTCTAACAATTAAATAAGCCTATGCGTCTGTCATAGATGTGAAATAGAAAAATGTTTTACAAGAAACTCCAAAGTTTGTGGCCTCATGTTTTGACTCATCATCATGGTCAGTCATCCTGGGATCAGAATCTGCCTATTGTTCAGGTAACTGCACGGTATCCATTTCACTGGGTAGTATTTCAAAGTAACTTTACCCACTTGATTGTTTAGACTCTGCGCGCCTTGAACTGTAAAAAAGGGTGTGCCTGTGAAGTTCACATGTTAACTGACAAACATATAACATATACTGTCAATGGATGATTAGTAAATGATTATCCTTAATGTAGTTTGTATTTGAATGTCACTAATGAAATAGCATACAGATACACAGTGTTCAATGGCGATGGAGGGCTGGGATTTACACACACACACATCTCCCGCGCCCGCTCTACTGTTCAAGACTCAGAAGCACCCCCTATGTGAAAACATTCCGGATGTCAAGAACAGTAGTCTGCTCTTCACTTTCTCGTCTTTCTCTCATTTTCTTGTCTTGTTATTGCGTCACATGTTGGGGTGTCCGAATAGGGTGATGAGGTCGTTATAAAGTAAACGCGCTGCTGATAATCTCGATTTTTTTTCGAATTGGGGTATTTCCGTTAAGTAGCGGATAATACATTGTTTCCAGACCAGACGCGAAACTGCCCACCTCTGCTCCGTTATTCGTAATAACTTATATGGAAACTTGGTACGATAGAAGAACATCGGGGACGAGGCATCGGCCGCTGCGGGGTGGATCCCGGATTTGGTAAATTGTTAAACTTTCAAAACAAGTCTATAGCAAGTTTTATGAATGATGTGAAATAGGCTCGGTCCCTTGCTTCTTGTGTTTCTAGGCTACCCCCTCCTCCCTCATACATCTTCATCTGTGATGCTAAACGGCTGCATGTAGGCCTGATTTACAATTATTATTCACGACATGTTTGAAGCAGAATATTGGCGATTTATTCGATTATATAATCTGACATTTGATGGTATGCAAATTAATATAACTAGTTATCTTGGTATTTAATAATAGACGGCAACGTGCTCCGTTATTAAAACAATAAAGAACAGGACAATTATAAAATAGCCTTAAAACGCTATTTTTTATTATTATTAGACCAGTTTATTGATGCAGCAAATGGCAAATTATATTAAAGTACTAACACAGATCATTTTATGCCGAGAAACAATGACTTCATTCATACTCAGTAGGCTATAGAATAGGCTATTTTATTTAGTTCAAGCTGTGGTTTCTATAGTAAGGGAAGCATAGCTGTATGGGAAGTTCTCCCCACATTTGAAGGCTAGCAACAATGTACTACTGTAGGCCAATGTCCTGTCCATGAGTTGGTGCTTCATGATTGGTGACGCTGGATTGTGTATTATTGTTTTTAGTCACAGGTGTGATGATTGCCTCTGAGTGAAGAAGGAACTGAAGCTGTGACTAACAGAATGTCTTGGGGTGAGTTCATTGAGCTCCGTGAGTTGAGGCTGCATGACAATGACCGGATTGAGCTGACCTGCTGCGAGGTGCCTCGCTCACCACCTCGCCTGGAGCGGGCCAATGCCCTGCGGATCAGCCCAGGGAAGGTCCCAGAGCTGCTCAGCCGGGTGGGCATCATCCGACTGCTGGGGGATAGCCTGGACCCACGGCTCACAGATGAGAGGGGAGAGGGACATGACTTCCAGCCCTGCAGCCATGCCCAGCCCACCTGGTGTGACCTGTGTGGAGACTTCATCTGGGGACTGTACAAACAGAGCCTGCGCTGTGCCAGTGAGTCTGTCTTCTGCTGCTGCATAGGATTGACTTCCATGATAATTATTAGGATTGTATGTCTGCATACATGTATGTCACAGGCAACCGGTGGCACCTTAATTGGGGAGGACGGGCTCATAGTAATGGCTGGAACGGAATGGTATCAAACACATGGTTTCCATGGAGTGAATGAAATGGTGGTTGATACCATTTAATTCACTCCATTCCAGACATTATTATGAGCGGTCCTCCCCTCAACAGCCTCCTGTGTTATGTAGGCCTATGTGCGTGAGTGTTATAGGGTTTAACTATGGCTAGCCTATGAGAATGTGTTTCAAGGTTATCCCACTTCTGACACCAATATAATGAAACGGGCAAGGAGTGTGGCGCGAACCCTCGACCCTCTAGCAGACATAGAAAGCATGGTCAAGAGGCAGAGTTGATTTCCGCCCGTGCAAACCAGGGTCCTACAGTATTATATAGCCTGTTTGTGTGTGCATAGGATATACTGTATGTGTTTGTTTATGTATATGCCAGGCCATAAAGCTTTAAGTCATTGTTTCTCAGATGGACTAAATGGGCTTTTTGTAAGATGGGCTCTATTCACAGGACTCAGTATTCATTAGGCCTGAATAGGCTTTAATGAGGAGTTTCTGCAAAGAGGGACATTACTGTTCCCAGCAGCGACGAACCAGCTGAGAACCAAACCGCTCGCCTGGAAATCCCAGACCCTGTTTTAGCTCTGGAGTACTTGGAAAACTCCCAAATTCAGTCAGCTGTTGGCGGCAGTCTATTCTTTAGGGCATTAAGATGGATCTAGTGTTTAAAAAAAAAAATGTCTGTGTAGGTACATGCATAATCTTCAAAGTTTACACTATGATCTTCCTTTCCTCTGGCTGAAACCGGCCCTTTAAATTGTTATGTGTGGCCATTACATGTGTGGAGAGAGAATTGAGAAGTGTAGCCTGTGTCTGAAGTGTATGGGGAATATACTGGTAAACTCTCATGACAACACCTCTTTATATGTCAAATAATCCCTCTACTGTCTAGCAATACTTGTCTGATCATGTCCTGTTTGATTAGTTAGTGACCAATTTGAAGTAATATTTTTTAGTCTGTGACTAGTTGTCAAACGTGTAATGACTCCATGTGGCCAGTGGAGGACAGCAGATAAATTAGAATCTCAAAATGTCCCAAAACTGGAGGGAATTGACATCCTAAATTGAGTAAATGGAAGTTTGTGCCAGTGCTCAACACTTCTTTTCATAGCGGACATTTCCTTACATCTGTGGAGATGTGACTTTGATTACAACCCATGATCTGATCAAATCCTGTTTTTAATTCATCACTATCTTTTCTCACAGATTGCGGATTCACATGTCACTATCGATGTCGACCTCTCATCCAATTAGATTGCAGTTTGGATCGTGGCTCCACAGTTGAACAAACATGTGCTGTAGAGACTGATACAAATGTGGTAAGAACCTCATGATCTGATGTATGCGTGTCATTTCATTTGTTTTCTCTACTCAACCTCTCATTCACCGGCCATGTCGTGTGTCATGACCACCACCTATCCACTATTCAGGCCATACTCTTTGTGGTGACATGGTGTCTGCACACTCTCTGTAATCAATCACCCTAGTCTTCTTTTCTTTCTATTCATGTTTCTTTCTATTCCATGATCCCCCTGTGTCAGGTCCTTTCAGTTCAGGTCCTCTCTCTCACAATTCCCTTTGGCTACAGTACCCTATCTATGGGCATCAATCATTTATATGTATTTTATTTGTATTTATTAATGAACCTTTATTTAACAAGGCAAGTCAGTTAAGGTTAAGAACAAATTATTATTTACAATGACGGCCTACCCCGGGCCAATTTTGCACCGCCCTATAGGACTCCCAATCACGGCCGGTTGTGATACAGCCTGGAATCGAACCAGGGTCTGCAGTGCCTTAGATTGCTGCGCCACTCGGGAGCTAGTCTTATCTGATATATTTATTTTTCTCTAAAGTGGTGCTGTTCTCTGTAGAACCATAGGCCTACATATGTCATGCATTTGTCATGTTATGAGAATCCCCTATGCTCTGCTTTCATCTGAATCCTCACATGATTTTCATTGTCTCACGTCGCATTTATTATTGGCAGACAGGAAAAGGGGGGGTATGATGTCATGGGAGTTCTAATTTTCCCTCAGCGCCCAATCATGGCCGTTTGCGCTGGTTTTGTGTATTTTCTAATCTCAACTGCCTGGGTGGGGCCTCCGCCGTCCGGGGAGAGAGATGGAAAGGCGGGGGCTGGTCCCGCATCCTGTTCTCTGCTCGTTTTGAGAAACCGAAACGTGGCCAGATTGAACAGGAAACCGACAAAAACGTGCTTTAGAACGTTGTTGAAGTTTACAGGGAGATACTAACTATACTAGCAGTCTGAATACGCTACACACTATCTGTGAATCTCAAGTTGCTGTAGTTACTACATGTTTATTACAGCGGGATACATTTTAAGATATACATTGTTTTATTAAACGGGAAACTAGGCCTATTAGTCCTCCAATCAAAGCCGAATTAGATACAATTTGAGAAATTGTAGCGAAGTCTGATCGCAATATCGTTCCAGAGTCTAACGTTACATTGCAACATTTTGATCATGAAAGACGCGGTCAGTGTTTCGGATAAGAGCCCATCCTTCGGGAAGACGTGGGGCAGCTCCACCAGTAGCGGATACTGCAGTGGGGACTCGGATTCTGAGTTCGAGCAGTACTTTACTGCTCGCACATCATTCATTTGCAAATCCAAGAAAGAGAAGGTAAGAATGATAACTTTATCAAGCAGACAGGACTATGTCAATTGCCTACCAAGCTGTTTCCATTTAGAATAGTTCTGTTTAATTGTATTTTTTATTTTACCTTTATTTAACTAGGAAAGTTCTTATTTACAATGACGGGCTACCCCGGCCAAACCCAAACGACACTGGGCCAATTGTGTGCCGCCCTATGGGACTCCCAATCACGGCCGGTTGTGAGACAGCCTGGAATTGAACCAGGGTCTGTAGTGACGCCTCTAGCACTGAGATGCAGTGCCTTAGACCGCTGCCCCACTCAGGAGCCCACTCTGTAACTTTCTTTATAGTTGCATTGTAGTTTATGATTATTCACTAATAGCGTGATTGCTGTAGTACCCCGAGTAACTATACCATGGCTCCTTTAAAAAAAAAATCATTGGGATCTGCTGTACCTCTCATATAAAACATTTCACTACAGACCCGTGTTCAATCCCAGGCTCTGTCACAGCCGGCCGCTACCAGGAGACCCATGAGCTGGCGGACAATTGGCCCAGCGCCGTCCGGGTTAGGGGAGGGTTTGCCCGGCCGGGATGTCCTTGTCCCATTGCGCTCTAGCGACTCGTTGTGGCGGGCCGGGCACATGCACGCTGACCTCGGTTGCCAGCTGTACAGTGTTTCCTCCGACACATTGGTGCTGCTGGCTTCCGGGTTAAGAAAGCAGTTTGGCTTGCTTAACATCTATATTACAATGATGACTCTTACACCCTGATGCTGAGAACCACTCACAAATTCATGTTTAGTGACGCACCCATGATACTGTACCTCTAGTTAAGTTTCGGAACACAAACACACTCATGTAGCCTACTGTTCAGTGTTCTACTCTCACATCTGAACAAACATTACACTTACAAAGCTTGCACACACAAGTCTGCATATAAGCCTGCACACATATTTCCGCAGGGTTTCAATGAGTAATGGCAAAATAAGATCATGTCTGATTAACTAATATTTCCACATCATCTTGAATGTTATTATACAGAGTACAGTACAAAGTGATAACGTCACCGTGAACATTAGTGACTCCTTAGTAGAATGAGCTGGCTCTCATTTTGTGATTGCCTATTTAATAATTAACTGCAGGACATTAACTCAGCAGCCTTTCAATCTGCATTAGGATGTAGGTTATTGATCTGGTTTATTGATCTTTTTTTCACAGCTTGACATTGCTTTATGTAGTTTTGTGCTCCATGAATTCTGGGCAGCTGTGGCCATTCATTTCTCCAATGTGTAAACATCAGCTAACTCTCCGCATTAGGAACATGATTAGTGGGATAAACAACACAAGAGCAATATAGTTTTGAATGGCACCATTCCTAAAGAGTTATTTATTTGTCCCTGTGATTTTCCTCCTGATTTAGTTATTTTTCTTGTGATTTTGCCCCAGGGTACTGATGGTAGCACGAGCCATGGAGATTAATGGCTATTGATCTATGGATCATCCCTCCACGAAAAACAGCTACTGTTGGTCCCCTAATTCAGTGTTTCCCAATCCTGGTCCCCAAGTGCCTCCAACAATACAGAGTTTTGTTGTAGCCCTTGACAAACACACCTCACTCAGCTCATTGAGGGTTTGATGATTAGTTGACAAGTTGAATCAGGTGTGCTTGTCCAGTGTTACAGTAAAAATGTGTACTGTTGGGGGTACCTGAGGACTAGGGTTGGGAAATACTGCCCTAATTGATGCGCCTACATTTTGTGCATCATATGTCCTGAATAACATCCTCACACAGGAAGCAAGAACGGACCATTAGACACCGGAAGTGCATACATGTGGTGGATACCGTGTGTCCATACCAGACATCTCAAGCGGGCGGGGGATATTTTTTTACATGAACACAGCATTAAAGAATGCAGCTCAAAGCCGTTGCAGACATTACAAACAGCTGCACGTTCCCCCATGGCGCCTCCCTCTTCAGAGATAGGAGTTCAGGAACTAGGATTGGTCAGCGCTGACATCATTGTACTCCACTACTTCCCTATTGTAAGCTATGGCTACGTTGACACTTGACAGGAAGTTTGGAATCTGATGCAACCGGTGGTCATTTGTGAAGGAAGGAGTGGAGCTTACAGGAAGTTAGCACTGTGAAGCATAGGTTACTATTTAGCACATTTACCAACTCTTCATTATACAGCAGCAACAAGTCCTGAAAAAGCAGTAATGCTGTTTCTCATACCATTTTGACCTACACCAGTCTAGTGCTTCCTTCTTCTCAGCTACTGCGGGAAAAAACCCAGCTTGTCCACCTCTGGGAATTTTCATTGGGATGATTTTCTTAACTAAATGTTTAGTTCAATTGGTCGATATGTCATGCCTCCTTAACTGTCCCTCTAATCAATTTGATTTTTTTTCAATATGAAATGTTGTGGGGTGTTAGTTTGCCCCCATTAGGCCCACATAACACATTTCTTACAGGCATGATTTTACATGCAACACATTTAAACTTGGCTTAAAGTGGTAGAACACAAAAGACTCCCAAGATAACCCTTTTTTTGTCTTTAGGAAGATGAGAGAGTAAGCCAAATGGAAAGAGGGCTTTTACGGCCTCTTCGACAATGAAAGTGTAACCAATAAATGGCTTATTGAAATATTGACTCCCTTTTCTATCTCTCTGGTCAGGATGAGCAGGTCAAATGTGGGAAGCAGCAGGAGCTGTCAGGCACAGAGATCCAGCAGAAGGTGAAGGAGTACAATGCTCAAATCAACAGCAACCTCTTTATGAACCTGGTGAGTACTAACAAGTTGCCCTTATACCTTTGTAGTAACATTGTAATAAATCTAGTATACCATTGTAATAACATTGTAATAAATCTAGTAATTCAGTAATTGCTCAGTTACAATACTGCAGAATTACACCAACAATGTAATGTCTACTATGCAATAACATGTTGATAATGTGTGTTAATGTTAAATTTTATGACAACATTTCTTCATTCTCTTCAACAGAACAAAGATGGTTCCTTCACTGGCTTCATAAAGGTCCAGTTCAAGCTGGTACGACCTGTGTCAGTTCCCCCACCGAGAAAAGGTACTGCAACACAGGATGGTGCGGTCAAGAAGAATGGGGGAGTAAAACGTTGCACCTCTTTCTACCTGCCCAAGGATATATCTAAACACCTACACATCAGCTCCCGGACATGCGCTCGTGAGGTCATCGAAGCCTTGCTAAAGAAGTTCACTGTGGTGGACAACCCTGGAAAGTTTGCCCTGTTTGAGCGCACCGAGCGTCATGACCAAGGTAAGCCTACCTCTGTGACCGGTTTTGTGGCAGCACATGTCTGTTCTTTGTTCTGCATTGACATCACATACAGTAGATAAATACAACGAGGTGCAATACAGTTGATTAATTCTATTGTCCTCCTGTATTTCTCTCAGTGTTCCTACGTAAGCTGTCTGATGACGAGCGTCCACTCGAACTGCGTCTGTGTGCTGGACCCAATGAGAAAGCCCTCAGTTTGGTATTGAAAGAGAATGAGACTGGAGAGGTCAACGTGAGTATTGAGCATGCATTGGGCATTCATTGTCAAACCAACATGGCCATTTCACATTGTGCAGCATACACTAATGCTCTGTCTCCCTCCTCTCTCTGTCCAGTGGGATGCCTTCTCTATGCCAGAGCTCAAGAACTTTGTCCGCATGTTACAGCGTGAGGAGGAGGAGCATGTCAAGCAGATTTTGCAGCGCTACGCTCTGGCCCGCACCAGAATGCAGGAGACCCAAGCTGCTGCTTCCATCCCTGGTGGTTCCTCCGCTAGTGGTTCCACCCCTGGCTGAGAAACATGTCGCCTATGGGACAACCTGCACCTCTGACTGACAACCATCACAAGATGACCAGTCATCACTGCATCCAAAGATCCCAGAGAACACAAGTGGACACCTCCCTCAAAGGAGGAGAGTGAAAGAACGAATGAGAGCGAGAGGGCGCATGAGAGCAAGAGGGCAAGCGCGTGTGAATGTGAGAGCTATCAGAAGTGCCGTACAGCTAGAGAGAGTCTGTTGATAATGAGAGTTGAGAAACAGTATATGAAACTGTGGCTGATGAGAGACTGGCTTTGTCCAGTACTGCCTCTCATTATGGGGGCGCCATTTCACTATCCTGGGTCAGCTACCTGGTTCGTAGCGTTTATCACATTATTCTTGCTGGCAGTAGGGTCCATAGATTATATCATTTATAGCTTTGGGGTAACGATCAAAGATCATTTTGAGACACCTGAGTGGGGTAAGCCATATCAAAAAGCTGTTTAACTCCCTTAATGCCAAGCAATAAGAGGGTAGCCAACCTACTAGCTAAGACAAATGTTAAACATATTCAGGTGCTGTCTGCCTCAGTATCTCCAGACCCAAATGCTAGTCAGAATAACAAGCGATGGACATTATGGGCCAGGTAGGTACCCCAGGTTTCCATTTGACCCCAATCTCTGCCACATACCTCTTGCACATCTGTACTGTGATGGATGTTACTCTTTTTGCTGTCCCTTTATGAAACTGAGTGGGAGTGCCCCATGTGTTGGGTGCACTGTGAATGTCAATTGAGAGGACAATCCCCAGGTTGATTTAATTGATAGGGAATCCCCAGGTTGATTTAATTGATAGGGGAATCTCATCCTTGAAACACTTTGAACTGGAAGCTGATGATTTTTATGGAATGTTTGTTTGTTTGTATATCTTTTCATGTTCTTTATGAGATTTTAAACCTAAAACAACAGAATAATAGAGTTGAGAATTGGATTCATATGATCAGTACATGTCTATATTGCTTGAAATAATACCTTGACTGTCAATTATTAAAAAAAAATGTTTTTACATGTCCAGTGTCAATATATTTTTTACAAAACAATAATAAATTAGCACTGTTCACATTACATAAGATATCCTTCACTAAGGTGTGGTGTCTCTTGATGATGGGGGTATTCCATTGGGATGATATTCGTTTACTAAATAATGCTATCCTCACTTGGCAGTTATGGCTAGTTGCGAGTACTTGGTTTGCGGTCCAAATACTTAAAAGACACACTCTTCCACTTACCCTCGCCTTATGCCCTTGGGGGGATACTCCGTCGCCATCTTGGCGGGTGGTCCAAATGATTAGCCAAGCAAGGGAAGTTTGCAACGTAAGGCCCTCAGGCCTCGTTTTCATTGGATTTTGCGAGTGTATAATTATGTTAATTCCGGGGTCTGAAACTCCCCATAATTCAATTCGCGACGATTGTACATCCGCTAAAAAAAGTCAGCGAAAACTTAAAAACAACATCAATGGAGAAGGCAACATACAAGTGGAATTAAAAACGAATGCAAATAAGTTTGAAATTGTGCTACTAATGCACATGATGGCACAAACACGCCTCGTTAAAAGCAAATATGTTTTTGTTTGGTTATCTTTTGAAAATTGTAGAAAAAAACATTTCCCTTCCTCAGAAGTTCCAGCTAGGCAGGCTACCGTTAGCTAGCTATCATACAGTAGGCGTATATTAATAATGATATATTTAATATAAGTAGACATGCAATCATAATTGACTGTTGCGCATATAAAGCACCCACAAGTACCTGTGGCTGAAAACACAATCATCGCGGGATGAACGAGTGACGAATTTCCATTAAAAAATAATGCCTGCCTCCTTTTTAATTTATTTATTTTATTAACAACAAATGAATACAGGAAGTACATGTGGGAACACAAGTATATATAAATAATATACAATGGACAATAGGGCTAGGGGGTACAATATCACATTATACAAGGACCTTAAGGGACATACAAACACTCATTATTCTAACAGCTTTTTGTTAGTAGAGTATTTAATTGTCTTGAAATACAGTTCAATTTATTTATGTAAGGTTAGAATATGTTTTTTTTGTTGTAAATTTACATTTGTCAATATGAAATTTGGCCAAAAGAATAATGAAATGAATTACATAAAAATGTTTCAGCTTATTTCTATCGTAGGTAAAGAATTCAAGCAGTACATCTCTCCACAATATTGTAAGATCTTCATAAACGTGTTCAATTATAAATCTACTGATGTCTTGCCACAGTTTTCTTACATGAATGCAATGCCAAAAAAGATGCAACACAATTCCTGCCTCCCTTTTTTAAATTTTATTTTATTAATATCAAATCAATACATAAAGCACACGAGGGAACACAAGCATACATAGATTACAAACAATAGACAATCGAGCTAGGGGGTACAATATCACATTACAATTACACAAGGACCTTAAGGGACATGCATATACTTACAATTCTAACAGCTTTTTTGTTAGTAGAGCATTTAACCGTCTTAAAATACAGTTCAATTTCTTTTTGTAGGGTACGAAAATGTGGTTTTCTGTTTGTAAATTTACATTTGTGTATATGAAATTTGGCCAAAAGAATAATGAAATTAATTACGTAAAAATGATTGCGCTTATTTCTATTGTATGTAAAGAATCCAAACAGTACATCTCTCCACAATAGTGTAAAATCTTCATAAATGTGTTCAATTATAAACCTATTGATGTCTTGCCAATTACTGCCTCCCTTGCCCTGCAAAGTGTCTTCTTGTCACACGTCATCAAAAGTGTCCACTTAATTTGAAAGCTGAGGAGATAGGGTGTGTCTTAAGTGTTTGGGCTGCAAACTTTGACGAAGAGAATGTTACTATTATTTCCTTGTGATGGTGTACAGAGTTAGTAAAGGATATTGTGCAAACATCTACCTACATCCTCTCCGTACTGGCTAGAGGTACATTGTTTATGTCACTCATGCGCAAGCTCAGCTGACCAACCGTGCGGTTCTTTCGATCGTTTAGACCATTCGTGACGTAGGGCGTGATTGTTTTTTTGAGATCTGTACTAGCTAGCCAGCCATTTTAGCTATTTAACAACAACAGTGTATTTGATCAACACTACCTTACTCCAAGGACGAATAGAAGTCACAGCTAAAATAATGAACATGTTACTGTAAGTGCTGTCACCATAATACACCGCTAGCTAACGTCAGCTTACCTTGCTAATTGTTAAGTTACTAGGCTAGCGTAGCAAACAGCCGTTGAGATAGTTATGTAGCTTTGGTTGATGCATTTTAAAAGCTTAATTCATTTACTATATTAAGATAACTTAGTTTGCTATCAGCTGTAATTTGAACAGTGTTACGTTAGCTAGTCATCTTGGCCAACTTCGTTCGCTAACTACTATAACTAGCTAATGTTAAATTGACCGTTTGAATGCCAACTAGTTAGCAAGCTAACCTAGCTATTTAACTTGCTAGCTAACTATTGTTTGGCCTATGTGGTAACATCAGGCTAGCTAACGCAACAGCTTGTGTGTTTTATCAGCAGTGCCTATGGCATAACTGTTCTTGTTTTCAGATCCAAACCAGGAGACAACTGACTGTCTGTACAGCTCATATACTCGTTGCCTAGGGGGTTTCACAGGGGATAATGTCCCATCACTGAAGATGGGAGGCAGTGGGTCCAAGGTGAAAGGTGCTTGGCCATTTGCTGGTTCAGGAGCTGGAGGTGATTCAGGCAGTGAGGGGCAAGAAGACCAGTCTTTGACCCGCCTCAAAGGGACCAGAAAAGCAACCCCATTTATTTTCACAAGGAGGAGGTAATAATGTTTGCTAAATGCAATATGTAGCCTATATGATATGTGATCCTTAGCGAAATACTTTCCAATACCTGATTTTGTGTGTATGTGTGTTAGCTCTCTTTACTATGATGAGGATGGGGACCTGGCTCATGAGTTCTATGAAGAGACTTTGGTGACAAAAAATGGCCGGAAGAGGTCCAAGCTGAAGAGGATTCAGAAGAACCTCATACCTCAGGTACGCTGATTGGATGATCACTTGAGAGTCCCAGACTCTGTTTTGGAAAGGTTTCCAGTTACCCATGGTTCTTGTTCTTGTTTATAATTTACTCTTGTGGGTATTGTTATCTGTTTGTAGGGAATTGTGATGCTGAACCATCCCCGGATCCATGTAGATTTTCCTGTCATCCTCTGTGAGGTGTGAATCACATTGGGCTGGTCTAATGTGGAAAAGATGTCAGTCAAAGGCTGCCCCACACTACAACTGCTCCATCTTGAACGCTGGTGTAAGATGGATGAGATGTCTGACTACAGCTGTGGACAGACCACTGAAGCTATGTTGCGGAGAGAAAGGGGAGGCGGATAGATGTTTTGGTGAAAGATAAAGGATAGAGTAAAAGTACTGCCTTTTGTGACATGTAAAGAAGTGTGTGTGTGTGGGAGAGAAAGGTAGCTCAAGATAAGGGAAGGTTTATGAATTCCCACAGTACATGTTGACCATTTTCAATTTTATCATATCTATGTCTGCCTCTGATTGGAGCCAAGACCTGCACTAGTGAACTTTTAATGTAAATAAAAATAATCTGTCTGAGTTGGAAATACTTGAATAAATGGTTTACCAGGCTAAAATACTGAGGCATCCCCTGTTTTTATGAAGTCCACATGGTTCACAGTCTACACACAATGTGGTCACAATATCGATGGTTTTGTGTTCAGCGATTTAAAGACTGATTGGCTCAATTTACTAGTCCTCTTTCTCGTTATCATAATCCTGGGAAGCTGTTGGTGAATATTTTTTTTCTCTCTGCTGTATTTCAGTTTAGGCACCAGGGGGCAGTGCTCTTTTACAGGTGGGTCTCAGGTTTGATTCTGTAACGTTTTTGGGTCAGTCATCATTTATGCCAATTGACTTTGAATAATTTAAGATGATTATGACATGACATGTGTCTAGTTGTTTATGATAAAGTGAAGTACTTTATATACATATTGAAGGTTTGGGGGAAAATATTCTAATGATAATTTGTACAGTATCTAATGGTTCATGATCATGACATATTGTCTGTTTCAGTGTTGTTTGCTCTCTTGTAGCATACGGCTGGCTATGGGCATAATGGCGATCTCTGGCCCCTGTAATTGTATGGAATGTGGTTGGGTGTGTTTCAGGGCCAGGGGTCAGACTGATGTAATTCCTCCTTCATTCCGTCCTTTGATGTTCTGCAGAGCAACTTCCTCTGAGATTGGTTACTCTCGAATGGGTGAGGCTTGTTTATGATCATAAATTCCTAAAGTGTGTTTTAGCCATACTGATGGATTTAGCAAGAAGAGTAATACATCCAAATAGCATACTGTAAGCAATTTACATGGCGTGATGGAAAAAGGTGTGTGAGGATGTAAATATGTACATTTCAGTTGCATCATGACATTTTATTTAATCAGAAAGTCCCATGGAGTTCAAATGCCATAGGCAGTTTATGTAAAGTATGTGAATTCATGGGTTGTTGGTGTAAAAATATATTTTCATACTTCTCAAAGATAAAAATGAATTTTATAAAGCCATTTCCCACATGATCTACAAAGTTCAAAATGTAACCTGTGTGAGTTACAGGCTATTATACGGTCCTATGGTCCCTCTGATTTTTAAAGTGCTTGTTTATGATGAAGGTGACAGAGTGTGTTTCCAGTTCCCCACATTGTTATCACTTCCTGGAGGTGCCTGAAGGCTGATGATGTAATGTCCATAGTCAAGGGTCAAAGGGAAGCACGCAGGATGGAGGGAAACTGCCCATCCCTTCTCGTCCCTCACTCTCTCTTTGTCTCATTCACACGCATATACTAGCAGGTGAGTCAGCAGAGCTTGGAGAACAAACAGCGGAACCGCATCAACTGAGTGACCCCCCACAGGATGAGGCCTCACCTCACTTCCAGGGTTTTTTGTCTATCATGTGCTCTCAGATCCTCCACGTTACATGCACCCTTTAGGCATATGTTTTGTTGGACTTTGCTTCTAACTATTCATTTAAAAGCTTTCAACCCCAGCCTGCTCTAAATCTTTCCATGATCTTGGCAACATGACAGCATGTGGTACTTGGTTGGTTCATTTGAGCCACTGCCAATGGCCATCTCATCTGCCTCAAGCGGAACATCTGCATGCCAGATGTCTGTGTCCAGACAGAGTTTAAATGCTACTAGTCCTAGAGATATACCATGCTTGCTTACATTAGCTATAGGTTATTCTGTAAGACTTTATATTATGGTGTAGCCTACTTAAAATTATTTATTTAGGGGTTTAAACTGTCAATTGTAAGTGTATAGATAGTTTATGAATATGTAATGAACATGTTTAAAACATTGGTTGCAATTGTATGCTTGTCATTTAACTGTTTGGCCAAAAACTGTATATGAACTCAAATGGTCCTGTGTGGCTCAATTGGTAGAGTGTGGCTTTTGCAACGCCAGGGTTGTGGCTTCCATTCCCATGGGGGACCAGTACAAAAAATGGATGCACTCACTACTGTAAGTCACTCTGGATAAGAGAGTCTGTTATAAATGACTCAAATGTATCAAACTGAGAACTCAAACTATAGGCATGGCATTCTCAGTATGTTGGGAGTGTCTACGCCAGGCTTCCTCAATAGGCGGGCCGCAGGTGATTTTTGTTGTTGGATATTAAATACTGTGAAATCGGCTCAAAGTGGTTTTTATTTAGGACATCTGTTACGAAGTATTCCCACGCATAAAAAGTGAGGCATATGTGATCGTATCCCAATGTAAACAAGGTTTGGAGTAATTATGTTTTGTCAAATAGTCTGGGATTCTTGTGGTTAATTTGCAGTACAAATGATTTATAACCATGTTCAACCCCCAAACAATCCTTTCAAGGGAAAACCGGCCCATGACTGAATGTAATTGGGACCCCTATTCTACGCTGTCAACAGCTATTAAATCTAGATAATGCAACAATATACACTATATATACAAAATTATGTGGACATCCCTTCAAATTAGTTGATTTGGCTATTTCAGCCACACCCGTTGCTGACAGGTGTGTAAAATCGAGCACACAGCCATGCAATATTCATAGGTAAATATTGGCAGTAAAATGGCTCAGTGACTTTCAACATGGTACTGTCATAGGATGACACCCTTCCAACAAGTCCGTTAATCAAATTTCTTCCCTGCTTGAGCTGCCTGGGTCAACTGTAAGTGCTGTTATTGTGATGTGGAAACGCGTAGACGCAACAACAGGTCAGTTGCGAAGTCGTAGGCCACAATCTCACAGAACGGGGATGCCGAGTGCTGAAGCGCGTAATGCGTAAAAATCGTCTGTCTTCGTTTGTAACACTCTCCCCTGAGTTCCAAATTGCCACTGGAAGCAACGTTTGCACATGAACTGTTAGTTGGGAGCTTCATGAAATGGGTTTCCATGGCATAGCAGCCTCACACAAGCCTAAGATCACCATGCGCAATGCCAAGTGTCGGCTGGAGTGGTGTAAAGCTCGCCTCCATTGGACTCTGGAGCAGTGGAAACACATTCTCTGGAGTGATAAATCACGCTTCACCATCCGGTAGTCTGAAGGACGAATCTGGGTTTGGTGGATGCCAGGAAAACGCTACCTGCCCCAATGCATAGTGCCAACTGTAAAGTTTGGTGGATGAGGAATAATGGTCTGGGGGTGTTTTTCATGGTTCAGGCTCTTTAAGTTCCAGTGAAGGAAAATCTTAATGCTACAGCATACAATGACATTCTAGACGATTCTGTGCTTCCAACTTTGTGGCAACTGTTTGAGAAAGGCCCTTTCCTGTTTCAGCATGACGATGCCCCGTGCACATAAAACAAAGTCCATACAGAAATGGATTGTCAAGATCGGTGTGGAAGAACTTGACTGGCCTGCACAGAGCCCTGACATCAACCCCATCAAACACCTTTGGGATGAACTGTAACGCAGACTGCGAGCCAGACCTCTCTAATGCTCTTGTGGCTGAATGGAAGCAAGTCCCTGCAGCATTGTTCCAACATCGAGTGGAAAACCTTCCCAGAAGAGTGTAGGCTGTTATAGCAGCAAAGGGGGGACCAACTCCATATTAATTTTGGAATGAGATGTTCGACAAGCAGGTGTCCACGTACTTTTGGTCATGTGTATTGCATCTGTTTTCAATGACCAAATTGGAAACGTTTTGGACTGACTCATTCTGAAGTGTTCAACTGACAAATTAAAGGAACTATTTTCAATTAAAAACTGGAAAGAAATATTAACTGGAAATAAATATAAGATATTAAACCTAGGTTAGTTCAATTATGTTGGTGTCATACAATATATTAAGAACCACTTGACACGCCTACAGTACAAATATCATAATTGTACGGTTTAGTTCGCCACTCCCCCCTTTTCATGCTGAATGGAACATCCTGAAGTGGTCCAGTCTCCCGCTAGTCTAGGGTAGGCGTTTCGTGCAACTGAACTGACAACAGTACAAGGTTTACGGGTACACTCACTGTCGTTTCAAGTTGTAAAGTACAGTAATAATACACGCCAGTGACATAAATGAAGTACCAGTGTTTTTACCTATTATTGCAGGGATCACTTAAAGTTTGTTTCATTCACTTTTCTCCAACTTATCTTGAGGAAAGACAAACGTGGCTTGGAATATAGCAGGACTCCATCTTTTGGGAATGCTTCCTCGTTTCTGTAAAGTATGTTTTTCTATTTTCTTTTCCACTAATTAAAACTTCCTCATGGGTAAAAGCAAAAATGTAAGGGTGTGTTTCCCGAGACAAGCGTCTACTGCTTTTTCAAGTCCACTGCTGCTAAATACTGTTTCCCAACAAACGGATTACTTTCAGTAACCTAGAACTTTCACTAAATATTAAATTCATCATCTTCATGAAAAGTGGTATTGTTTCTAGGCTTGTCATATACAGTAGGCTGCTTGATCTTAATGCATTATTCATAGAGGCTTTCACGCGGAATACAATGAATTAAACCAGCTGAACTGTTCACACCATATTATCGTCTTCGTTCTTAAACCCAGTGTATGTCTTGAACCTGTGGGGAAAGTCAGCCCTCTATTTCAACTTGTATGGTCATGGAGGTACCCAAGTAATTACAGTTGGTAGCAAATCTGAATCTATTGATTAGAAATCCCAAATATAATTTGTGATGTTCACTTCAATTTACATTTAAAATAAGTTAATGTAATTTATCTTTACAGGACAGGAGAGCAGAGTGAAAAGATATTCATTCCCCACAAAAGTCATGTTGTACTGGACTGTACTGCCTGATTGGAAAGTATTGTTGTTGGTGACTCTTCTATGGGACTGCTGCTTCTGTGCTGAGGAACTGAAGCCCACAAGATGGCCACTGTATCCCCAAAAGCCTCTGGTCCTGGCCTGGAATGCCCCGACGGAGGACTGCGGCCCGCGGCACGGTATCCATTTTCAGCTGGAACAGTTCCAGATTGTGGCATCGCCCAATGAGGGCTTTGTCCGCCAGAACCTCACCATATTTTACAAGGACCGCTTAGGGTTGTACCCCTACTATGATGAGCCTGATGGTACAGCCATGAACGGTGGGCTCCCGCAGGTTGCCAGTCTCACTCAGCATCTGGAGAAGATGCCGGAGGGCATTCAGTATTACATACGTGAACCAGGGGCCAAGGGACTGGCAGTTATTGACTGGGAGGAATGGAGACCACTGTGGATCCGCAACTGGGACTTCAAGGATGTGTACCGCAGACAGTCACGCCAGCTGGTGGCTGAGAAGAACCTAGCTTGGCCCGCAGAGCGTGTGGCTAAGGTGGCCCAGCAGGAGTTTGAGATGTCGGCTCGGAAGTTCATGCTGGAGACCCTGAGGCTGGCCAAGAGCCTGCGGCCCAACCAGCTGTGGGGGTTCTACCTGTTCCCAGACTGCTATAACCACGACTACAGGATCACTCTGGAGAACTACACGGGCCGCTGCCCTGACGTGGAGGTGGCCCGGAATGAAATGCTCAAATGGCTGTGGACTGAGAGTACAGCCCTCTTCCCTTCCGTCTACATGAGCACAGTGCTACGCTCTTCGCCCTCTGGGCGCCAGTTTGTCCGGAACCGGGTGAAGGAGGGGATGCGTCTGGCATCAGGGGGAGACGGGCTGGCACGTCCTGTCTTTGTGTATGCCCGGCCCACCTACGCCAACGTATTGGACCTGCTGACAGAGGTGAGGGGCCGTTTCACTGACAGTCACATAGTACTAACCAGGAGCACTTATCCTACCTAGACCTTTAAATAATATAGTTTTTTTTTAAGTCTTTGTATGTTTATTGGGTTGAGACAGATGGAGGTGAAAGGTATGAGAGAGAGGTTGCTGAAAGAGCACGGGAACAGATACAAATCCATGCTGGCTGCAGAACATCATACATGTCCTCCAGAGGCAGTGGCTTAGACAGATAGGCCACCCCAGGCCACCTACCTAGACCTTTTGATCAGACTGTTTACCATTGGACAGGAAATCCATCCTGCATATCATATTCCAGCTCAATTCAGTGAGAAAGTAGTCAAGGAGTTGGAAGAATAATTTCTGTTAACCAATATCTACAGCCTATAAACCTACCCTAATCCTACCCTAAAATTGATTTGAATGATGATTCCGATTCAGTTAATGTTTTGAGGATTCAATGAGTTTTAGTTTGAAACCGTTTCATATTTTTTCTGAATACTCCCTCTTTAAAATCTATTTCATCAATGGGTGTGATTTCTAACTGCTCTTTTGTGTGGTGTGTCTGTGTGTGCTGGTTTGATTGACCCTGATTCACAGACAAATTTCTCTCCGTCCTTATCTGTGGCTGCAACCCTTTCCTGCGCTATCAGCAGTCACTCCAATACTACCACTCTTTTGTATGTGTGTGAGCAGGATGGGTGTTGGACATGTTACTCGCTAACACTCCATAGTGCATTTCCTTAGGGGGCATGAGCAGATAAGAGGTGGTCATACACAAGGTCTATAGGGTCCAGTTACCTCTCGCCCCCTCTCACGCTCAACAATACTAAGTGCATGTGGTTCATTCTGGTTCTATTTCCACTGGCTGATTTGTGATGACTGTGCACGGTGTGCTTTTTGTGACAAATCTGTACTCCTATAGTCAAGATTTGTAATGATTTCATCTCTCTGCAGATGGACCTGGTCTCCACCATCGGGGAGAGTGTGGCTCTTGGGGCTGCAGGCATCATCCTCTGGGGAGACCATGCTTATGCAGGCAGCAAGGCAAGTGTCCACATAATGACATCGCTATGAATCACTGAATGACCAAATCACAGGACCTCTGACTGCTTGTCACAATATCATAGTCAATCATGTCACACACTTGATGATCAGCTGATTAGGAGTTGTGTTTTTGTAGCAGCCCCTCTTCCTATGCTTTTTGTTATTATGCTGTGAAATGGTTTGTAGTGGACTGTAAGCTTCATTTAAATTGGGGAGACGCAGGAACAACATCAATCTTTCAACTCTGTGTGTGTTTTTCTCTCTCCAGACCAGTTGCTTCAGTCTGAATGAGTACCTACAGGGTCCGCTGGGCCGGTACCTGCTCAATGTCTCCACGGCAGCAGAGCTGTGCAGCCAGAGGCTGTGCGGTTCCCAAGGACGCTGCCTGCGCAGACACCCTGACACTGACGCCTACCTGCACCTCAGCCCCCTCACCCACAACATAGTCAGCCTGGAAAATGGCAAATTCAAGGTTCAAACTCTAGGTCAGCTTGGGGAAGAGGAGATAATGGGCTTTCAGAGAGAGTTTCAGTGCCAGTGCTATAGTGGCTACCAGGGAGAGGGTTGTGGCCAGAGAGACCCCCTACAACAGAGAGGTATCGCACCTTCAGTCATGGGGACATGGGTTCACTGTCTGCTCCTGCTACTCCTCACACTCCTGCTCTGACTGATTGCATACATACATAGTTCATACAGCTACATTTAAAATGATTTAATGTGTATTGGTATACACATGACATTATCTACACACTTCCACAAAATGCACAAGCATTATATACATACACTGGGACAAATGCAAATGTATTCACTGGGGCCCAGGATGCTGTAAGTTTGGTGAATCTATGAATAGATGGTGGAACACTGTGGAACACGTACGTAGAGTTATGGTTGTTTGTGTGTTTTGATTTTCTTGATACATTGGAGGGCTCGCTGGAAATAACTTTGTTTACATTGCTCTCTCGCTCTTTCTCAGTCCCAACAATATATATCTCTCTCATGCCTGTCTCTTCTTCCCACCCCTCTCCCCTTTCCTTTCTACAACCCCCTTCCCTTTTAAGTTGTAATTTTCTCATGATCCCAGTTTGTTTTTGTGTGGTAGTTTTCAGCTTATGATGTATGTACAGGTTTGTGTTATGTGTGTGTGCCAAAATGGGACAGATGCACTTGATTTTTTTAATAGCACAAAATATTACTTAGTGCCTGACCTTTGACATTTTTATCTTTAGGTAAAAGTTCACATTTATATGAATGTATTTTCACACAAGAAAAAAGCTTTTGTTATTTTATGACAAATGTTATGACAAAAACAAGACTACTATTTTCTCTCCAGAATTGTGCATCTATTTTACTGTGTACTGTGTTTCAATCTTTCAAAATAAATCAAAGCCTTAACAACATCCAATACAAATCTTGCAGATGCATCACTCTTGCTGGTCACTGGTCTATAAGTGCCTCTCTCTGCTTTGTTTCTGGTGGATCCAAAAATCACAATGTACACATATGGGCTATAGGCCTAGACCCTTCAAACTCAACTCTGGACCTCGATACCAGTTCCACTGCATTTTTTTCATTGTTACTCTCTAATCAGGGACTGATTTAGACCTGGGACACCAGGTGTGTGTAATTATCAGGCAGAACAGAAAACCAGCAGCCTCCGGACCTCGTAGGGTAAGAGTTGGATACCCCTGGCCTAGACCTTAAATACAGGCTACTTTTGAGATTGCATTTGTCTGGCACAACCCCTTCCCCCCTATAATTGTCTGGTGCTGCCAGCCAAATGTTATTTTCAGCAATACACGTTTCCAGGAAGCTGACACATGACCTGACATTATGGAAAGACCCTGCATGTTTATAGAATTCTGAGGGCAATTCTCCACTGATCTATATATCTTTTAAAAAACAGTTTTGGGGTTTTGACATCCAAATGAGTGGGCAATAGGCTACCCTCCCGATTTTGGGGTCAAATAAAACTTTGTCTGAAGCATTGCCTTACTGTAGCCTAGGCCACAACACCATATTTGATTTAACAGCCCTCCTCTACCATAATTATAGGTTTCCTCTAGCCAAAATGATTTTGGTTCCTTTGAAGTCTTCAGCAAGAGATCCTAAAGTTTTATAGGCCTGTGTGTTTAGACACATTGCAGATAGCCAGGTCTGTTAAAATGTTAATGCACAGAGCCTGTTTATTTTAATTATCTAATTCATTAATTCATTATCCCGAGTGGTGCAGCGGTCTAAGGCACTGGTTCGAATCCAGCCTGCATCACATCCGGCTGTGATTTGGAGTCCCATAGGGCGGCATACAATTGGTCCAGCGTCGTCCGGGTTTGGCCGGGGTAGGCCATCATTGTAAATAAGAATGTGTTCTTAACTGACTTGCCTAGTTAAATAAAGGTTAAATAAAAATACAAAAATATTAAAGACAGTGCATTCTGTAGGCCTATTCTGAGAGCAATACTTTCTAATCATTTATATAATACACTATTTTCACGAGCTGAATGGGCTATAGTGGTTCCCAACCTGTCCTGTTCTGGGGACCACCAAATCACTGTAAAAAGCTCTTGACGAGAATCGCAGAATTTGCTAAACGTAAAATATTTTGGTGGTCAAATGTTGTCCATTCTAGCAGTAAATGTAGCACATAATAATATAATAATAATAATTATTATAATAATATTGTAAACTATTATAAACTATAATAATTATAATTGTTTATAATTATAATTGTTTATAATAATAATAATAATTATTATTATAAACCATTTGTATCGTGAAATTGCTTATAATACCATTAATACTCCCAACTGTTATTATGTCTGGAAGAAAAAATAGATATAAAAAAATGAATCTAAACAATTTCGCAAACCACCTGCAGCACCTTCGCGGGTGATTCAGAGCGAAATACATTTGTTCATGTATCTTTAACGAATGTCGACTGTATGAGAAAACGTTCTGCCTCGTCCTCTTTTGATTGGTGATTGGAAAATCTCCTCTGGTTTTTCAAGATGCACTGCATTTAGTTCGCGTGGCGCAAATGGTGATCCGAATTTGCACTTTGTGCAATAAAAATAACAAAGTCCGAACCCCAGGCATAGCGGACGACCTAAATCCAGCGCACCTACTTGTTTCTCCAGACCGTTTTCCTTCCTCTTTCTTACTTTGAAAAGAGAAGTTGGCTATCAGCAGATCATGCGATAGCATACACTTTTCTCTATAGTCAGTTGACTTGTATAAACCAACTATTTGCCCACGAAACCGATGATATGGGTAAGTAGACTAATAAGGAGCTGTTATTGTGTGATTTTGACTTAGCTAAGTAATGTTTATGCAGTGCATATTTTCATTAGATTCCCTTCGCACACTCAAAGTCATGTGACTTACTTCCTCACAGTAAAATAGTCGACTGGAGAACTTGAATCAGTATGTACTGACTGTGTCACTCAGGCACACTGCTTTTATTTCAATTTGGCAAAATATGGTATAAAAGTAGTGTTTTCTCTCTGCAGGTATAAAGTGCATTTTCCCTGGGGCGCTGATTCTTTGTGTGAATGTGGCCAGTATTGTTCTTAGCAGTGAGCATGAAGCAGGAGCACTCCCCACACTGTCCCAGCTGCCCTTCCTCACTGTGTGGAATGCCCCCACAGCCCAGTGTAAGAGCCGCTATGGGGTGGATCTGGACCTGGGAGTGTTCAACATAGTGAGCAATCAGAACCAGAGCTTCATGGGTGACAACATCACCATCTTCTACAATACTAAACTGGGTCTGTACCCAAGATACAACCAAGGAGAGGCAGTTAACGGCGGGGTGCCACAGAATGCCAGCCTGCTGGAGCACCTGAGGGCTTCCTCTGAGGACCTCCGGACCTACATGCCTGACAGAGACTTCCAAGGGTTGGCTGTGGTGGACTGGGAGAGCTGGAGGCCACTGTGGGAGCGCAACTGGGACGGCATGAAGGTTTACTGGGAGGGGTCCAGGGCCCTAGTGAGGGCCAAGCACCCAGACTGGAGCCCTGCTCAGGTGGAGGTGGTGGCCCGCAAGGAGTTTGAGGATGCAGCACGGGCGTTCATGGAGGGCACCCTAAGGTTGGGGGAGCAGGAGAGGCCCAAGGGAATGTGGGGCTTTTATGGCTTCCCCTCCTGCTATAACTACTACAAAAACACAACATATAACTACACAGGGGAGTGTCCTCAGACAGAGTTGAAGAGGAATGATGATCTGTTCTGGCTGTGGAACGTCTCCTCTGCCCTCTACCCAGATATCTACCTGGATATTGGGATGCGTGGTCTTGGCAACGGCATCCTCCTCTACACACACCACCGTGTCATGGAAGCCATGAGGGTGGGCGCGCAGGTGACCCCCATGGTCCCCCCTGTGTTTCCGTACGCCCGCATTGTCTACACTTACTCTCTGGAGTTCCTCTCTCAGGCAGGTGCCCCCCTAGTTCAGTATGCTGTTCTGTACTGCCAATCCCTATTGTCTATCAGTGCAATAGTATGAGTCTAAGACTGTTATGGTACGTGATACATACTGACCCCTGATTGCTACTTTGTTAGGAGGTCCTGGTCCACACGATTGGAGAGAGTGCTGCTTTAGGATCTGCAGGGATCGTACTGTGGGGAGACGATGCCTACTCCAAATCTAAGGTACATTGTAACTTAGAATTTGGTCCATTCCCTGCATATGCAAACACACACAAATAATGATTATTTGTGATTTCCTGTTTTCCAGGCGAATTGTGAGGCAATCAAAGACTACCTGGATGAAACCCTGGGCCGTTACTTGGTGAATGTGACCACAGCAGCTACTCTGTGTAGCAGGACGGTGTGCTCCTCACAGGGCCGATGCCAGAGGAGAGACAAAGTCTCCCGTGCCTACCTCCACCTGGACCCCAGTGCCTGGACTGTGGTGCCTGAGAAGAGGCCAGAGGGAGGGCAACGCTACAGGGTGCTGGGCCAACTGAAGCCACGTGAGGCTGTCTACATACAGACCCACTTCCAGTGCCAATGCTATCCTGGCTGGGGAGGTGAACACTGCTCCAAGCCCCTGTAGTTCTGATCGAGACAATCCCCTTGTGTTTAAAGGAGCATCGGTTACATTACGTTACGCTACATTACATTACTTTAGCCCACTCTGATTACTGTACTCACTCTTATGGGACACATTATACCCAGTCCTGAGCCAATAAGGTATAGAAGTATAACAATTGTAACAAGCATTGTTGCATTCGTGACCCTCATTCAGACTCCCCCTGCTCAACACCAATCTGCCTCTGACCACTCCAGATAGGTGGGTTACATGTTACCAGTTGGATGAGTTTACTAGTGAGGGATGAAGTGAGATGATATTATGAACAGTTTATTTGTAGATCACTGAGAAAGCTAGGAATAAACCATAGTTGACATTGCCATTTAAGCACCTGTCTGTTTAGAAAATAGTTTGCAGACATTTTACAAAAGTAGAAATGTAATCTTGTTAAATGACAGTTTATGACCTGGGATTATTCCTATTGGTTTCAAACACGTCACAGAAAATCAGTGGTTAAGCTTGAATCCTTAGTTGAAACAATAACAAAGGAGTCATTCCTCCTCTGTTTTGGTATTAAGCTGAGGGATGGGCCTTTTAGAAGTGTAACCATTCTCACATTTATAGACAGAGCTATGGATGCTTTTAACCATGTTTTGATGCTATACAGTGTTTACACTGTTTACCAACATTGGAGTAAAACAACATATTTTGGGTTCTGATGGGGTATGCGAGTTGAGCTAAGCTCACGATGCATTCCCAAGTTATATTCTTCAAGAATCAATGGGTATATATCATTCATAAGTCCAGAAATGGATGTAGCAACTAAGGATTCTAGCTTTAAAATAATGCTTCATTTCGGGACTTTAAGTTTTTAAAGCTATTAGAGCTAAGGAGATCCACACCAACTGGAGTGGTGCTTGGCAGTTTCAGCTGTTAGCTAATGGCAAAGTGATTCTTGAGCACCACAAATGTACTCAGAAATTTACTAGAACCCTGTGGGCGTATATGTGACTCATTAGAAATGTGATTTAATGTACTCATGATTGATACTGTATGGGTGAATGTATTGTCTACCAGATACTTCAACTGAAATGTTTTTGAATTTTACATTCAATAAATGATCTCACTGGCATATCTGTACTAAAATCACAATAGGAAGTGGTCTTCAACCATTTCAGCACAGCTGCATGTGATATCCCAACCTCGCACCACAGTGGACCTATTATGGATGCCTTGTACCCACTCTCATTTAGAAAGAACATGGTTATTTCTATACTTGTGTGTGAGCTGTTAGCAGAGGAGCAGCATGCTGAGCTCTGACAGGATTCCCTGGGTTTCCTACTGCAGGTCTGTGACCACCAGGTGGTGGTATGTAATAATTAAACTGAAACAAGAGCTTACCCAAGGCTTTATATGTAGCTACTACTGGTCACCACAGCTCAGAGTGGATTAAGTGGCTCTTTGCAAAAGATAATTGGAACCACAAAAATGTATGGATAATTTCATGCCTCAGTTTTGAAGAGCTCAAAATATGAGTGCTTATCCACAGTATTGAGCTAACAGACACTGACAGACACTGTCTCGGTGTCTTCTTAGGAACATGTGGTGACCCTGATGCCCTTGATTGATTTTCACGCAGCATGTAAGACCCTCTCTCTTCTGATAGCTGCTGTTTCAATGTAGTGTGGTTGGCTGTAATTTGGCTTTCTCCCTGGAGGATGGGCTTGCTCTTTCCCACTTCCCTCTTTATCACAGCAGATTGGATTGGGGGGAAAATGAGAAAGATATCCAAAAGCTGCTGTTTCCACACACTATTATTCCCATATATGGAAAATAGGAATATATAGGAGCCTTTTAGAATCATCAAAACTGTGGTTTCGGCCTGCACTTGCCTGACTTGAATTACACATGACATTGTATAATTTACGCAATGATAAGTAAAAAGATGAGAACAACTTAATGTTGCAACAGTCATAATAACAATTTGAATGCAAATTAGCTGTTATATTTTCTCCTTTTCCCATACTCCAATACTGAATAGAGCTGACCTGTAGCCTTCAGGTAGATCAGCTATAATGAGAGGCCACTGTGAGCATTATCTGGCTCCTGCTAGAAACACAACTCTCCAAACAATTGGCCCTCTCTCCCACTAACTAACCCCTGTCTGTCAGTTCCAGTGAGCCGGGCCCTCACTCTCCATCTCTCTATCCTCTAATCTCCACATTTGTTCATTTTGGTGTCTCGCTCTGTCACCCCTCTGTGGTCACGCCTCCCCCTCCCCTCCCCTGCCGCTCGGTCTAGAGATTGTCTCGGTGGCTCTTGGTATAATAAGTGGTTCGTCACACTCTCTGTCAGTGTCCTTCAAAAGAGTCAAGACTGATCAGGCTTCATAGAGGTCTGATGTTCTTCTGTATCTCTGCAAGGATGTGTTGTCCCTTATATGTGTGAGCAAGTCTATGTTTTTGTTCGTTGATTTTTCACTGTGGTAGGGGAGTGGGAATCAAGTCAAGTTTATTTGTCATGCACAGGACACACATGGTACACAGTACAATGAAATCAGAACCTGTTTGATGTGGTTGTATACCAACTGTGACCACACTGACTCCGAATATCTTTGACTAATGTCTTCCAAAATTACAGTACCAGTCAAAAGTTGACACACCTACTTATTTCAGGGTTTTTCTTTATTTTTACTATTTTCTACATTGTAAAATAATTGTGAAGAAAACTAGGAAATAACACATGGAATGATGTAGTAACCAAAAACGTGTTAAACAAATCAAAATATATTTTATATTTGAGATTATTCAAAGTAGCCACCCTTTGCCTTGATGAAATTTGCCTTCTCTCAACCAGCTTCACCTGGAATGCTTTTCCAACAGTTTTGAAGGAGTTCCCACCTATGCTGAGCACTTGTTGGCTGCTTTTCCTTCACTCTGCGGTCCAACTCATCCCAAACTATCTCATTTGGGTTGAGGATGGGTGATTGTGGAGGCCAGGTCATCTGATGCAGCACTCCATCACTCTCCTTATTGGTCAAATAGCCCTTAGACAGCCTGGAGGTGTGTTGGGTAATTGTCCTGTTGAAAAACAAATGATAGTCCCACTAAGCACAAACCAGATGGGATGGCATATCGCTGCAGAATGCTGTGGTAGACGTGGTGGGTAAGTGTGCCTTGAATTCTAAATAAATCACTGACAGTGTCACCAGCAAAGTACCCCCATATCATCACACCTACATGTAATTACACTTTTGTTGTTACTACATGATTCCATATGTGTTATTTCATAGTTTTGATGTCTTCACTATTATTCTACAATGTAGAAAATAGTAAAAATAAAGAAAAACCCTTGAATGAGTAGATGTGTCCAAACTTTTGACTGGTACTGTATATTTACACAGTAGCACAGAAGGCCAATGCACTCTTTGTGACCGTTTCACAGAAATAAAACTTATGAGCTCTCCTGTTTCTAGGTACACGGACACAACAGATGCTTGATGGAGGCTGAGGTGTTTGTGCAGACTGTCACACAAAATGTTCTCTGACACTTCAATAATAATATATCCATCAAATGTAAGAAAATGACATCAGGACATAGAGAGAGAGAGGGGGGGGGGCGTGGTGATAGAGGTCACAATGTCCTATTTCTCTGAGATGGGGCTCTGATTGCACTCACTTCACTGAATGGCCATTTCTCCCTCTGAGTGGCAGACAGACTCTATCTGGCTGTTGTGCATGTCATATCAACGCAATGCCTGAATGCAGACTGTTTCAAGATATTCACTTTCTTTATTCATGGAAGATAAATGAATAACCTTGTATAAACTCTCTCTCAGGGGTATGACATGAGAGGAGTGTGTATCTCTGCGCGTGCAGGTGTGTGCACATGGGTTTGTGCGCCTACCTGTGGGTGTGTGTGCGTGTGAGTTGAAGATTTGCTGTCTCTGCAGTATGTGTCCTGATGAGAGGTGACCTGACAGACTGTCACATGTGACTTCTCCACCGATGAGCAGCTCTGTTCTCAATCCCTCCATCCCTGCCAGACCCCATTAGAGCTCGGTGAACACCACCACACACAAACACACACACACCAAGGTTAACCCCATGGACCTTCAGCCAATGAGGGAAACTTGCACTTTTCAGATAAGTAATTTATTATGTAATTCATTTAAATGTGATTTATTTTTGTAAGCAGATAATCCATTTCAGAATTTTCATTTTACTGAATTTTGATCTAAGCTCATTTGAATAAAATGTTTTTTCCATATTAGTCTGGGTAATGAAGTGGATCTCCGAAGAGAGATGCTTTTGTTATGAGAGGAGGCTCTCGGTAGTGGCACAATGAAGGAGAAAACTGACATGCTGGTCACCTCACAGTGGGGAAATGCTGATTGGATTGTAGATGGGAACCAGTGAAGAATAAGAATAAAGACTTGTAATTTGCTACAAAATAGGAAGAAAATATCTTATCAGTCTCTAGTGACACCTTAAAATACCACTCATCTCATACAATTGTATGCACACAATCATATGTAAACGAGTGTAAGATGGCTGCCATTGCAAAAGGGAAGAGATCACTGCAGCTACCTCGCTTTCCAACCACGATGGCTGCCAGTGTAAAAGGAAAGGGATCACTGCAGCTACCTCGCTTTCCAACCACGATGGCTGCCATTGCAAAAGGGAAGGGATCACTGCAGCTACCTCGCTTTCCAACCACCATGGCTGCCATTGCAAAAGGGAAGGGATCACTGCAGCTACCTCGCTTTCCAACCACCATGGCTGCCATTGCAAAAGGGAAGGGATCACTGCAGCTACCTCGCTTTCCAACCACCATGGCTGCCATTGCAAAAGGGAAGGGATCACTGCAGCTACCTCGCTTTCCAACCACCATGGCTGCCAGTGTAAAAGGGAAGGGATCACTGCAGCTACCTCGCTTTCCAACCACCATGGCTGCCATTGCAAAAGGGAAGGGATCACTGCAGCTACCTCGCTTTCCAACCACAATGGCTGCCAGTGCAAAAGGGAAGGGATCACTGCAGCTACCTCGCTTTCCAACCACGATGGCTGCCAGTGCAAAAGGGAAGAGATCACTGCAGCTACCTCGCTTTCCAACCACGATGGCTGCCAGTGTAAAAGGGAAGGGATCACTGCAGCTACCTCGCTTTCCAACCACGATGGCTGCCATTGTAAAAGGGAAGGGATCACTGCAGCTACCTCGCTTTCCAACCACGATGGCTGCCAGTGCAAAAGGGAAGGGATCACTGCAGCTACCTCGCTTTCCAACCACAATGGCTGCCGTGGCAAAAGGGAAGGGATCACTGCAGCTACCTCGCTTTCCAACCACGATGGCTGCCATTGTAAAAGGGAAGGGATCACTGCAGCTACCTCGCTTTCCAACCACGATGGCTGCCATTGTAAAAGGGAAGGGATCACTGCAGCTACCTCGCTTTCCAACCACGATGGCTGCCATTGTAAAAGGGAAGGGATCACCGCAGCTACCTCGCTTTCCAACAATGATGGCTGCCAGTGCAAAAGGGAAGGGATCACTGCAGCTACCTCGCTTTCCAACCACGATGGCTGCCATTGTAAAAGGGAAGGGATCACCGCAGCTACCTCGCTTTCCAACAATGATGGCTGCCAGTGCAAAAGGGAAGGGATCACTGCAGCTACCTCGCTTTCCAACCACGATGGCTGCCATTGTAAAAGGGAAGGTATCACTGCAGCTACCTCGCTTTCCAACCACGATGGCTGCCATTGTAAAAGGGAAGGGATCACTGCAGCCACCTCGCTTTCCAACCACGATGGCTGCCATTGTAAAAGGGAAGGGATCACTGCAGCTACCTCGCTTTCCAACCACGATGGCTGCCATTGTAAAAGGGAAGGGATCACCGCAGCTACCTCACTTTCCAACAATGATGGCTGCCAGTGCAAAAGGGAAGGGATCACTGCAGCTACCTCGCTTTCCAACCACGATGGCTGCCATTGTAAAAGGGAAGGGATCACCGCAGCTACCTCGCTTTCCAACAATGATGGCTGCCAGTGCAAAAGGGAAGGGATCACTGCAGCTACCTCGCTTTCCAACCACGATGGCTGCCATTGTAAAAGGGAAGGTATCACTGCAGCTACCTCGCTTTCCAACCACGATGGCTGCCATTGTAAAAGGGAAGGGATCACTGCAGCTACCTCGCTTTCCAACCACGATGGCTGCCATTGTGTTTTGTGTTCCTTTTTCAAACAGTCTCTGAACATTAATATCAACCTGACAAATGTTGTGTTAGCAGCAGATAGAGCAATAGCGATCCCGTGTGTTGGAGGGCCTTAGCACATACCGTGCTTGGAGCTGATTTCAAATGAACTACATCCTGACACTTAGTGGCCTTTGCCTAGGCCCTGGGGACCTGAGAACCTAGTCTAAGAACAATTTGACCAAAGTTTACAACAGACAGACAACAGTTCTGTAACATCTCTACTCTCTCCTATAATATGTATGCTATGTCATTTAAAGAACTGTGTCTTTTGCTATGTCTTTTAAAGAAGTGACAGAGAGACAACAGGAGGAAGAGAGAGAGAGAGAGACAGGGAGAGAGAGATTAGAATAATGGCATTTGCAAATTTCTATACCCATATTTTTTTTAATCCACAATTCAGTCAAATTGTGTCCATCTTCTTATCATATTTTTTTATTTAATTCTTGGAGATGTAGCTTGCCTTGTGCTTTTAATTAACTTAAAGCCCCACTAAACATGACTCTTAGAGAAAAAATAATTTTTTGAACATAGAATAAACTTTTCTCAGTAATTCACTTTAATTAAACACACACACACCCCCTCTCCCCTCCCACTCACACACACACTATAGACATGAATACACATCCTTATATAAATTCAGTCTTTGTACAGGAATCCCAGGAATGCCCGTTGTTCGGCCTCAACAGAAATGTCACGGTTACATTTTGTAACCTTTACTAGAGAATGTTATCTGCTCTGATAGCGAGACAGAGCTGGGACGGGGACCACGGCGATGCGATTGGATTTGAAAGGTCCCCGTCGGAGTCATGCCCGCGGGCTATCTCCCCTTCACAGTTCAGCAACACCAGCGCTACGGCAGGCCGTCCACACCACACACCACTCTGTAAAGTTACAAGGATCTAATCTGTCCCAGTGTATCTGCGTCTCTCCACACAGAGCATCAGGCTGGGGGAAGATGGTGGGGATAGAGGAGGAGGGATGGAGAATGGAGAGAATAGAGGAGGATGGAAGAGGTTGGGGAGGGATGGAGGATGGAGAGAATAGGAGGGTTGGAGGAGGATGGAGAGAATACAGGAGGGTTGGAGGAGGATGGGGAGTAGGGATGGAGGATGGAGAGAATAGAGGACAATGGAGGAGGATGGGGAGGAGGGATGGAGGATGGAGAGAATAGAGGAGGGATGGAGGAGGATGGGGAGTAGGGATGGTGGATGGAGAGAATAGAGGAGGATAGAGGAGGATGGGGAGTAGGGATGGTGGATGGAGAGAATAGAAGAAGGTTAGAGGGGGATAGAGCAGGATGGGGAGTAGGGATGGTGGATGGAGTAGGGATGGAGGAGGGTTAGAGGAGGATGGGGAGTAGGGATGGAGGCTGGAGTAGGGATGGTGGATGGAGATAATAGAGTAGGATTAGAGGAGGATAGAGGAGGATGGGGAGTAGGGATGGAGGATGGAGTAGGGATGGTGGATGGAGAGAATAGAGTAGGATTAGAGGAGGATAGAGGAGGATGGGGAGTAGGGATGGAGGATGGAGTAGGGATGGTGGATGGAGAGAATAGAGGAGGGTTAGAGGAGGATAGAGGAGGATGGGGAGTAGGGATGGAGGATGGAGTAGGGATGGTGGATGGAGATAATAGAGGAGGGAAGGGGAGGATGGGGGATTCTCTGTCCATATTCTTCCTTGAGGTACACCATTCATGCAGGTATACGTCTCAGTCCACTCCCTTTTACACACTAGGGGGCAGTAGTAGTTAATGTAACTCAACAGGTGAAACTGGGCGCTGATATTCTCGATATTTTACTGCATGTGGATAGTCTCTCTCAGTCGTGCTGCCTGGGCGAGGTCCCTACTTGCATTTTCTCAGCCATTTTGGTTGCTTGTCATGGCTGTGTGATGTATTCACCGCTTCATATTTCATATACCAATAAATCCTACAATACTTCAACATGTTATCTTATGGTGACCTTACACATTTGCGTGGCTCAGTTGGTAGGGCATGGCATTTGTGTGGCTCAGTTGGTAGGGCATGGCATTTGCGTGGCTCAGTTGGTAGGGCATGGCATTTGCGTGGCTCAGTTGGTAGGGGATGGCATTTGTGTGGCTCAGTTGGTAGGGCATGGCATTTGCGTGGCTCAGTTGGTAGGGCATGGCATTTGTGTGGCTCAGTTTTGGTGGTGCATGGCATTTGCGTGGCTCAGTTGGTAGGGCATGGCATTTGCGTGGCTCAGTTGGTAGGGCATGGCATTTGCGTGGCTCAGTTGGTAGGGCATGGCATTTGTGTGGCTCAGTTGGTAGGGCATGGCATTTGAGTGGCTCAGTTGGTAGGGCATGGCATTTGCGTGGCTCAGTTGGTAGGGCATGGCATTTGTGTGGCTCAGTTGGTAGGGCATGGCATTTGTGTGGCTCAGTTGGTAGGGCATGGCATTTGCGTGGCTCAGTTGGTAGGGCATGGCATTTGCGTGGCTCAGTTGGTAGGGCATGGCATTTGTGTGGCTCAGTTGGTAGGGCATGGGATTTGTGTGGCTCAGTTGGTAGGGCATGGCATTTGCGTGGCTCAGTTGGTAGGGCATGGCATTTGTGTGGCTCAGTTGGTAGTGCATGGCATTTGCGTGGCTCAGTTGGTAGGGGATGGCATTTGCGTGGCTCAGTTGGTAGGGCATGGCATTTGTGTGGCTCAGTTGGTAAGGCATGGGATTTGTGTGGCTCAGTTGGTAGGGCATGGCATTTGCGTGGCTCAGTTGGTAGGGCATGGCATTTGTGTGGCTCAGTTGGTAGTGCATGGCATTTGCGTGGCTCAGTTGGTAGGGGATGGCATTTGCGTGGCTCAGTTGGTAGGGCATGGCATTTGTGTGGCTCAGTTGGTAGGGCATGGCATTTGTGTGGCTCAGTTGGTAGGGCATGGCATTTGTGTGGCTCAGTTGGTAGGGCATGGCATTTGCGTGGCTCAGTTGGTAGGGCATGGCATTTGTGTGGCTCAGTTGGTAGGGCATGGCATTTGTGTGGCTCAGTTGGTAGGGTATGGCATTTGCAATGTAAGCGTTGTGGGTTCAATTCCCATGGGGGACCAGTATGGAAGAAATGTATGAAAAATATATCCACAATCTACTCTAAGTCTCTCTGGATAAAAGCGCCTGCTAAAATGTAAACATTAAGAGTTCACACGTTTAGAGCTCATATATGGTTATTGAGTCTCTTTTTGATTGTGGATAATGCAGCAAATACTTTGAAATGTTGTCTTTGTCAGCATGTTGAAAGGTCAGAATGGATGCCAGACAAAATAAAGGCCTCCAGGAAAGGATACCTGTGTGACCGATCCAGGGTGGCAAAATGTCGGTAACTTTCCCAAAAACCCTGGTTTTCCAGAAATCCTGGTAGGAATCAGGTCTTCCTGCTTTTTACCTCTTGAATCCGGAATCTTTTAACCAGGAATTATCTCACCGAATTACAACATTGGCTCTTCGCTGTGCCCTGCCACAAGGAGTCACTAGAGCTCGATGAGCCAAGGAAAGCCCCCGGTGCCAAACACTACCCTACTACGGACAGCACTGTCCTATGGGGCTTCAGGTCACAGTCGGCTATTCTTTCTCTTCTTCTAAGCGTTAGTACATGCTTAACTGAATGAGAACAGAGACAGAATAAAGAGGCTGATGACTGGTTGCCCTATGCTGGGCAGCTGGCATTGACCCCACCCCAACGCTTTTAAAATGATAAACTTGTATTAGCTAACACAACATGCCATTGGAACACAGGAGTGATTGGGCCTCTGTACGCCTATTTCATAAAAAAATCAGTCGTTTCCAGCTACGATAGTCATTTACAACATTAACAGTGTCCACACTGTATTTCTGATCAATTTCATGTTATTTTAATGGTCAAAGCATTTGCTTTTCTTTCAAAAACAAGGACATTTCTAAGTGACCCCAAACTTCTGAACGGTAGTGTACCTGATCAAGTGCTAGAAATATGTTTTAGCTGTTATCCTCATAATTCCAGTGGAGATTTGACTTTCAATGTATGTTTAGACATCAAACATTTTTAAACACACTAGTATGCAATATTACACAACAACTTGAAAACAACAGATACCACTGAACATTTGAAATTCACAGAACTCAGCTGATTCACTGAAGTATCCTCATGTGGACCATGAACATCTCTAAAACGGTCTAATTTGGTTATGACTGCTATAGTGTTTCTGCTAGAGAGTGTTATGTTGTGGCTCCTGTGTGTGACTGTGTGACATTATGTCTCCTTGCTGTTGTTTCAAGAGGCTGCTGTTAAATGGGTCCTTGCTATCCCGGAGCTCTAACGTCACCCATTAAAGTTGACATGTAAGATGATTAAGGTAGAGGTTAAGGCTAGAGTTTCGGGTAGGGACGTCTCGAGGACCCTGGATAGCACTAACCCTGCTTAATGCTGCCTCCCAGGCTGCTCTACTCAGCCATCTTCCAAATCCCTGATTTCTGTACCTGTTTCCTAGACAACCGACTGCCGTTTAAAGGGGCAGTTCTGCTTATTGACCGCATGCCCTTGACCAGAACCACACTCACACTTGAAGCTGTGATTAGACCCTTTTTTATGGCACTTCAGATCCTTGTGGAAGGATCAGCATAGCGTGGCATTTCATGCAAAACACCTTGCACACTAAAACAAAGAGGTAGGGTTTATCCTGTGCCATCTCAAGTTGTCTGAGTGAGCTTATTATGGTACTGTAGGCTTACTGTGGATCTATTGCTTTCTACATTCACTATCATGTTCATTTAAGTGTGTGTGACAGTATACCAATACATGGTATTACTTGATGACATCTACACCCTGTCTAAAATGACGACAATATCACATTGCCAGTGGGGGATATTCAGCCCCTCTTCTATCCTCCTGTGGAGATCTCTGTCTCTCTCTGTCTCTCTCTCTAGCTTTGCTTTCTCTCCTTATATCAACCAAGAGTCTGATGTCTTAATCTGGCACTCCATAATTTATTTCCCGCTCTTAATTACTATGCGATGGTTCTAACAGGTAAACCCAGTCAAGCAAGACTAATGGGATTTCTCCCCCCAGTGTCGCAGGCAGCACAACTTTACACGGTCAGGAACAACCACCTCCATGTTGGGTTTAACTATACTGAACAAAAATATAAATGTATCATGCAACAATTTCAAAGATCTTACTGCGAAGCGCTCACTAAACAAATTTGTGCAGAAAATTTGAGAGAAATATGTTTTTTTTGTGTGTATGGAACATTTTAGGGATCTTTTATTTCAGCTCATAAAACATGGGACCAACACCTTACACCTATTTTTATTCAGTGCAGAAAGGAGCATGAAAGAGAGAAGAGACAGATGGAGGAATGCAAATGATATGTGTCAGGATGAGATTGGGCTTTTGTTTTGATGGCGCTGCTCTGCAGCTGTCTGTTGGATAGCTGTCTGTCTGGCTGCTAGCCAGGCCGCTTGTCACGAGTAGCATATTGGTTGTCAAACCAATTATAGCCTCAATAGGTTTCAGATCGTTCCTTTAACTTATTATTATTTTGTTTAAAACTCAGTCTCATTAACTTTCTTAAGGTTAAGGACGTAGACCATTTCTGTTTTAGACAGTGTGACGTGATCTTTCTTAGAGGTCATCATCTCTGAGTTGGACTAATCTAATGCCGACTAAACAAAAACCACACACACACACACACACACACACACACACACACACACACACACACACACACACACACACACACACACACACACACACACACACACACACACACACACACACACACACACACACACACACACACACACACACACACACACACACACACACACACACACACACACACACACACACACACACACAGTCTGAGCTAAGAAGCCTAACCAGCTATCTCAAGTCAAGGTCACTCAATTAGAATAGCTGAACCTGAATCTTCTCCAACTCCCTCTTTCTCTCCTCTCTCACTTTCTCTTCATATCTTCGTTTATTCTGCCTCTGTTTCTTTCACTCTCTTCTCCTTCTCTACTTTCTCTGATCGGGCAGCAGACAGCGTGTAAGTACTCTAACCCAGAGAAGTCTCTGGGAGCCCTTGCGATTGGTTCTGCTCTGTAGCACTGTTCACAATCGATTAGGAGACGGTGCGCTCCCGCTAACAGCTTTCCTCTGCTGCTCCTGTGGCTTTAATACTGTCACATAGACTCCCAACTTCACACCTAACCCTTCAACCCGCTCTTTCTCCTCTCTTTTCTGCACCTCCCTTCTCCTTTTTCCCCTCTCATTTTGAAACTCCCTAACTCTGTCACCCCGCAAAATCTCTCTCAACATCTCTTTATTCTCCCCTTCTCTCTCGCCTCGATGCTCCACTTTCTTTATTCTCACCTTCTCTCTCGCCTCGATGCTCCACTTTCTTTATTCTCCCCTTCTCTCTCGCCTCGATGCTCCACTTTCTTTATTCACCCCTTCTCTCTCGCCTCGATGCTCCACTTTCTTTATTCTCCCCTTCTCTCTCGCCTCGATGCTCCACTTTCTTTATTCTCCCCTTCTCTCTCGCCTCAATGCTCCCCTTTCTTTATTCTCCCCTTCTCTCTCGCCTCGATGCTCCACTTTCTTTATTCTCCCCTTCTCTCTCGCCTCAATGCTCCACTTTCTTTATTCTCTCCTTCTCTCTCGCCTCGATGCTTCACTTTCTTTATTCTCCCCTTCTCTCTTGCCTTGATGCTCCACTTTCTTTATTCTCCCCTCCTCTCTTGCCTCAATGCTCCACTTTCTTTATTCTCCCCTTCTCTCTCGCCTCGATGCTCCACTTTCTTTATTCTCCCCTTCTCTCTCGCCTCGATGCTCCACTTTCTTTATTCTCCCCTTCTCTCTCGCCTCAATGCTCCACTTTCTTTATTCTCCCCTTCTCTCTCGCCTCGATGCTCCACTTTCTATATTCTCCCCTTCTCTCTCGCCTCGATGCTCCACTTTCTTTATTCTCCCCTTCTCTCTTGCCTTGATGCTCCACTTTCTTTATTCTCCCCTTCTCTCTCGCCTCGATTCTCCACTTTCTTTATTCTCCCTTTCTCTCTCGCCTCGATTCTCCACTTTCTTTATTCTCCCCTTCTCTCTCGCCTCGATTCTCCACTTTCTTTATTCTCCCTTTCTCTCTCGCCTCGATTCTCCACTTTCTTTATTCTTCCCTTCTCTCTCGACTCGATTCTCCACTTTCTTTCGCTCTGCTCTCCTCATTATTAGTTGTTCACCTCCTTTCAACCCTCTGCTCTCCGGACTCACCCTGTTCTATCACCATTAATATCCTATGTTTTTCTATCTTTTATCCTCTGAGAGAGAGATACAGAGAGAGAGAGACTCGTACATTTACTCAGTGAAAACAATGTACTGAGCAAATAACAATTTGGCCTTTTACCAAATTATAGCACTCTGCACACCCTAATTGACAAACAAACAAACCAAAACAAAGGCAAAGTCTTCTCATGCTTTGTTGATTTCAAAAAAGCCTTTGACTCAATGTGGCGTGAGGGTCTGCTATTCAAATTGATGGAAAGTGGTGTTGGGGGAAAAACATGTACAGAAACAAGTGTGCGGTTAAAATTGGCAAAAAACACACACATTTCTTCACACAGGGCCGTGGGGTGAGACAGGGATGCAGCTTAAGCCCCACCCTCTTTAACATATATATCAACAAATTGGCGAGGGCACTAGAACAAACTGCAGCACCCGGCCTCACCCTACTAGAATCTGAAGTCAAATGTCTACTGTTTTCTGATTATCTGGTGCTTCTGTCACCAACCAAGGAGGGCCTACAGCATTACCTAGATCTTCTGCACAGATTCTGCCAGACCTGGGCCCCTCTGCATGCAGATTTCTGCAAAAATATCCTCTGTGTGCAACGTAAAAATAAATAAATAATGCATGCAGAGCAAATGCATGCAGAGCAAAATCTAGAAAAGAGACGTTAAATTCTACAACCACCTAATAGGAAGCATTCCCAATTTTTCCATAACAAAGACATCACCTACAGAGAGAGGAACCTGGAGGAGAGTACCCTAAGCAAGCTGGTCCTGGGGCTCTGTTTGCAAACACAAACAGGCCCCACAGAGCCCCAGGACAGCAACACAATTAGACCCAACCAAATCATGAGAAAACAAAAAGATAATTACTTGACACATTGGAAAGAATTAACAAAAATCCGGAGCAAACTAGAGTGCTATTTGGCCCTGAACAGAGAGTACACACTCGCAGAATACCTGACCACTGTGACTGACCCAAACTTAAGGAAAACTTTCACTATGTACAGACTCGGTGAGCATAGCCTTGCTATTGAGAAAGGCCGCCGTAGGCAAACCTGGCTCTCAAGAGAAGACAGGCTATGTGCACACTGCCCACAAAATGAGATGGAAACTGAGCTGCACTTCCTAACCTCCTGCCAAATGTATGACCATATTAGAGACATATATTTCCCTCAAATGACACAGATCCACAAAGAATTTGAAAATAAACCCAATTTGGATAAATTCCCATATCTGCTGGGTGACATACCACAGTATGCCATCACAGCAGCAATATTTGTGACCTGTAGCCACAAGAAAAGGGCAACCAGAGAAAAACAAACACCATTGTAAAAACAAACCATATATATAAAAAAGTCACCTTTATTTAACCAGGTAGGCCAGTTGAGAACAAGTTCTCATTTACAACTGCGACCTGGCCAAGATAAAGCAAAGCAGTGCGACACAAACAACACAGAGTTATACATGGGATAAACAAAATAACACAAAATAAAAATGTATATACAGTGTGTGCAAATGTAGTAAGATTAGGGAGGTAAGGCAATAAATAGGTCATAGTGGTGAAATAATTACAATTTAGCAATTAAACACTGGAGTGATAGATGTGCAGAAGATGAATGTGTAAGTTAAGTAGAGATACTGGTGCAAAGGAGCAAAAAAATAAATAACAATATGGGGATGAGGTAGTTGGATGGGCTATTTACAGATGTGCTGTGTACAGGTGCAATGATCGGTAAGCTGCTCTGACAGCTGGTGCTTAAAGTTAGTGGAGCTTTACCTAGCAAAGATTTATATATGACCTGGAGCCAGTGGGTTTTGCGATGAATATGAAGCGAGGGCCAGCCAACGAGAGCATACAGGTCACAGCACTCTGAGGTGCACCCATGACCAGCTCTGAAACCGGATTGCATAGTGGAGAAGGTACGGTAGGATTCTAAATGGTCGGTGATCTGTTTGTTAACTTGGCTTTCAAAGACTTTAGAAAGGCAGGGCAGGATGGATATAGGTCTGTAACAGTTTGGGTCTAGAGTGTCTCCCCATTTGAAGAGGGGGATGACCGTGGCAGCTTTCCAATCTTTGGGGATCTCAGACAATATGAAAGAGAGGTTGAACAGGCTAGTAATTGGGGTTGCAACAATTGCGGTGGATAATTTTAGAAAGAGAGGGTCCAGATTGTCTAGCCCGGCTGATTTGTAGGGGTCCAGATTTTGCAGCTCTTTCAGAACATCAGTTATCTGGATTTGGGTGAAGGAGAAATGGGGGAGGCTTGGGAAAGTTGCTGTGGGGGGTTCAGAGCTGTTGACAGGGGTAGGGATAGCCAGTTGGAAAGCATGGCCAGCCATAGAAAAATGCTTATTGAAATTCTCGATTATAGTAGATTTCCTAGCCTCCGTGCAGTGGGCTAATGGGAGGAGGTGATCTTATTCTCCATGGACTTTACAGTGTCCCAGAACGTTTTGGAGTTTGTGCTACAAGATGCAAATTTCTGTTTGAAAAAGCTAGCCTTTGCTTTTCTAACTGCCTGTGTATATTAGTTCCTAACTTCCCTAAAAAGTTGCATATCGCGTCATGAGTGTCATGACGTTGCCCTCTTTGGGTACAGCGAACACCATCCCCCTCTCTCTGCAACCAGACCGCTGTGGTCAGAGAGAGGTTATAAATTCCCTGCCTCATGGCCACACAGTATAAGAGACAGAGTGAATTTTCATAGAGAACAAATGAATTTCTTCCACCTCACAGAACTTGAGGTCCCAACAAATGTCATGTTCCGGAGAAGGTATGAAAGATCGGTGAAGAATCCAGCTACTAACTGGTCCGTATGTCACAACTTGGAAAGCTCATGGGAGACGGTGTGGCCACATTACCATAACGCTGTTTATATAATAGCCTCAGATATGAGGTTTACATCTAATTGTTGTATAAGATGAATGAGTGAATATGATACTGTTTACACAATTTTACAATGTGATTTTGGACTGTTTAATGAAGGAAACTCCAATTCCCTTTTGAGTTGAACTAAATTAGAGAACCGCCCCTGAGCCCAGTTAGGGTCTAACCACAACAGAGAGAGGGAGAGAGACGGACAATTCTACAAAATAAACAACAGCGATCAAGACGACACACTGAGCGTAAATATATATATTGATTGCAATTGTTCCCGAATGAGTGAGCGTTCATGTGTAAAGGATTAGCATTTCAATTGTTATAATTATTAACTCTGTAGTGACTTCTCAATCGACCCCCACTTCCCTTTTTGTACACCAAGCCGCGATGCCAGTTTAGCCCACTAGGGCAGATTCTCCTATCATTTCTTGTAACCATATTTACTGTTTGTTTATGCATTTCTGTGAATTACTTAGTTAGTAATAAATAAATGATTTAAGACAATTGATGTATGGATGACTCATAGTGAAGACTGAGTTCGTGCAGATAACCAACAATTTACGACGTTTAGAATGAGACTAACGTGAGGTAAAGTAAATAATTCATTAATCAGAAGACTATGGATCAGATATGAAAATATCTGAAAGGTTATATTGGGATATTATAACTTTGTAATCTGAATATTTTCCTTGGTACCCCGACTTCCTAGTTAACCTCTGCGCACCAAACCAGTGATCGCTACATAAATAGTCATATTAAACATTCATGAAAATACAAGTGTCTCACATGTTTCGAAAGCATAAAATCTTGCTAATCCAACTGCGTTGTCAGATTTAAAAAAGGATTTACTGCGAAAGAATACGATGTGATTATCTGAGGATAGAGCCCCATAAAAAACAATTTCAACCAGCACAGGCGTAACAAAATCACAAATTGAAATAAAATAAATGGTTTACCTTTGACGATCTTCCTCTGTTTGCAATCCCAATGCTCAATGTTACACAATGAATGGTCTTTTGTTTGATAAAATCCATTTTTATAGCCTAACACGAAACATTTTGTGAACCGCTTGTGCTGTGAATTCCGTCTCATTCAATTTTCGACGACACATTCAATGTAAATACACACACTAAACGTGACTTTTCCAGTCATGTTTGGTTTCATTGCTATCAACTGGTTTGTTTGTAACACAACCAAACTTGATGGGTGATTTCGCGGGACGTATTGACTGAAAGAAACCGATTTGGTTTCTTTTTGGATCTGATTGACTGTATTATAACCCAATGACCACTGATCGTCTTGAAATCTAGCTGGTTAGATAGCCAATGAGCTGAGGTATATGGCAATATGTCATGTTTATGTGTTGGAAGACCAACCCATGTAGTAAACTCCTGCATAAAGACGGTCATTCGCTATTGAAGATTCATACTGGAAGGAGCCAAGCTTGTGACGCACAGCACTTTTTCGGTAATGCGCATCTTCAGCTGTTTATATATCGAAAGATAAGACAAATACACACGCCCTACTGCTACGCCATCTTAGACAAAATGTATGTTTATTTATTATCCCTTTTGCACTTGAACTATTTGCACATTGTTACAACAAATCAAATCAAATCAAATCAAAATCAAATGTATTTATATAGCCCTTCGTACATCAGCTGATATCTCAAAGTGCTGTACAGAAACCCAGCCTAAAACCCCAAACAGCAAACAATGCAGGTGTAAAAGCACGGTGGCTAGGAAAAACTCCCTAGAAAGGCCAAAACCTAGGAAGAAACCTAGAGAGGAACCAGGCTGTGGGGTGGCCAGTCCTCTTCTGGCTGTGCCGGGTAGAGATTATAACAGAACATGACCAAGATGTTAAAATGTTCATAAATGACCAGCATGGTCGAATAATAATAAGGCAGAACAGTTGAAACTGGAGCAGCAGCACAGTCAGGTGGACTGGGGACAGCAAGGAGTCATCATGTCAGGTAGTCCTGGGGCACGGTCCTAGGGCTCAGGTCCTCCGAGAGAGAGAGAAAGAAAGAGAGAATTAGAGAGAGCATATGTGGGGTGGCCAGTCCTCTTCTGGCTGTGCCGGGTGGAGATTATAACAGAACGTGGCCAAGATGTTCAAATGTTCATAAATGACCAGCATGGTTGAATAATAGTAAGGCAGAACAGTTGAAACTGGAGCAGCAACACTGTATATAAACATAATATGACATTTGAAAATCTTTATTATTTTGGAACTTCTGTGAGTGTAATTTTTACTGTTCATTTTTATTGTTTATTTCACTTTTGTTTACTATCTACTTCACTTGCTTTGGCAATGTTAACATATGTTTCCCATGCCAATAAAGACCTTGAATTGAATTGAATTGAGAAACAAAAAGAGGCTGAGAGAGAGATACAGAGAGAGAGAGAGGGAGAGAGAGAAACAAAAAGAGGTTGAGAGAGATACAGAGAGAGAGAGAGAGAGAGAGGGAAATATACATTTATATATATATATATATACAGTGGGGCAAAAAAGTATTTAGTCAGCCACTAATTATGCAAGTTCTCCCACTTAAAGAGAGGAGAGGCCTGTAATTTTCATCATAGGTACACTTCAACTATGACAGAGTGAGAAAAAAAAAATCCAGAAAATCACATTGTTGGATTTTTAATGAATTTATTTGCAGATTTTAGTGGAAAATAAGTATTTGGTCACCTACAAACAAGCAAGATTTCTGGCCCTCACAGACCTGTAACTTCTTCTTTAAGAGGCTCCTCTGTCCTCCACTCGTTACCTGTATTAATGGCACCTGTTTGAACTTGTTGTCAGTATAAAAGACACCGGTCCACAACCTCAAACAGTAACACTCCAAACTCCACTATTGCCAAGACCAAAGAGCTGTCAAAGGACACCAGAAACAAAATTGTAGACCTGCACCAGGCTGGGAAGACGGAATCTGCAATAGGTAAGCAGCTTGGTTTGAAGAAATCAACTGTGGGAGCAATTATTAGGAAATGGAAGACGTACAAGACCACTGATAATCTCCCTCGATCTGGGGATCCACGCAAGATGGATCCCCAGATCTATAAAGTTCTCATTTTTTTGCCACTGTGTATATATATATATATACATACATATACAGTGGGGCAAAAAAGTATTTAGTCAGCCACCAATTGTGCAAGTTCTCCCACTTAAAAATATAGAGAGAGAGAGATACAGAGGTTGAGAGAGAGATACAGAGGTTGAGAAAAATAAATATACAGTTTACAGAGGGAGGGAGGGAGAGAGAAAGAGGGATGTGTTTTTCTCCAAGTCGGGACCGAAATTCCAACAAGCAGCACAGGTTCCATTGTGTCTGGTATCAGATTATTTTATGGTGATATGTTTCACTTGTGTGTGTGGTTAAGTGTGTTTGTATTTGCAAGTGTGTGTGCATTACTTTTAACCCCCCACCCCCCCTATTATTTGGGGTTAATGTTGTGTGACTAAAGATAACTATCAAAAAATAAATACACAATCTGCAGCTTTACTTACCTTTCTTTTCTCCACCCACTCAAATCATTTACAAGCTACTAACTCGTTACTCTGTTACTACCTTCTATTTCTACCCTTCCTTCCCTCCCTCTATCCCACCTCCTTCTCTCCCTCCATCCCCCATGTCCTCCTTCCCTCCCTCTATCCCACCTCCTTCTCTCCCTCCATCCCCCATGTTCTCCTTCCCTCCCTCTATCCCACCTCCTTCTCTCCCTCCATCCCCCATGTCCTCCTTCCCTCCCTCTATCCCACCTCCTTCTCTCCCTCCATCCCCCAATGTCCTCCTTCCCTCCATCCCTCATATCCTCCTTCTCTCCTTCCATCCCCCATGTCCTCCTTCCCTCCATCCCTCATATCCTCCTTCTCTCCTTCCATCCCCCATGTCCTCCTTCCCTCCATCCCTCATATCCTCCTTCCCTCCTTCCATCCCCATGTCTTCCGGTATAAAGGGAAAATAATACCCTTCGTTACTTATAACAGAGAAGAAATGGCAGAATTATGCAGTTTTATTCATAAGAAATGCTAAGTACAAATGTAAGATAGATTTAGAATACCCAGCTTTTTTGTTTGGCCTTGTTGTTCATGTGCTGGTCAGCGTGAGCAGAGATTGACTGGAGAAAATGATGTATTTTTTTTCTGTGTTTTTTGTTATAAAAAAGCAGTGAACCATTCACTCAGAAACACAAAGATGTAGGCAGAGAGAGACCAATGCCTCCATCTCCCCAGACACAAGGTAATTTTTTTTCTCTTTTTTCCTCTTTTCTCTTTTGGTGCTCACAAAACAACATAAAGTGCCGTTTAACTCTGGCGCTTGCCTCAGAATAGCCCTGGAGGAGCTGTCCTCTGTTATAGTCTCTGTGAGGGCGTATCAGTGCGTAGGTCTAGTGTCCAGTATGTATGTATGCCAGTGTGTAGGTGGGTTGGTGTCGTAGTGTCCATTATATACGTGTGGCGTGTCAGTGTGTAGGTGGGTCGGTGTCATAGTGTCCAGTATGTATGTACGAGTGGCGTGTCAGTGTGTAGGTGTCGAGGTGTCGAGGTGTCCAGTGTGTGAGAGGATGAATCTGCATGAAAGCATGTGTATGAATAACTATGTGAAATATTCTCCTCGTTGATTTGATTAGAGGGCTCTCTTCTTCCTCATGTCTGTCTCCATGGGCACCATGAAACGGTCTCCTCACAGGTGAAACACAGAACCACTGGCAACATCTCCTAAAATCCATCAGATTCGTACAGGATTTTGTGTATGCCACAGAGGTTTTTGGGTAATGTAGTTCATTACTGCTCCTCTCTCTGCAGGCCAGCAATCTAAACTCTCCTGATGGCAGCAGACAGATTGGCAGTGTTAATGGAGCAATGAGGGCCCCCTGCTTACTCTCTCAGCAGACATGACTTCCGTCCTCTAGGGTCTGGCTGGCTCACCGACAGTCACTGTGCTTGTTTGGTGGGAGGCATCTGTAGAGGGTGTATTATTGTCCCCTGTGTGGCTCTCCAGTCCTTAGAGCTGTAATCACAGCAGACTGCATGTCACTGTGCTTGTTTGGTGGGAGGCATCTGTAGAGGGTGTATTATTGTCCCCTGTGTGGCTCTCCAGTCCTTAGAGCTGTAATCACAGCAGACTGCATGTCACTGTGCTTGTTTGGTGGGAGGCATCTGTAGAGGGTGTATTATTGTCCCCTGTGTGGCTCTCCAGTCCTTAGAGCTGTAATCACAGCAGACTGCATGTCACTGTGCTTGTTTGGTGGGAGGCATCTGTAGAGGTGTATTATTGTCCCCTGTGTGGCTCTCCAGTCCTTAGAGCTGTAATCACAGCAGACTGCATGTCACTGTGCTTGTTTGGTGGGAGGCATCTGTAGAGGGTGTATTATTGTCCCCTGTGTGGCTCTCCAGTCCTTAGAGCTGTAATCACAGCAGACTGCATGTCTCTGTGCTTGTTTGGTGGGAGGCATCTGTAGAGGGTGTATTATTGTCCCCTGTGTGGCTCTCCAGTCCTTAGAGCTGTAATCACAGCAGACTGCATGTCACTGTGCTTGTTTGGTGGGAGGCATCTGTAGAGGGTGTATTATTGTCCCCTGTGTGGCTCTCCAGTCCTTAGAGCTGTAATCACAGCAGACTGCATGTCACTGTGCTTGTTTGGTGGGAGGCATCTGTAGAGGGTGTATTATTGTCCCCTGTGTGGCTCTCCAGTCCTTAGAGCTGTAATCACAGCAGACTGCATGTCACTGCGCCTTGCTCTAATTGGCCTGTCCCTCTCCATGCACTGAGGAAGGGGATGGGCCTTGTGAGGCTGCCATGGCGACTGGGCCATTTAATGAGAGAGAGCACGCTGTGACTAATGACATCCCTGAGCCCATCAGATATACAGCAAATGGACAATTTTGCTGCATCACTCATACACACACAAAATCACTCTAACTAACAATACACCCTGACACACAGTGACACACACACACCATCGAGTTAGAAGTGTATTGACGGACTCAAATACAATTCCTTTTGTCTCTACCTGTGACCCAAATGACAACTTTTGAAGTCTATCTGTTGACATTTGCCATGTTGTTGCAGGTTATATTAGCATTATCTAATAGTCCATTGGTGATATCTAATAAGCTATAATCATCTATACTACATACCTTTATTGAGTATTAGGTGGATCATTAGATCATCTACAAGGGTTAGAGTCATGTGGGACATTATACGGGTTAGAGTGATGTGGGACATCTCTAAGGGTTAAGGTTAGAGTCATGTGGTTAGAGTGATGTTTTTTTTTTTTCACCTTTATTTAACCAGGTAGGCTAGTTGAGAACAAGTTCTCATTTGCAACTGCGACCTGGCCAAGATAAAGCATAGCAGTGTGAACAGACAACACAGAGTTACACATGGAGTAAACAATTAACAAGTCAATAACACAGTAGAAAAAATGGGCAGTCTATATACAATGTGTGCAAAAGGCATGAGGAGGTAGGCGAATAATACAATTTTGCAGATTAACACTGGAGTGATAAATGATCAGATGGTCATGTACAGGTAGAGATATTGGTGTGCAAAAGAGCAGAAAAGTAAATAAATAAAAAACAGTATAAAAACAGTATGGGAATGAGGTAGGTGAAAATGGGTGGGCTATTTACCAAAAGACTATGTACAGCTGCAGCGATCGGTTAGCTGCTCGGATAGCTGATGTTTGAAGTTGGTGAGGGAGATAAAAGTCTCCAACTTCAGCGATTTTTGCAGTTTGTTCCAGTCACAGGCAGCAGAGTACTGGAACGAAAGGCGGCCAAATGAGGTGTTGGCTTTAGGGATGATCAGTGAGATACACCTGCTGGAGCGCGTGCTACGGATGGGTGTTGCCATCGTGACCAGTGAACTGAGATAAGGCGGAGTTTTACCTAGCATGGACTTGTAGATGACCTGGAGCCAGTGGGTCTGGCGACGAATATGTAGCGAGGGCCAGCCGACTAGAGCATACAAGTCGCAGTGGTGGGTGGTATAAGGTGCTTTAGTGACAAAACGGATGGCACTGTGATAGACTGCATCCAGTTTGCTGAGTAGAGTGTTGGAAGCCATTTTGTAGATGACATCGCCGAAGTCGAGGATCGGTAGGATAGTCAGTTTTACTAGGGTAAGCTTGGCGGCGTGAGTGAAGGAGGCTTTGTTTCGGAATAGAAAGCCGACTCTTGATTTGATTTTCGATTGGAGATGTTTGATGTGGGACATCTATAAGGGTTAGAGGGATGTGGGACATCTATAAAGGTTAGAGTGATGTGGGACATCTATTAGGGTTAGAGGGATGTGGGACATCTATAAGGGTTAGAGTGATGTGGGACATCTATAAGGGTTAGAGTGATGTGGGACATCTATACGGGTTAGAGTGATGTGGGACATCTATAAGGGTTAGGGTTAGAGTGATGTGGGACATCTATAAGGGTAAGAGGGATGTGGGATATCTATAATGGTTAGAGTGATGTGGGGCATCTATAAGGGTTAGAGTGATGTGGGACATCTATAAGGGTTAGATTGATGTGGGACATCTATAAGGGTTAGAGTGATGTGGGACATCTATAAGGGTTAGAGTGATGTGGGACATCTATAAGGGTTAGAGTGATGTGGGACATCTATAAGGGTTAGAGTGATGTGGGACATCTATACGGGTTAGAGTGATGTGGGACATCTATAAGGGTTAGAGTCATGTGGGACATCTATAAGGGTTAGAGTGATGTGGGACATCTATAAGGGTTAGAGTGATGTGGGACATCTATAAGGGTTAGAGTGATGTGGGACATCTATACGGGTTAGAGTGATGTGGGACATCTATAGGGGTAAGAGGGATGTGGGACATCTATAAGGGTTAGACTGATGTGGGACATCTACAGGGGAAATCATCAATGATGGGCAGGCAGGACTTGATCTGAGTCGTGATGAGGAGGACAGAGCATCACTGGTTCGTGGAACTGGAAAAAATCATTAATTGGAGGCGGGAGCATCTCCCTTCATGCTGTTTATTGGTACATTAGAGACCAGGGCACATTCTGGAATCTCTGGTCAAGCACATCCATAGCGTTTCATGCTTTGAACTTGAGCTCTATAACATACATATCTCTATCAGTCTCTGACCCCAAGATATTTGTTGATCTCACAAATGTAATGATAACAGCCATCTAAACAGAGGTCATTGTGTTGTAGTGGCCTTGAATGTGACAACCCTAAAGGGGAAACTCGTGGCTTAGGGGTATGTACAGTGGGTATCACAAGTATTCACCCCCATTTGATTCTTTAAACACTTTTTGCATTACAAAGTGGGATTGAAATTAATTTAATTGTGATTTTTTTGTTGTCATTGATCTACTCAAAATACTCTGTAATGTCAGTGGAAGAAATATTCTCACATTTTTGTTTTATTAATGAAAAATAAAACGTTACATAAGTATTCAGCTCCCTGTTAGAAACACATTTGGCAGCGATTACAGCTAAGAGTCTTCATGGGTAATTCTCTAAGAGCTTTGCACAACTGGATTGCGCAATATTAGCCCATTATTATTTTTAAAAGTCTTTAAGCTCTGTCAAGGACCATGGCTGGAAGGCCATTTTCAAGTCTTGCAATAGATTTTTCATGAGATTCATGTCAAAACTGTAACTTGGACCGTCAGGAACATTCACTGTCTTCTTGGTAAGTAACTCCAGTGTAGATTTAGCCTTGTGTTGTAGCTTATTGTGCTGCTGAAAGGTGAATTAATCTCCCAGTGTCTGATGTAAAACAGACTGAAGCAGGTTTTCCTCTAGGACTTTTCCTGTGTTTAACTCCATCCCGTTTCTTTCACCCTGAAAAGCTCCCCAGTCTCCGACAATGTCAAGTATAACCATAACATGATGCAGCCACCACCATGCTTAAAAATAAGGAAGCAGTTACTCAGTGATGTGTTGGATTTGCATTTAGGACAATACAAGTTATTATTTTGCTGTGGTTTACAGTATTACTTTAGTGCCATGTTGGATGTTTTATTTTTATTCTGTATATTTGTATTCTTCTTTTCACTCTGTCATTTAGGTCATTATTGTGGAGTCACTACAATGTTGTTGATCCATCCTCAGTTTTCTCCCTTCACAGCCATTGAACTCTGTAGCTGTTTTAAAATCCCCAATGGCCTCATCCCTGGGGCCGGTTTCCCGATAGCGATGCCATTTAGTCTTAGGCGTGTTTTAATGATGCATCATTCCTACAAAGGCTGAAGATGTAACGTACGTTTCCCAAAAGCCCACGCAGAGAGAACGTTTGCTAAGTAACTGATTCATAAAAAATACAAAAATAAGCTGCATAATAAATGAATGTGACTGGTCAGTTATGTGAGTCAGGAGCTGGTCCCCAAAAAGTTTTGAAATGACCTAGTCAAAGTCCAGACTTAATCCCAATTGAGATGTTGTGGCAGGACTTGAAATGAGCAGTTCATGCTTGAAAACCCACAAATGTTGTTGAGTTACAGCAGTACTAAGTTTGTTAATTAAATAAATGAAATAAGTATAAATGTATTTTGTTATTTGTAAACACAGGCTCCCTTTATCTAATATTACATTTTGGTTGAAGACCTGATAACATTCAGTTGAAAAAATATGCAAAAAATACAGAAAATCGGAAAAGGGACAAATACTTTTCACGTCGCTGTTTAATATACAGAAGGGTTTTGGAAGCTCTTACTCTGGCTGTTAAACTCAATGGCTGCCGGTCTCGACTTGCATGCGAACTGCCATTAATGGATTATATTTCTATGGTTGGTTGCGGCTGTCACTTTTTGCAGATTTAGAAATACGGCACAATCATGGGAAAAACATACACTATGGCTTCATCTTCCTCATTAGGTAAGTCAGTGTACTATTGGACTTTTTATTTAGTGGCTTACCCTACCCTTTACTATGTACAGTTGAAGTCGGAAGTTTACATACACTTAGGTTGGAGTCATTAAAACTTGTTTTTCAACCACTCCACAAATTTCTTGTTAACACACTATAGTTTTGGCATGTCGGTTAGGACATCTACTTTGTGCATGACACAATTCATTTTTCCAGCAATTGTTTACAGACAGATTATTTAACTTATAATTCAGTGTATCACAATTCCAGTGGGTCAGAAGTTTACATTTACTAAGTTGACTGTGCCTTTAAACAGCTTGGAAAATTCCAGAAAATGATGTTCTGGCTTTAGAAGCGTCTGATAGTCTAATTGACATCATTTGAGTCAATTGGAGGTGTACCTGTGGATGTATTTCAAGGCCTACCCTCAAACTCAGTGCCTCTTTGCTTGACATCATGTGAAAATCAAAAGAAATCAGCCAAGACCTCAGAAAAAATATAGTAGACCTCCACAAGTCTGGTTCGTCCTTGGGAGCAATTTTCAAATGCCTGAAGGTACCACATTCATCTGTATAAACAATAGTACGCAAGTATAAACACCATGGGACCACGCAGCCGTCAAACCGCTCAGGAAGGAGACGCATTCTGTCTCCTAGACATGAACCTACTTTGGTGCGAAAAGTGCAAATCAATCCCAAAACAACAGCAAAGGACCTTGTGAAGATGCTGGAGGAAACAGGTACAAAAGTATCTATATCCAGAGTAAAATGAGTTCTATATCGACATAACCTGAAAGGCCGCTCAGCAAGGAAGAAATAACTGCTCCAAAACCACCATAAAAAAGCCAGACTATGGTTTGCAACTGCACATGGGGACAAAGATCGTACTTTTTGGAGAAATGTCCTCTGGTCTGATGAAACATAAATAGAACTGTTTGGCCATAATGATCATCGTTATGTTTGGAGGAAAAAGGGGGAGGCTTGCAAGCCGAAGAACACCATCCCAACCGTGAAGCACTGGGGTGGCAGCATCATGTTGTGGGCGTGCTTTGCTGCAGGAGGGCCTGGTGCACTTCACAAAATAGATGGCATCATGAGGAGGGACAATTATGTGGATGTATTGAAGCAACATCTCAAGGAAGTTAAAGCTTGGTCGCGAATGGACAATGACCCCAAGCATACTTCGAAAGTTGTGGCAAAATTCCTTAATGACAGCAAAGTCAAGGTATTGGAGTGGCCATCACAAAGCCCTGACCTCAATCCTATAGAAGATTTGTGGGCCGAACTGAAAAAGTGTGTGCGAGCAAGGAGGCCTACAAACCTGACTCAGTTACCCCATCTCTGTCAGGAGGAATGGGCCAAAATTCACCCAGCTTATTGTGGGAGACTTGTGGAAGGCTACCCAAAACGTTTGACCGAAGTTTTATAATTTAAAGGCAATGCTACCAAATACTAATTGAGTTTATGTAAACTTCTGACCCACTGGGGATGTGATGAAATAAATACATCTGAAATAAATCTCTATACTATTATTCTGACATTTCAAATTCTTAAAATAAAGTGGTGATCCTAACTGACCTAAAACAGGGATTTATTACTAGGATTAAATGTCAGGAATTGTGAAAAACTGAGTTTAAATGTATATGGCTCAGGTGTATGTAAACTTCTGACTTCAACTGTATATATATATATATATATTTCCTCCTAATATTGTACAATCATTGTGTCGCTTCATTGGCCTGGGCTATTGTTATTTGAATTCAAGACCAGATTGTTCTCAGTTTGTCAGTGTCTCAGTTTGTCAGTACCAACTCATTTCGGTAATTTGTGTGGTATTAGAAAAGATTCAGCTAATGTCTTCTGAAATTGTAAGAGAGGTAGCATTGCATGACATGCATTTTTAAAAGGCAGATTTTTTTTCCCGGACCGTGTCCAAAATATATTTAAAGGGTGATTGGATAAAACATTGAATTTGGCATTACTGATGGTGATTGCTTTTAGGCAATAGAAACACATTGAATAACAGATTCACCATCAGTAATGCCAAATTCAATGTTTTATTCAATCAGTTTTTAAATATGTTTTTTGATACCTTAAGGGTTCTTAATATTCATAATCAAGCAGCTAAATAATCCATGGACCATCTTAAAACAGTTACATATGTCAGCTTAGTATTTAGGTGTCACTATTTCTAAACCTGCAGCGAAAATAGATAAATATATCAACATCAGATTTTAGTAACCTCATCGTGGGCCTTTTTCAATACATCAATCATGACAGATTTGACAAATATCCACTTTGTTAGATCAGATTTGTTGAATCTGAGCCACTCCGTTGTCCGTCTGTCTCCAATGGTCTGCATTCTATTGAACTCTTAACCACATCTATCCCCATTACCTCCCTGATCTCTTTCCAGGAGTTCAAACTCATTTTAGTGTCTTTGAAATCCATACATGAGGTATTGTGACGACCCTCCCACTCTGTCTGCCATATTCTCTTTGCTCTCGTTTTCCTTATTAGGAGGCCGGTGGGCAGAGCCGGGTGGGTCGTCAGAGACATGGGACACACCTGGGCCTGGGTGTGTCCCAGGATAAATACACCACTTCCCCAGTCATGGAGGAGACTCTCTCCATGCAGACACCTTTATAGATTTTGTTGTGGTACTTCTGTGGCCTTTTGTTTGTTTGCTTTGGCACCTTTCACCAACCCCGCATTATCACATTTATGCATGCAAACACTCACTTACACTACTGATTACTGATTACACACACCATTGTGAACTGTATTTAGTTTACTTTATTTAATAAATATATTTAGGTATTTCTAGTCTCCACGTTGTCTCCCTTTTGTTACGAATTTCGAGCCGGTTCGTGACAGTATCATAAAGATGTTTTTTATTTGTGAACCTGTTCTGATAGCCTTTTGTCAAAGTTCTCCATGTTTGTGGTGAAGGAAGTGAGTTTGTGTTTACACAGGATGCACCGCCCCCACCTACTGTCAAATAATCATGTCAATGCGGAGCCATGCAGAGCTCGATTTGGCATCCGCAAGCCTCCGGAAGCTCCGCAATTGTATCACACCGTCCGTATAGAGCCTCCAGACCACATTTACAGATCAAGCATAATATTATATTTTAGGTGAAAGAAGTTACGCAAAGTGAAAAAAGAGATGGCAGCAAGAGCAAGCTGGTGTTTGGTCATTGGCTGCACTTTAGACATGAAATCAAGGAAAGAAGGCACCACATTTCACTGTTTTCCAATAAAAGATGCAGAAGATGGTTAGTAGCAATTCAAAATACTATATACAATGTAAATACTCCTGCAGCCAACATGCATCGCTGCATGTGTGTAGCAAGCACTTCAGCGACAATGCATATGAAATGATGGGGACAGAAAACCAAAGGATACTAAAAGATACAGATGTTGCTACTGTACCTCCATGGACTGGGTCTGGCGCAGTCCTAAAATACAAAGGCATGTTTGAGAAGAACAAGAGACAGCGAGCGTGCTGAGGATTGTAGCCTGATTCTTGACGTTCGAGGTGTTCTTATTGTGTTATTACCATTGCATCATGTAGACATACATTAGAGGCCTAGGTGCTCAACAGATTAGCATATGTGCCCTGTGTATTAATGACAGGGGGAGTTGAGAAACAATGGACATTGTGTCACCTTACATTGCAGAATAGAATATCCCAAAAACATAAAGCCACAATGGTCCAGGTCATAGATGTTTATGATAAGCAATCATTCAATAAAGTTAAGTTGTGCTACTTACTCATTAGATAACTGTCCATTTGGCCCAGCTGGAACAGGGGTGCATCTCCAATTCATTTTTGGAATACAGATTTTTTTTCCAGGACACCAGAGTTTAGGTGAGCAGCAAAATCTCCATGTTCGCAAAGCAAACAAATTGCTCCTCATCATCAGTACGTTCCTCGATTTCTGTAAGAACTGTAGTCACATATTTTAATCTTCTGCAACACAAACATTTATAATTTTTGGCATTGGAGCGCAATTGCCACAACTGCAACACCAGTCTGTGTTGATCCTAGGGGTGGGTTGGGGCTGTGGTCCAGCTACTGCTGCAACACCAGTCTGTGTTGATCCTAGGGATGGGTTGGGGCTGTGGTCCAGCTACTGCTGCAACACCAGTTTGTGTTGATCCTAGGGATGGGTGGGCTGTGGTCCAGCTACTGCTGCAACACCAGTCTGTGTTTATCCTGGGGATGGGTTGGGGCTGTGGTCCAGCTACTGCTGCAACACCAGTCTGTGTTGATCCTGGGGATGGGTTGGGGCTGTGGTCCAGCTACTGCTGCAACACCAGTCTGTGTTGATCCTGGGGGTGGGTTGGGGCTGTGGTCCAGCTACTGCTGCAACACCAGTCTGTGTTGATCCTAGGGGTGGGTTGGGGCTGTGGTCCAGCTACTGCTGCAACACCAGTCTGTGTTGATCCTGGGGATGGGTTGGGGCTGTGGTCCAGCTACTGCTGCAACACCAGTCTGTGTTGATCCTGGGGATGGGTTGGGGCTGTGGTCCAGCTCCTGCTGTGTGGCTAGAGGTGGCTAGAGATGTCTAGAGTTGGCTAGAGTTGTCTAGAGATGCCTAGAGTTGTCTAGAGATGCCTAGAGTTGTCTAGAGATGCCTAGAGTTGTCTAGAGATGCCTAGAGGTGTCTAGAGGTGGCTAGAGGTGGCTAGAGATGCCTAGATGTGGCTAGAGGTGTCTAGAGATGTCTAGAGATGTCTAGAGGTGGCTAGAGATGCCTAGGGATGCCTATAGGTGGCTAGAGGTGGCTAGAGATGTCTAGAGATGTCTAGAGGTGGCTAGAGATGACTAGGGATGCCTAGAGGTGGCTAGAGGTGGCTAGAGGTGGCTAGAGATGGATAGAGTAATAATTATATAAAATAATCGCAAATGTTTTAGGTAGAAAAGTACACATTTTCGACTCAAAATCCTCAAAATTAACAAAAATACTGTAGCTCATTCAGGCTGCGCGCTTTCAATAAAACTTTGAATTTTAACCACATGTTAAATTCATTGGCAACAGAGCAGAGCGAGGCTTGCATCCAGCAACATCATTCGTCACGTGGCCCGTTTTTGCAGCTGTTTCAGTACAGCACTACAGGGAGAGAGAGGGGGAGAGCAGCTGTTTCAGTACAGCACTACAGGGAGAGAGAGGGGGAGAGCAGCTGTTTCAGTACAGCACTACAGGGAGAGAGGGGGAGAGCAGCTGTTTCAGTACAGCACTACAGGGAGAGAGGGGGAGCAGCTGTTTCAGTACAGCACTACAGGGAGAGAGAGGGGGAGCAGCTGTTTCAGTACAGCACTACAGGGAGAGAGAGGGGGAGAGCAGCTGTTTCAGTACAGCACTACAGGGAGAGAGAGGGGGAGAGCAGCTGTTTCAGTACAGCACTACAGGGAGAGAGAGGGGGAGAGCAGCTGTTTCAGTACAGCACTACAGGGAGAGAGAGGGGAGCAGCTGTTTCAGTACAGCACTACAGGGAGAGAGAGCAGCTGTTTCAGTACAGCACTACAGGGAGAGAGAGGGGGAGAGCAGCTGTTTCAGTACAGCACTACAGGGAGAGAGAGGGGAGAGCAGCTGTTTCAGTACAGCACTACAGGGAGAGAGAGGGGGAGAGCAGCTGTTTCAGTACAGCACTACAGGGAGAGAGAGGGGGAGAGCAGCTGTTTCAGTACAGCACTACAGGGAGAGAGAGGGGGAGAGCAGCTGTTTCAGTACAGCACTACAGGGAGAGAGAGGGAGAGCAGCTGTTTCAGTACAGCACTACAGGGAGAGAGAGGGGGAGAGGGCAAACTCCACTGAACTAGTTTCATGTATAGAATCACTTGGGAGTGTCTGGATTTTAGATAAACTCCTCCTTTAACTTGACCATGCTTAAATTTATATTCAATGTCTGATTTGTTATTGTACCCAACTACCAATCACTACCGTTCGTTATGAAACTTTTGAAAAGCTCCCTGGTCTTTATAGTTGAATATGTGCTTGAAATGCAATACTTGACTGAGGTTACAGATGTATGTATGGGGGACTGAGGAAGGGGTAGTCATTAAAAATCATGTCAACCCCATAATTATTGCACACAGAGTGAGTCCATGTAACTATGTGGTTTGTTCAGCCAAATTCTACTCCTCAACTAATTTAGGCTGGCCTAAACAAAATGGGTTAATACCTTTGCAACAACATTATTTTGGTCATTTAATTTATATTAATTTGTTAACATTTGTAGAATTTTCTATAAACTTTTGACATTACGGAGTATTTTATGATCAATGACAAAAAAAACTACAAATCCATTTCGATCCCGCTTTTTCACGCAACAAAATGTGAAAAGTCCAAGGGGGGTGAATGCTTATGATACCCACTGTATAATACAATCCAACCCAGCCACGGCGGACCTGGGATTCAAACCCACACCAGGTCACAACATACTCTACAAGCTAGCATGTTAGCGATCAGTAGCTGCTCTTCAGGTCTCAGGAAGGCAGTAGCGGTGCTAACTTAGCCATCCACAACACCAGCATAATACAGTGGTACTGGCTCAGGGGAGTGTTGTGTCGTGAACAATTGCAAGATTATGTTTTAATGCTTGTAAGATTGTTATAATGCTTGTATTACATTATAATAGTTGTTACATTCGACAGAATAGAGTATTGTGTGTGTGTTCCACTGAGGATGGGCCTCTATGAGATAGCACTGTCTTTGGAGAGGGCCAGACACTGGTCTTTACAATGAGAACTGTTGACACAGCAGTAACTGTCTGCTATGTTTTATAGATATCTTTCATACAAATCTTAACATTTGTGAACTGTTCCTAAGATCTGTGATTCGTCATGTAAGTTGAGAGGGGTGTATCTTGGCTACAAAAGATTTTTGTACTTTTCTGTTGGGACTTTTCAATGGTTCATTAGAAATAGCGCATCATTGAAAGGCAAAAAGGGCTATTGCAAAGCTCTTATTAAAAAAAGATGTAGTTTAAGTGTAACTCTGACTGGTGTGTGAAGTTTGTAACTCTCCTCATTTGGTAAAGCAGAAGAATGCCATGACAGTTGGTAGGATAAGGTGGTCAGACACAGCCATTAGCCTCCCTCTGCACAATAAGACTCATTATCAATAATTACCACCTCTGTGAGACATCATATCTAGTGAGTCTTATACATGCTTGTAAAATCAAACCCAGGGTCCAAACGCCTGGAAAATCCCAGGCGTGCAGTTCATTAGCAGTGATAATGTTTCGTTTTTATTCCCGAGTGAATATTACTGAGACCTCCCTGGGATCACAGCATCCCTGTCACTTCCCTTCTCCTGCTGTGCACCTTGATACTGCTCTTAAGGCCAAGCTGAAATATACTGCTTTTTTAATGCCAGACTGAAAACCCGACAAGGAGCAGTAAGATTTTACTATCTCAATACTTAGTGTAACTGTAATATTAATTGTGCTGCTCTCCCATCTAAAGGAGAGTGTACTTGCATTTCAGTATTAGCTAAAACATTGGGGTAGTACTGTGTACAGCTCAACCATTAGGGTAGTACTGTGTACAGCTCAACCATTAGGGTAGTACTGTGTACAGCTAAAACATTAGGGTAGTACTGTGTACAGCTCAACCATTAGGGTAGTACTGTGTACAGCCAAACAATTAGGGCAGTACTGTGTACAGCTAAAACATTAGGGCAGTACTGTGTATAGGCAAACCATTAGGGTAGTACTGTGTACAGCTAAAACATTAGGGTAGTACTGTGTACAGCTAAACCATTAGGGCAGTACTGTGTACAGCTAAAACATTAGGGCAGTACTGTGTACAGCTAAACCATTAGGGCAGTACTGTGTACAGCCAAACAATTAGGGCAGTACTGTGTACAGCTAAACCATTAGGGCAGTACTGTGTACAGCTAAAACATTAGGGTAGTACTGTGTACAGCTCAACCATTAGGGCAGTACTGTGTATAGCCAAACCATTAGGGCAGTACTGTGTACAGCTAAAACATTAGGATAGTATGTTGTACAGCTAAAACATTAGGGTAGTACTGTGTACAGCTAAAACATTAGGGCAGTACTGTGTACAGCTAAAACATTAGGGTAGTACTGTGTACAGCTAAAACATTAGGATAGTATGTTGTACAGCTAAAACATTAGGGTAGTACTGTGTACAGCTAAAACATTAGGGTAGTACTGTGTACAGCTAAAACATTAGGATAGTATGTTGTACAGCTAAAACATTAGGGTAGTACTGTGTACAGCTAAAACATTAGGGTAGTACTGTGTACAGCTAAAACATTAGGGTAGTACTGTGTACAGCTAAACCATTAGGGCAGTACTGTGTACAGCCAAAACATTAGGGCAGTACTGTGTACAGCTAAAACATTAGGGCAGTACTGTGTACAGCCAAAACATTAGGGCAGTACTGTGTACAGCTAAAACATTAGGGTAGTACTGTGTACAGCTAAAACATTAGGGTAGTACTGTGTACAGCTAAAACATTAGGGTAGTACTGTGTACAGCTAAAACATTAGGGCAGTACTGTGTACAGCTAAAACATTAGGGTAGTACTGTGTACAGCTAAAACATTAGGGTAGTACTGTGTACAGCTAAAACATTAGGGTAGTACTGTGTACAGCTAAAACATTAGGGTAGTACTGTGTACAGCTAAAACATTAGGGTAGTACTGTGTACAGCTAAAACATAAGGGCAGTACTGTGTACAGCTAAAACATTAGGGCAATACTGTGTACAGCTAAAACATTAGGGCAGTACTGTGTACAGCTAAAACATTAGGGTAGTACTGTGTACAGCTAAAACATTAGGGTAGTACATAGTACAGCTAAACCATTTGGGTAGTACTGTGTACAGCTAAAACATTAGGGCAGTATTGTGTACAGCTAAAACATTAGGGCAGTACTTAGTACAGCTAAAACAATAGGGTAGTACTGTGTACAGCGATTCAGTATTTAGCTGTTATTATGCAGAGCATGAATAAACTCCACTAAACCTAGACAAATAGCTGTGAAAGTTGTCACATGACAAGTATGTCATTACTAAAAAATAATTTGCTTCAGTGTAAACCTACTATACACAATAATACGATTATAATCTGTATACTATTGTGCAGAGGGAAGCCTTCTCTAGGGATCATGCCCATAATAAGATTAATGTGGACTGATATCTCAGAAGGGCTTCTGGAACGTTCACAGCCCATGTAGCCTTTGAGAATGGATAATGACATGAACACTAAAACCAGATTAATGTGTGAAGGGATTGTTACGTCTAAAAGCCAGGTTGTTACTTTTGGAAATGGTGCATTAGTCATATCAGACTTCTGTAGCTGACCTAACGGTGAACTCTGACCCTGCTACAGATGCACATCAAATAAGCAGAATCCATTAGAGTGATAGCCAGGGTGTCCTCCGCGGTGCCATTACTGGCCTAATGAGATGGATAGCCCAGGCTTTAGCCACATTGGCTATGGGTTATCCAGCATGGTTGTTTTTATGACTTTATGACTCCACAGTAATGTTAGGGTTAGTTATGTGGGCGTGTTGAGTTACCAGGCAACCCAGGCGGGGTCGGTGATGGGACACGTTCCTCCTTAGAAGTGAAATGTACTGTTATGGATTTTGTGCTGTGACTTGCATTAGATTCATGTGACCAAGCAGGTGGGCAGAGGGAAATGGGGCTGTTCTACGAGTGAATTATACTCAGCCACACACTCAATGTACTCCTGCAAACCTTGTCATGGAGGCATACACACAGACACATGCACTTAACTCTAGTTAAAGAGGTTTAGAAGGTTTTTATCAATAAATACGATTATTTGATATCCAATTCAGAGGAAATTATATTTCGGTTAATGATGTCTGGAAATGAACCCAAATGGAAAAAAAGAACCTAAAAACCAGCTCAGTAGTGTTTCACTGTTAAAAGGACAAACTTTGAATGTGATGGACAGATGTGGTATTACTCAACATAATTTAGTACCAGTTCACATCATTAAATCCTAATGATAATGAGAGTTACATGTAAACTTAGCACGTGCAATGTATGCATGCATGACTATTTCATGATCCAATGTTAACATGTTACATGATTGACCCTATTTAATCCCGGAGCATCACAGACAGTGACATACTGACAGTGGGTTTGTTGGTTGTTCTGTTTATGTTGGATGACTGTACTCAGTCTGTTAATGAGATGATATTAAATATTCATCTTCATTTCACAGGCAATGAATTATCAAGGTGTTTCTGCCCGCCGCCATCCATCCTGTGGCGTAGCAGACAGCTGTTTGAAATTATAAACTGGGTGGTTCGAGCCCTGAATGCTGGTTGGCTGACAGCCGTGGTATATTGGCCATATACCACACCCCCTCATGCCTTATTGCTTAATTAGACACCAGATTATGTTACTTATAAGCTAGTGCTTGCACCATGATTTAGCCTGTTACCCACTGTAACCAGGGTGTTACATCTTCACCTGTGCCTGTGAGGTCCCCAAGTTGTACCGTTACTGGTAAACAGGTCAGTACCATGGACAACACCGCGTTTAGCGCTAATGAAGATTGGACAACGATCCAACACTATGACCTAGTGAACAGCACCACAGACAATTTTGCACGCACTGCACAACAATTCAGCACCATGGATAGCACCGCGTTTATTCAACACTACCACCATGCGGAGAGCACCGCACAACAATTCAGTACCATCGAGAAGCACTGCATGTAGAGCTATGAAGATCTGGCGATGATTCAGCACCAAGGCCACGTGGACAGCGCCACGCACTTGTTGTTGGTGTGGCTGCAGGGAGGATGCCTCTTTAGTGGCTCCTTTCATGCTGCCTGTATTCTTCCCTCTCCTTTTTAACCTATGTACTATGTGCTAACTTACTGTAAATACAGACAGAGAAAACAAATCGATTCGCAGGGAACTCCTTGTAGCCTACATGAGGCACAGGCTACGATTGACAGTTCTAGGAAGTTGTCATCCTCCTCATTGTTGCTTAGTCAGACTACAGGTTGGGCAGAGCCCAGGCTGTAAATGCCCACAAAGATTGTGGACAATGATGATTTTCAATAATTGCCTGACACAATCAATCAATTTCTAATTTGTGAAGTTCTATAGAAAGAAGAGTAGCCCAGTTCAGTGGGAAGACATATTAGAGAGGGCAGGATAAGCTAAGACGTTGATAGATGGCCATATTATCAAAAGGAGGCAGGGAGCAGATTCTGATTAATTATCTGACAGAGCAATGTGGAATAGGCAAAATCTTGACTACAGTTTTGTTCCTTTCTGCTCGTTACTGGCTTTTGGGCGCCTTAATGCATCTTTTCATTTTCTCGTGACACAGAGCACAGAACCCACCGCTTGTAGTACAAATGACAAAATCATTCACTCTCGCGTCCATATAATTTAAATTATTATTTTATTATGACGTTTAAGATTAAAATGAGTAACCCCGCTACAATGACACCTAATTTGGAGAGCAATTTATTCACAAGCTCTGCAATGAATTGAAATGACATCACCTAATCGGAAATGGATATTAGCTATTGAAATGCAGCAGACCTTAGTCAGTTGTGAATTTTGATAAAGCTTTAGGGCTAGATTCAATCCAATTGCGGGTACCTTTTTCCATATTCTGTTACCTTACAGCCTTATTCTAAAATTGATTAAATACACTTTTTTTTTACCTCATCAATCTAAGCACAATACCTCATAAAGACAAAGCGAGGTTTTTAGATTTTTATGCAAATGTAATAAAAAACCTTATTTACGTAAGGTGAGACTCAAATTTGAGCTCAGGTGCATCTTGTTCCATTGATCATCCTTGATTTCTACAATTCTATTGGAGTCCACCTGTGGTAAATTCAGTTGATTGGACAACTGAATTTAGGTGGTGAGGGTAGGAAACAACATCTCCAACCCGCTGATCTTTAACACTGGAGCCCCACAAGGGTGCATTCTCAACCCTCTCCTGTAGTCCCTGTTCACCCAAGACTGTGTGGCCATGCATGCCTCCAACTCAATCATCAAGTTTGCTTGATTACCAACAACGACGAGACGGCCTACAGGGAGGAGGTGAGGGCCCTCGGAGTGTGGTGTCAGGAAAACAACCTCACACTCAACGTCAACAAAACAAAGTGTCACGTTTTGACCATAGTTCTTTTGTGTTTTCCTTGTTTTAGTGTTGGTCAGGACGTGAGCTGGGTGGGCATTCTATGTTGTGTGTCTAGTTTGTCCGTTTCTATGTATGGCCTGATATGGTTCTCAATTAGAGGCAGGTGTTAGTCATTGTCTCTGATCGGGAACCATATTTAGGTAGCTTGTTTTGTGTTGGGGTTTGTGGGTGGTTGTAACCTGTCTTCATGTTTAGTTTCTCATATTAAAAACCATTAACTCTAACCACGCTGCATTTTGGTCCTCCTCTCCTTCAGTGGAAGAAAGCCGTTACAGAACCACCCACCACAACAGGACCAAGCAGCGTGGCAACAGGCAGGAACAGGAGAGGCAGCGATGTCAGGATTTCTGGACATGGGAGCAGAATCTGGACTATACAACTTGGGAAGAGATAGACAGGTGGTCGGTCGACCCAGGGAGAGTGCCGGAGCCCGCCTGGGATTCGCTGGAGCAGTGCGAGGAGGGTTACAGGAGAATGGAGTTGGCGAAACGAGCACGGCGGCGCGGTATGAAGCCCGAGGCAGCCCCAAAAATGTATTGGGAGAGGGGACACAGGGAGTATAGCGAAGCCAGGTAGGAGACCCGCGCCAACTTCCTGTGCTTACCGGAGAGCGAGAGAGACCGGGCAGGCACCGTGTTATGCTGTGGAGCGCACGGTGTCTCCAGTGCGGGTGCATAGCCCGGTGCGGTACATTCCAGCTCCTCGTATTGGCCGGGCTAGAGTGGACATCGAGCCAGGTAAGGTTGGGCAGGCTCGGTGCTCAAGAGCTCCAGTGCACCTGCACGGTCCGGTCTATCCAGTGCCACCTACACGCACCAGCCCTCCAGTGGCAGCCCTCCGCACCATGCTTCCTGTGCATGTCCAGAGCCCAGTACTCCCTGTTTCTCCTCTCCGCACTCGCCCTGAGGTGCGTGTCCTCGGCCCAGTACCACCAGTGCCGGCACCACGTACCAGGCCTACAGTGCGCCTCGCCTGTCCAGAGCTGCTAGAGTCTCCCGCATGTCCAGAGCTGCTAGAGTCTCCCGCATGTCCAGAGCTGCTAGAGTCTCCCGCATGTCCAGAGCTGCTAGAGTCTCCCGCCTGTCCAGAGCTGCTAGAGTCTCCCGCCTGTCCAGAGCTGCTAGAGTCTCCCGCCTGTCCAGAGCTGCTAGAGTCTCCCGCCTGTCCAGAGCTGCTAGAGTCTCCCGCCTGTCCAGAGCTGCTAGAGTCTCCCGCCTGTCCAGAGCTGCTAGAGTCTCCCGCCTGTCCAGAGCTGCTAGAGTCTCCCGCCTGTCCAGAGCTGCTAGAGTCTCCCGCCTGCCCAGAGCTGCTAGAGTCTCCCGCCTGTCCAGAGCTGCTAGAGTCTCCCGCCTGTCCAGAGCTGCTAGTCTACCGCCTGTCCAGAGCTGCTAGAGTCTCCCGCCTGTCCAGAGCTGCTAGAGTCTCCCGCCTGGCCAGAGCCGCCAGAGCCGCCAGTCTGCAAGGAGCCGCCAGAGCCGCCAGTCAGCCAGGATCCGCCAGAGCCACCAGTCAGCCAGGATCAGCCAGAGCCACCAGTGAGCCAGCTCCGCCAGAGCCGCCATTCGGCCAGGATCTGCCAGAGTCGTCAGTCAGCCAGAAGCTGCCAGAGCCGTCAACCAGCCAGAGCTATCTCTCAGTCCTGAGCTATCCCTCAGTCCTGAGCTATCCCTCAGTCCTGAGCTATCCCTCAGTCCTGAGCTACCTCTCAGTCCTGAGCTACCCCTCAGTCCTGAGCTACCCCTCGGTCCTGAGCTACCCCTCGGTCATGAGCTACCTATCAGTCATGAGCTACCTCTCAGTCATGAGCTGCCCTTCAGTCCGGATCTGTCCCTCAGTCCGGAGGAGTTTCCTCAGTCATGAGGCACCCCTCAGTCCAGAGGCGCTCCTCAGTCCAGTGGGGCCCTTTGTTAGGGTTCCTAAGCCAAGGTCGGCGGCGAGGGTCGCCACTCAAAGGACGCTAAGGAGGTGGACAAAGACAATGGTGGAGTGGGGTCCACTTCCAGCGCCAGATGCCCACCCAGACCCTCCCCTATAGGTTTACGTTGTGCGGTCGGAGTCTGCACCTTGGGGGGGGAGGGGGGGTACTGTCACATTCTGACCATAGTTCTTTTGTATTTTCCTTGTTTTAGAGTTGGTCAGGATGTGAGCTGGGTGGGCATTCTATGTTGTGTGTCTAGTTTGTCCGTTTCCATGTATGGCCTGATATGGTTCTCAATCAGAGGCAGGTGTTAGTCATTGTCTCTGATTGGGAACCATATTTAGGTAGCTTGTTTTGTGTTGGGTTTGTGGGTGGTTGTTTCCTGTCTTTGTGTTCTCTGCACCAGATAGGACTGTTTCGGGTTTTGCCACATTTGTTGTTTTGTAATTGTGTTCATGTTTAGTTTCTCATATTAAAAACAATGAACTCTAACCACGCTGCATTTTGGTCCTCCTCTCCTTCAGCGGAAGAAAGCCGTTACACAAAGGAGATGATCGTGGAATTCAGGAAACAGCAGAGGGTGCACCCCCTATCCACATCGATGGGACAGTAGTGGAGAAGGTGGAAAGTTTTAAGTTCCTCGGCGTACACATCACGGACAAACTGAAATGGTCCTGTCGTGGAAGAATCAGAATTTGTTGGTAACATATGTAAGATGTTTTATATTCATCAAATGTGTGTAAGTTACTTCTCATCAGAATGGTATTTTTGTATAATACTGTGGCGGGGTTGCAGTTATCTGTTCTATGTCAAGACTAAGTTGCATGGGCCGCAGAGAGGGGATAGGTCAAAGTGTCATCATGTGTAAACATATCTTTTACTCCCTACCTTTCCCAGCGGGGAAAGGAGGGTGGCAGTGTCTGGAATCATTCTATGCTCCCTCTAATGATGTTTCTATCTTAACCTATAGCCTCATTCTCCTCTCCGTGAGTTTGTCCAGGATTGGTTGTATTTAGAATTGGTTGTATCTAAATGACAATTTGATATATGCCTGTTGATATGGAGGATTGGTTTATAGTTCTGGGGTTTGAGTAAGGAGACAAAGCTGAACGATTTATTTATGTCTATGCTGTCTGACTATGTGTGTTCTTTGCTATTAAAGGATCGCAGTTGCAATGCAGGGGGGGGCTCTCAGAGAATTCACTGAGAGACACTGAATTACATGAGAGTCACAGGATTGTGATAGAGCTCATATAATTAAGGATGGACTTTGATAACTAACTCTGACTTGTGTGTGTGTGGTTTGCTCCCATGATTTGGTAAATAGAGGAAATTTCCACGACAGTCCACCCACACAGAAAGCATGGTGAAGAAGGCGCAATAGTGCCTCTTCAACCTCAGGAGGCTGAAGAAATTCAGCTTGTCACCAAAAACACTCACAAACTTTTACAGATGCACAATCGAGAGCATCCTGTCGGTCTGTATCACCGCCTGGTACGGCAACTGCTCCACCCACAACCGTAAGGCTCTCCAGAGGGTAGTGAGGTCTGCACAACGCATCACCGGGGACAAACTACCTGTTCTCCAGGACACCTACATCACCCGATGTCACAGGAAGGCCAAAAAGTTAATCAAGGACAACAACCACCCGAGCCACTGCCTGTTCACACCGCTATCATCCAGAAGGCGAGGTCAGTACAGGTACATCAAAGCTGGGACCGAGAAACTGAAAAACAGCTTTTATCTCAAGGCCATCAGACTGTTAAACAGCCATCAATAACATTAAGTGGCTGCTGTCAACATACTGACTCAACTCCAGCCACTTTAATAATAAAAAAATTATGTAATAAATGTATCACTAGTCACTTTAAACTATGCCACTTTATATTATGTTTACATACCCTACATTACTCATCTCATATGTATATACTGTACTCTATACCATCTATTGCATCGTGCCTATGCCGTTTGATTCACTCATCCATATATATTTTTATGTACATATTCTTATTAATTCCTTTACACTTGTGTGTGTATAAGGTAGTTGTTGTGAAATTGTTAGATTACTTGTTAGATATTACTGCATTATCGGAACTAGAAGCTCAAGCATTTTGCTACACTCGCATTAACATCTGTTAACCATGTTTATGTGACAAATAACATTTGATTTGATTTGATTTGACATTTCTGGAGAGACCTGAAAATAGCTGTGTAGCGACGCTCCCCATTCAACCTGACAGAGCTTGAGAGGATCTGCAGAGAAGAATGGGAGAAACACCCCAAATACAGGTACATTCTGCTGTGGGCACAAATACGAGTATAGGATGAGTCAACATTATTTGGGTATGAGTTAACAGAATATTAACTTTTAAAAGTTAGATTTTCCCTGGATAGTTATTTAAAGTTACTCAACACATGAATGAGATTCACTGAACCACCCGCCGCTACATATGGCCATATTAAATGTGGGTTTTTGTAAGTTTGGTTGTGTATCCATCAAAAGCGAACATCAGTCAACTAAATAAACAAAGAGGAGTGCATGAGAAGACGTTATAGACACATTAAAATCCATTGCAACTCTCTGCCAGGTTAGTAATTGCTCTTTTTATGGTGATAATTATTTCCTCTAAGGTACGCACTGTTGCACAATGCAATTATACATGTGCTGCTATCTGTGGAGGGAAAGGAGGGCGGTGGGGGCAGTTATTTTCTACATTTTCACAAATAGTGTGTGTGTGTGTGTGTGTGTGTGTAATGGGAGAGAAAAACAGAGGAGTAGTGTGCTGAGGGGATTCCACAGGTTCTTGTTAGCACATAAATACATTGATCTGTTATGTGGTTAAAAGTATTAATGGTTTGTGTGGCAGGTCTCTGTCAGTATATGGATTAATACCAGAAAAGAAAACCCCTGTAAAAGAACAGCAGAGAGATCGGTCGCTGTGTGATCACGCCCCTAAACTCTATTCACATTCTCTATTCCCTGCCCTCTTGTCCTCAGTTTTCTTCTACTCTCCTTTTGTGTCTGTTTTTCTATTTGTCCCAGACAGAGTGACCTGGAGCAACCTTGTGCTGGCCGGTCAAGGCTGTCGACCAAACACCTCTCACTGATAAGGCCTCTACTGGGATGCACTATATGAAGCACTTAATTACTTTTATTGAAAAGTGCTATACAAATAAATCTATTATTATTATTAATGTGTGTTCATACTGATAAAAATATTATATTCCTTTCCACACAAGTATTTTTGACCTTTTAATGATACATTCTCTGAGTCAGAACTGAAGAAGCAATAGCAGCTTACTCAAGCAAAGCTGTAGTGGCTCTTATCTGTGTCTATAAGATTTAGAGATGTGATAATTGTCCTGTCCTCTATCTGGTATTATAACCTAATTTCCACAGATACCATCTCATGGGGAAGAAAATTCCTCCTGTCTTTTCACAACTCCACATTCAGCCCAGCTGGAAGCTATATTTATATCATACTTTCCCCGTTAACATTCAGAGAATTTGTAATCATAATTCAACCTGAGATTTGCTGAGCATCTCCCAATTAACCCGGCTCCCCTCTCTCTTTGACCTCATCAGTAATGCCATTAAACTCACATGGTCACCAGGGCCCTGTGCTGTATGAGTGTGTGAGAGAGACAGAGAGACAGAGAGAGAGTAGGACAGTGTGTGAGAGAGACAGAGAGACAGAGAGACAGAGAGACAGAGAGACAGAGAGACAGAGAGACAGAGAGACAGACAGACAGACAGACAGACAGACAGACAGACAGACAGACAGACAGACAGACAGACAGACAGACAGACAGACAGACAGACAGACAGACAGACAGACAGAGAGAGAGAAACAAAGAGACAGAGAGAGAGAGTAGGAGTGTGTGTGAGAGAGACAGAGAGACAGAGAGACAGACAGAGAGAGAGAGTAGGAGTGTGTGTGAGAGAGACAGAGAGACAGAGAGACAGACAGAGAGAGAGAGTAGGAGTGTGTGTGAGAGAGACAGAGAGACAGAGAGACAGACAGAGAGAGAGACAAAGAGAGAGAGAGAGTAGGAGAGTGTGTGTGTCCATACTTGTGTTTGTGTGTTTGTGTGCATTTGTGTATGTGTGCATTTTTTTACTATGAGTCGGGAAGTGTGTTTGACTTTGACTTTACTTTTTTCGCACCATTATCTGTAGCTAAACTTTACTTTTCTCTTATCATTATCTGTAGCTAAACTTTACTTTTCTCTTATCATTATCTGTAGCTAAACTTGACTTTTTACTTATCATTATCCGTAGCTAAACTTGACTTTTTTCTTATCATTGTCTGTAGCTGTCACGAATACCACCGAAGGTGGCTCCCCTTCCTGCTCGGGTGGCGCTCGGCGGTCGTCGTCGCCGGTCTATTAGCTGCCACCGATCCCTTTTTCCTTTTCGTTTGTTTTTGTCTAATTGTTTTCACCTGTTCCTTGTTGGGGTTTTGGGATGGGTGTTATTTAAGTTTGTTTTGCCCGCTGGTGTTTGTGCGGGCTTGTTGGTTGTTACGTTTGGTGATGTATCGTTTTGAAGGACATTAAAGCGTTTCCCCGTTAATTTCGCTCTCTGCATCTGACTCCTCACTCATTTCACTCACCCGTCGTTACAGTAGCTAAACTTGACTTTTTACTTATCATTGTCTGTAGCTAAACTTGACTTTTTACTTATCATTGTCTGTAGCTAAACTTGACTTTTTACTTATCATTATCCGTAGCTAAACTTGACTTTTTACTTATCATTGTCTGTAGCTAAACTTGACTTTTTACTTATCATTGTCTGTAGCTAAACTTGACTTTTTACTTATCATTATCCGTAGCTAAACTGGACTTTTTACTTATCATTGTCTGTAGCTAAACTTGACTTTTTACTTATCATTGTCTGTAGCTAAACTTGACTTTTTACTTATCATTGTCTGTAGCTAAACTTGACTTTTTACTTATCATTGTCTGTAGCTAAACTTGACTTTTTACTTATCATTGTCTGTAGCTAAACTTGACTTTTTTCTTATCATTGTCTGTAGCTAAACTTGACTTTTTACTTATCATTATCTGTTAATAAACATTACTTTTCTCTCGTCATTATATGTTGCTAAACTTTACTTAATTTTGTTTTATCAGTAGCTTAAATCTGTCGCCCCTCTGCCTCTGAAGTGCTACATCTCATTGTATATAGTGTGTGTGTTGGTGTGTGTGTGAATGCGTGCCTATATGCCTGTGTGTGGTGGCATGCCTTACCTTGCTCCTCAGAGCGGCGTGCCAATCCAAAATAAGCAGCATGATGATGTGCTCTCAGTGTGCCGACACAACCCATTTGGCCAGGAGGCGCTGATCCACACCAGCTCATTTACAGCTTAGAGGCGAGAGAGGGTGTGCGTCTGTGTCCGCCCTGTCCTCTACGTTGAGTGTTTGTGTGATTCCTCTTCTCCTTCTTCTGAGTGTGTGTGTGCTCATTCGTAACATCCTCAAAAACATTTACATTACATTTAAGTCATTATGATTCATATTATAAAAGTCATGACTCCCGCCTCATCTGGTGAATACCAGATGGGATGGTGATAAGTCATCTGTAATGCCCTTCTATAGGACTAGATCATACCAGTCCCACAGTAATCTATACAGTATTTATGCTAGGCCATTTTTGTTCAACCAGAGATTCTATCTTGTGCCTTGGCTAAAGCAGAAATAACAGAGTTATCTATTTAGTACACGAGGAAATGAGAGTGGATTTGACTAAAATGAACCATTATGTTTGTTACCATACATCTGCTGTAGCAGTATCATCTGGAATCAAGATGGTGCCGGAGAACTGACGTTTTACGTATTCCAAACCAATTGTGTTTTTTGTTTGTTTCTTTGGGTTGTTTGTAACTTATTTTTAAAACCTATTTTGTACATAATGTTGCTGCTAACGTCTCTTATTACCGAAAATAACTTCTGGACATCAGAACTGCGATTACTCACCACGGACTGGCAGAATCCTTTTTTCCCTTTAATGAGTATGACGAGAATGATATACCGGGAACAGGCATAGAATGATATCCCGGGAACAGGCATAGAATGATATACCGGGAACAGGCATAGAATGATATCCCGGGAACAGGCATAGAATGATATCCCGGGAACAGGCATAGAATGATATCCCGGGAACAGGCCCATATCCCTGTTATTTGTGTGAAGAGAAGACAAAGAAAAGGGGTCCAGAGGGTGGGCTGCTTTCTGAGAATTCGTAGGTGATCGAATAAACCCCAACTGCCTTCCATTCTGCTAGCAAACGTGCAATCTTTGGAAAATAAAATCGATGACCTACGCGGAAGATTAAACTACCAACGGGATATTAAAAACGGTAATATCTTATGGTTCACGGAGTAGTGGCTGAACGACGACATTATCGACATACAGCTGGCTGGTTATACGCTTTATCGACAGGACAGAACAGCGGCGTCTGGTAAGACAAGCGGCGGGGGACTATGTATATTTGTAAATAACAGCTGGTGCGAGATATCTAAGAAAGTCTCGAGGTTTTGCTTGCCTGAGGTAGAGTATCTCATGATACTCCTGGGGCGCAGGTAGCCTAGTGGTTAGAGCATTGGTAGAGTAACCGAAAGGTTGCAAGATCAAATCCCCAAGGCAAGAATCTGTCATTCTGCACCTGAACAAGGCAGTTAACCCACTGTTTCCTAGAAAGTTTTCATCTGTATTTTTCGTCGCAGTCTAAATACCACCACAGACTGATGCTGGCACTAAGACCGCACTGAATGAGCTGTATTCCGCCATAAGCAAACAGGAAAACGCTCATCCAGAGGCTGCACTCCGAGTGGCCAGGGACTTTAATGCAGGCAAACTGAAATCCGTCTTACCAAACTTCTATCAGCATGTTAAATGTGCAACCAGAGGGAAAAAACTGTGGACCACCTTTACTCCACACACAGACACTCATACAAAGCTCTCCCTTGCCCCCCATTTAGCAAATATGACAATAATTCTATCTTCCTGATTCCTGCATACAAGCAAAAATTAAAGCAGGAAGCACCAGTGACTCGATCAATAAAAAAGTGGTCAGATGAAGCAGATGCTAAGCTACAGGACTGTTTTGCTAGCACAGACTGGAATATGTTCCGGCATTACTCCGATGGCATTGAGGAGTACACCACATTAGTCATTGGCTACATCAATAAGTGCATCGATGACGTCGTCCCCACAGTGACCTTACGTACATACCCCAACCAGAAGCCATGAATTACATGCAACATCCGTACTGAGCTAAATGCTAGAGCTGCCACTTTCAAGGAGTGGGACTCTAACCCGGAAGCTTATAAGAAATCCCACTATGCCCTCCGATGAACCATCAAACAGTTAAAGCGTCAATACAGGCCTTAGACCACATCATACTACACCAACTCTGACAGTCGTCAGATGTGGCAGGGCTTGCAAATCATTACAGACTACAAAGGGAAGCACAGCCGAGAGCTGCCCAGTGACACGAGCCTACCAGATGAGCTAAACTACTTCTATGTTCGCTTTGAGGCAAATAACACTGAAACATGCATGAGAACACCAGCTGTTCTGGAAGACTGTGATCACGCTCTCTGCAGCCGATGTGAGTAAGACCTTTAAACAGGTCAACATTCACAAGGCCGCAGGACCAGACGGATTACAAGGACATGTACTGTGAGCATGCGCTGACCAACTGGCAAGTGTCTTCATTGACATTTTCAACCTCTCCCTGTCTGAGTCCGTAGTTAAGCAGACCACCATAGTCCCTGTGCCCAAGAACACTAAGGTAACCTGCCTAAATGACTACCAACCCATAGCACTCACATCTGTAGCCATGAAGTGCCTTGAAAGGCTGGTCATGGCTCACATCAACACCATTATCCCAGAAACCCTAGACACACTCCAATTTGCATACCACCCCAACAGATCCACAGATGATGCAATCTCAATTGCACTCCACACTGCCCTTTCCCATCTGGACAAAAGTAACACCTATGTGAGAATGCTATTAATTTACTACAGCTCAGCTTTCAACACCATAGTGCCCTCAAAGCTCATCAATAAGCTAAGGACCCTGGGACTAAACACCTCCCTCTGCACCTGGATCCTGGACTTCCTGAAGGGCCGCCCCCAGGTGGTAAGGGTAGGTAACAACACACATCTGCTACGCTGATCCTCAAAACAGGGGCCCCTCAGGGGTGCGTGCTCAGTCCCCTACTCCCTGTTCACTCATGACTGCACGGCCAGGCATGACTCTAACACCATCATTAAGTTTGCCGATGACACAACAGTGTTAGGCCTGATCACCGACAACGACCAGACAGCCTATAGGGAGGAGGTCAGAGACCTGGCCGTGTGATGCCAGGACAACAACCTGTCCCTCAACGTGATCAAGACAAAGGAGATGATTGTGGACTACAGGAAAAAGAGGACCAAGCACACCCCCATTCTCATCGACCAGGCTCTAGTGGAGCAGGTTGAGAGCTTCCAAGTTCCTTGTTGTCCATGTCACCAACAAACTAACATGGTCCAAGCTCAGCTAGATAGTCGTGAAGAGGGCACGACCAAACCTATTCCCCATCAGGAGACTGTTGTTATCATCTATGCATAGTCACTTTAATAACTCTCCCTACATGTACATATTACCCTAACTAACCGGTGCCCCTGCACATTGACTCTGTATCGGTACCCCCCCCCCCCTGTATATAGTCTCGCTATTGTTATTTTACTACTACTCTTTAACTACTTGTTACTTTTATTTCTTATTCTTAAATTGCATTATTTTTTTAAACTGCATTGTTGGTTAGGGACTCGTAAGTAAGCATTTCACTGCAAGGTCTACAGCTGTTGTATTCAGCATTTCACTGCAAGGTCTACAGCTGTTGTATTCAGCATTTCACTGCAAGGTCTACAGCTGTTGTATTCAGCATTTCACTGCAAGGTCTACAGCTGTTGTATTCAGCATTTCACTGCAAGGTCTACAGCTGTTGTATTCAACGCATGTGACTAATACCATTTGATTTGATTTGATATTGACAATGGCCATCTTAGCTGAAACACTATTACAGTATCTAACATGATCTGGCTATGCTGTGTTTACCTGCGTGATTACACTGTCAATATGTCCTAGCTAGTAAATGGACATATCATGAGATAAAGGACCCTGTTAAGAGGCAGGCTGTGGCCACTTTCACCCAGTTCTATTTCTAAGTCAACACTTCTTCTCAGTTTCTTCATTGGAGATAAGCAGTATAAAAGTGAGAAAGAGAGAGAGCCAGAGATAGAGTGACAGAGAGGGAAATAGAGAGAGAGAGAAAGCGAGGAGGGGTGTGGGAGGTTAGAAAGAGAGAGAGAGAGAGAGAGAGAGAGTATGTCTGGTATGCCTGTATTTTGGGCCTGATAAAATTTGGGCCTGATAAGACAAAGGCGGAGGACGCTTGTTTACATGAATCCTTGATGTGGGTTTCATCTGCGATGTGACTGCTCAACTTCCCGACCAACCCTTCCAAAGGCTGTAGCTCAGGAAGTGGACTGTGGTGTGACTGAGATAATATGGTGCACCTCTGTCTCACCCCATAGTATCTGTCCTATTATGGCGTCTGTGAGACAGGCTTTTTGGCACTAGAGTCCGCTATCTATCTCTATGGTCCTGCCTGACTCCGAGGCAGATAGAAACATGGTCAAACAAGCCTACAGACTGAGTACTGATGAAAGGCAGACTTCTGGCACATCTAGACAGGACAGGAAGGAGGTGATGGTTTTGGACGTCATTGTGATTTTGTACAGGGCCATTAGTGTCGTTTCTCTCCCTATCATGGCCTCTCACCATGGACGACAATGATAAACAAAGATATTCTGAGACCTTTACATTACAATCCTGCTCCTTCTTCTAAAACAATCCAGTGGGTAATAACTTTAAAAACGAAATGGAATTTTGTGACTCAGAGGTATAGAATGTTAGATGCTGAAATATCCAGAGGAAGTATTATTTCTAACTGAAATTAAACTTGGAATGTTTGGATGTGAAAGAGAATGGTGGAGGACACAATTTAATGTCACGGTTTAACCAACATGAATAGCTACACAAATTAAAAAATGATACATACTTGAAAACCATCTCAACGAATATCACAACAACCTTTAAAAGCCCATAGATACACAACAGCTATCTCTTCACACAGTCGAGATAGGACTAAATTCATACCTCACCTCAGCTATCTTTACACAGCTCTTGAATAGGGCCAGCTGAACAGCTTCCATGCAAGTACAAATGACTAAATCACCACACGGGTGCTGCTGCAATGTGCTCATAATTGTACTCCTTAGCGCCAATGAAAGAGATTTGAAAAGTTTCAAAAGCACGCTATGTTTGTTAATTAAAACGGCAATCACATTTCTCTCTTAAACTGGCTGCAAAAAGGGCCTCTGCTCAATTCAATCATTAGTCTTTCTATCCCCCTTTCAATACACAAACAAACGAGTGAGGGGGAGGAAATTGTGTAAATCCATGTGCTTGTTGATTGCCTGCTACAGTTGGGATTTTTTAATTTGGTAAACAGTGGCTTTGGTGCAGCCATTTGAGATGCTGGGAAGAGGGGAGCAGCGGGCAGGGACAGATTAAAGGCTGTTTCCCTGGTCTCATGTTGGCACTTGTCGTGCACTTAATTTGAAGCCGTAATTAACTTTTGAAATCTCGAGGCATTTCCTACAAGCGTTCTTAGGATTTTGGGCAGATAATGCAGAGTGCATGCTGCTAGGACCAGGGTGCTTAACTAGTATGGAACCCCTTAATATTTACCTCTTCATATAGGTAATTTTCACAACAAGATGGCACTGATGATGGTCGCCCTGTTGCTAGCTCCCAGCCAACTTTGTAGTCTTTTGTTTATTTTAGTGTTATTTTTTACACCTTTGCTTTCTTGGGTACAGGAACAATGGTGGACATCTTGAAGCATGTGGGGACATCAGTGGCCAAAAGCCCGTATTAGCATGGGCAACACCATTGAGGGTTTCCACCATTTTAATATTGTCAACTGGGTGGGACTTCCAACTTAATTTGCAGATCCCTCCTGTGGCCAAAAGCTCATATTAGCATGGGCAGCACCATTGAGGGCTTCCACCATTTTAATATAGTCACCTGGGTGGGACTTCCATCTTAATTTGCAGATCCCTCCTGTGGCCAAAAGCCAGGATCTCTAGTGGCACAGCTAGCGATGCAGTGGTCTAAGGCACTGCCCCATGGGAGTCCCGGCTGCGACAGGGTCTGGACTTGAACCAGGATCTCTAGTGGCACAGCTAGCGATGCAGTGGTCTAAGGCACTGCCCCATGGGAGTCCCGGCTGCGACAGGGTCTGGACTTGAACCAGGATCTCTAGTGGCACAGCTAGCGATGCAGTGGTCTAAGGCACTGCCCCATGGGAGTCGCGGCTGCGACAGGGTCTGGACTTGAACCAGGATCTCTAGTGGCACAGCTAGCGATGCAGTGGTCTAAGGCACTGCCCCATGGGAGTCCCGGCTGCGACAGGGTCTGGACTTGAACCAGGATCTCTAGTGGCACAGCTAGCGATGCAGTGGTCTAAGGCACTGCCCCATGGGAGTCCCGGCTGCGACAGGGTCTGGACTTGAACCAGGATCTCTAGTGGCACAGCTAGCGATGCAGTGGTCTAAGGCAAAGCCCCATGGGGCAGCGCACAATTGGCAGCCTTTAATCTGTCTACTCGGGAGGCCATTGACGTAGATATGTACACTACCGTTCAAAAGTTTGGTGTCACTTAGAAATGTCCTTGTTTTTGAAAGAAAGCACTTTTTTTTGTCCATTAAAATAACACCAAATTGATCAGAAATACAGTGTATACGTTGTGAATGTTGTAAATGACTATTGTAGCTGGAAACGGCAGATTTTTTATGGAATATCTACATAGGTATTCAGAGGCCCATTATAAGCAACCATCACTCCTGTGTTCCAATGGCACGTTTATCATTTTAAAAGGCTAATTGATTATCAGAAAACCCTTTTGCAATTATGTTAGTACACCTGAAAACTGTTGTTCTGATTAAAGAAACAATACAACTGGCCTTCTTTAGACTAGTTGAGGATCTGGAGCATCAACATTTGTGGGTTCAATTACAGGCTCAAAATGGCCAGAAACTAAGAACTTTCTTCTGAAACTCGTCAGTCTACTCTTGTTCTGAGAAATTAAGGCTATTCCATGTGAGAAATTACCAAGAAACTGAAGATCTCGTACAATGCTGGGTACGACTCCCTTCACAGAACAGCGCAAACTGGCTCTAACCAGAATAGAAAGAGGAGTGGGAGGCCCCGGTGCACATCTGAGCAAGAGGACAAGTACATTAGAGTGTCTAGTTTGAGAAACAGACACCTCACAAGTCCTCAATTGTCAGTTTCATTAAATAGTACCCGCAAAACACCAGTCTTAACATCAACAGTGAGGAGGCGACTCCGGGATGCTGGCCTTCTTGGCAGAGTTGCAAAGAAAAAGCCATATCTCAGACTGGCCAATAAAAAGAAAAGACTAAGATGGGCAAAAGAACACTGACACTGGACAGAGGATCTCTGCCTAGAAGGCCAGCATCCAGGAGTCGCCTCCTCACTGTTGACGTTGAGACTGGTGTTTTGCGGGTACTATTTATTAAAGAAGCTGCCAGTCCAAACAGTTTGTGCAAAAAGGGTGAATGCAGAGTGTCCGGGTAGCTATTTGGTTAACTATTTAGCATCTTATGGCTTGGGGGTAGAAGCTGTTCAGGGTCCTGTTGGTTCCTGTCTTGGTGCATCGGTACCGCTTGCTGTGCGGTAGCAGAGAGACCAGTCTATTACTTGGGTGACTGGAGTCTTTGCCGAATTTTAGGGCCGTCCTCTGACACTGTCTGGTATAGAGATCCTGGATGGCAGGGAGGTCGGTCCCAGTGATGTACTGGGTCATACACATTACCCTCTGTAGCTCCTTGCGGTCAGATACTAAGCAGTTGCCATACCAAGCAATTATGCAGCCAGTCAAGATGCTCTTAATGGTGCAGCTGTCAAACTTTTTAAGGCTCTGAGGGCCAATGTGAAATATTTTCATCCTCTTGAGCCCACCGACTGGTGCAGATGTAGAACCGTCTGGCAGACAGAGGTGCATCAGGACCAACATCGTGAGACTAAAAAACAGCTTCTATTACCAGGCCGTCAGACTGTTGAACAGCTTCTATTACCAGACCATCAGACTGTTGAACAGCTTCTATTACCATCAGACTGTTGAACAGCTTCTTTTACCAGGCCGTCAGACTGTTGAACAGCTTCTATTACCAGACCATCAGACTGTTGAACAGCTTCTATTACCAGACCATCAGACTGTTGAACAGCTTCTATTACCAGACCATCAGACTGTTGAACAGCTTCTATTACCATCAGACTGTTGAACAGCTTCTATTACCAGACCATCAGACTGTTGAACAGCTTCTATTACCAGACCATCAGACTGTTGAACAGCTTCTATTACCATCAGACTGTTGAACAGCTTCTTTTACCAGACCATCAGACTGTTGAACAGCTTCTATTACCAGACCATCAGACTGTTGAACAGCTTCTATTACCAGACCATCAGACTGTTGAACAGCTTCTATTACCAGACCATCAGACTGTTGAACAGCTTCTATGACCATCAGACTGTTGAACAGCTTATATTACCAGACCATCAGACTGTTGAACAGCTTCTATTACCAGACCATAAGACTGTTGAACAGCTTATATTACCAGACCATCAGACTGTTGAACAGCTTCTATTACCATCAGACTGCTGAAGAGTTTCAATTACCAGACCATCAGACTGTTGAACAGCTTCTATTACCAGACCATCAGACTGTTGAACAGCTTCTATTACCATCAGACTGTTGAACAGCTTCTATTACCATCAGACTGTTGAACAACTTCTATTACCAGACCATCAGACGGTTGAACAGCTTCTATTACCAGACCATCAGACTGTTGAACAGCTTCTATTACCATCAGACTGTTTTACAGCTTCTATTACCATCAGACTGTTGAACAGCTTCTATTACCAGACCATCAGACTGTTGAACAGCTTCTATTACCATCAGACTGTTTTACAGCTTCTATTACCAGACCATCAGACTGTTGAACAGCTTCTATTACCAGACCATCAGACTGTTGAACAGCTTCTATTACCAGACCATCAGACTGTTGAACAGCTTCTATTATCATCAGACTGTTGAACAGCTTCTATTACCATCAGACTGTTGAACAGCTTCTATTACCAGACCATCAGACTGTTGAACAGCTTCTATTACCAGACCATCAGACTGTTGAACAGCTTCTATTACCAGACCATCAGACTGTTGAACAGCTTCTATTACCATCAGACTGTTTTACAGCTTCTATTACCAGACCATCAGACTGTTGAACAGCTTCTATTACCATCAGACTATTGAACAGCTTCTATTACCAGACCATCAGACTGTTGAACAGCTTCTATTACCAGACCATCAGACTGTTGAACAGCTTCTATTATCATCAGACTGTTGAACAGCTTCTATTACCATCAGACTGTTGAACAGCTTCTATTACCAGACCATCAGACTGTTGAACAGCTTCTATTACCAGACCATCAGACTGTTGAACAGCTTCTATTACCAGACCATCAGACTGTTGAACAGCTTCTATTACCAGGCCATCAGACTGTTGAACAACTTCTATTACCATCAGACTGTTGAACAGCTTCTATTACCAGGCCATCAGACTGTTGAACAGCTTCTATTACCAGACCATCAGACTGTTGAACAGCTTCTATTACCATCAGACTGTTTTACAGCTTCTTTTACCAGACCATCAGACTGTTGAACAGCTTCTATTACCAGACCATCAGACTGTCGAACAGCTTATATTACCAGGCCATCAGACTGTTGAACAGCTTCTATTACCAGACCATCAGACTGTTGAACAGCTTCTATTACCAGACCATCAAACTGTTGAACAGCTTCTATTATCATCAGACTGTTGAACAGCTTCTATTACCATCAGACTGTTGAACAGCTTCTATTACCAGGCCATCAGACTGTTGAACAACTTCTATTACCATCAGACTGTTGAACAGCTTCTATTACCAGACCATCAGACTGTTGAACAGCTTCTATTACCAGGCCATCAGACTGTTGAACAGCTTCTATTACCATCAGACTGTTGAACAGCTTCCATTACCATCAGACTGTTGAACAAACATTCAAAGTTCTTGAAATGTTCCATGTTGACTGACCGTCATGTCTTAAAGTAATGATGGACTGTCATTTCTCTTTGCTTATTTGATCTGTTCTTGCCATAATATGTACTTGGTCGTTTCTTCTGTTTCTTTCTTCTTCCCCCCTACCTTGTCACAAAACAACTGATTGGCTCAAACGCACTAAGAAGGAAAGAAATTCCACAAATGAACTTAAAGAAGGCACACCTGTTAATTGACATGCATTCCAGGTGACTACCTTATGAAGCTGGTTGAGAGAATGTCAAGAATGTGCAAAGCTGTCATTAAGGCAAAGGGTGGCTATTTGAAGAATATAATTAGTTTAACACCTTTTTGGTTACTACATGATTCCATATGTGTTTTTTCATAGTTTTGATGTCTTTACTATTATTCTACAATGTAGAAAATAGTAAAATTAAAGAAAAGGTCGCCTTGCTTCAAGTCCGTAGGAAACTATGCAGCAATTTTTTTTTTATGTACTATTTCTTACATTGTTAGCCCAGAAAATCTTAAGTGTTATTACATACAGCCAGGGTGGCAGGGTTCCCCGAACTCTTTCCATGGTTGAATGCGGTGGTTTGCGCTTTTTGTTTTGAGCAAATGCCGCCGTCTTTCCACGGTTTCTGGTTAGGGTAGGTTGTAATGTCACAGTGGGTACAACATCTCCAATGCACTTCCTTATAAACTCACTCACCGAGTCAGCATATAAATCAATATTATTTTGTAGCCTAGTGGTTAGAGCGTTGGACTAGTAACCGAAAGGTTGCAAGTTAAAACCCCCGAGCTGACAAGGTACAAATCTGTCGTTCTGCCCCTGAACGGGCAGTTAACCCACTGTTCCTAGGCCGTCATTGAAAATAAGAATTTGTTCTTAACTGACTTGCCTAGTTAAATAAAGTTTAATTAAAAAAAAAAAAAAACTATTGGATATAAGAGCGACATCAACTTACCAATATTACGACCAGGAATACGACTTTCCCGAAGCGGATCCTTTGTTCGGACCTCCACCCTGGACATTGGATTTAATCCCAGAGGCCGACCCAAAACAATGACGTTACGGCAAAGGAAGCGGCCTCCTGGTCATACTTGGAAGACAAGCACACCACCCACCACTCCGAGCATATTAGTCGCCAATGTCCAATCTCTAGACAACAAGGTGGATGAAATTAGGGCATGAGTTGCCTTCTGGACAGACATCAGAGATTGTAACATTCTCTGTTTCACGGGAACATGGCTCACTCGGGATATGTTGTCTGAGTCGATACAGCCCCGGTCTCTTCATGCGTCGCCCTGACAGAAACAAACATCTCTCTGGTAAGAAGAAGGGCGGGGGTGTATGCCTCATGATTAACGACTCTTGGTGTAATACTAACAACATACAGGAATTCAAGTCCTTTTGTTCACCTGACCTAGAATTCCTTACAATCAAATGCAGACCGCATTATCTCCCAAGAGAATTCTCTTCGATTATATCACAGCCGTGTATTCCCCCCCCCCCAAGCAGATACCCCGACGTCCCTGAAAGAACTTCACTGGACTCTATGTAAACTGGAAATCAGATATCCCGAGGCTGCATTTATTGTAGCTGGGGATTTTAACAAAGTTCATTTGAGAACAAGGCTACCTAAATTCTACCAGCACATTGACTGTAGTACCCGCTCGAGCAAAACACTGGACCACTGCTACTCTAACTTCTGCGATGCGTACAAGGCCATTCCCCGCCCTCCCTTTGGCAACTCTGACCATGACTCCATCTTGCTCGTACCGTCCTATAGGCAGAAACTCAAACAGGATGTACCTGTGACAAGAACCATTCAACACTGGTCTGACCAATCGGAATCCACGCTTCAAGATCGTTTTGATCACCTGGACTGGAAAATATTCCAGGAAGCCTCAGACAATAATATTGATTTATACGCTGACTCGGGGAGTGAGTTTATTAGGAAGTGCATTGGAGATGTTGTACCCACTGTGACTATTAAATCCTACCCCAACCAGAAACCGTGGATAGACGGCGGCATTTGCTCAAAACTAAAAGCGCGAACCACTGCATTCAACTGTGGAAAGAGTTCGGGGAATGTGGCCAAATATAAACAGTGTAGTTATTCCCTCCGCAAGCCAATCAAAAAAGCAAAATGTCGCTATAGGGACATGGAGTCGCAATTCAACGGCCCAGACATGAGAGGTATGTGGCAGGGTCTACAGGAAATTACGGACTACAAAAAGAAAACCAGCCACATCACAGACACCTACATCTTGTTTCCAGACAAGCTAAACACCTTCTTTGCCTGCTTTGAGGATAATACAGTGCCCCCCTCTCCTTTTCCTTGGTCAACGTGAGTAAAACATGGAAACGTGTTAACCCTCGCAAGGCTGCTGGCCCAGACGGCATCCCTAGCCACGTCCACAGAGCATGCGCAGACCAGCTGGCTGGTGTATCCCAGTCTGCTGTCCCCACATGCTTCAAGATGGCCACCATTGTTCCTGAACCAAAGAAGGCAAAGATAACTGAACTGAATGACTATCACCCCGTAGCACTCACTTCTGTCATCATGAAGTGCTTTGAGAGACTAGTCAAGGATCATATCACCTCCACCTTACCTGCCACCCTAGACCCACTTCAGTTTGCATACCGCCCCAACTGGTCCTCAGATGATGCAATCGCCATCACACTGCACACTGCCCTATCCCATCTGTATAAGAGGAATACCTATGTAAGAATGCTGTTCATTGACTACAGCTCAGCATTCAACACCATTGTACCCTCCAAGGTGGTGAAGGTAGGAAATAACATCTCCACTTCGCTGATCCTCAACACTGGGGCCCCACAAAGGTGTGTGGTCAGCCCCCTCCTGTACTCCCTGTTCACCCATGACTGTGTGGCCATGCACGCCTCCAACTCAATCATCAAGTTTCCAGACGACACAACAGTTGTGGGCTTGATTACCAACAATGACCAGACAGCCTATTGGGAGGAGGTGAGGGCACTCGGAGTGTGGTGTCAGGAGAACAACCTCAAACTCAATGTCAACAAAACAAAGGAGATGATTGTGAACTGTGAAACAGCAAAAGGAGCATCCCCATATCCACATCGATGGGATAGTAGTGGAGAAGGTGGAAAGTTTTAAGTTCCTCGGTGTACACATCCCCCGACAAACTGAAATGGTCCACCCACACAGACAGCATGGTGAAGAAGGCGCAACAGCTTGCCACCTAAAATCCTTACAAACCTTTACAGATGCACAATCGAGAGCATCCTGTCGGGCTGTATCACCGCAACTGCACCGCCCTCAACTGCGGTCTGCACAACGCATCACCGGGGGAAAACTACCTGCCCTCCATGACACCTACAGCACCCGATGTCACAGGAAGGCCCAAAAAATCATCAAGGACAGCAACCACCCGAGACACTGCCTGTTCCCAAATCACTGGCCACTTTAATAAATTGATTTAATAAAAGTATCATTAGTCACTTTAGGTAATGCCACTTTAATAATGTCGACATATCCTACATCACTCATCTCATATGTATATACTGTATTCCATACCATCTATTGCATCTTGCCTATGCCGCACGGCCATCGCTCATCCATAAATTTGTATGTACATATTCTTATTCCATCCCTTTACATTTGTGTGTATAAGGTAGTTGTTGTGAATTTGTTAGATTACTTAGATATGAGATATTACTGGATATTACTAGAAGCACAAACATTTGCTAACCATGTGTATGTGACAAATAAAATTAGATTTTGATTTGTTCTAAAACTTTTGGCCAGTAGTGTAGCTCATTCTATTATTTCTACTACTGCACATTGCATTGTAGTTACACTGTTTATACACACCGCATATTGATTTATACACTGGGTTCTTGACATAACTCACTGTAATATATCTACTGCTGTACATATCATTCTTAGTATGTCTTGTGTAAATTAATCCGGTGTACATACGTATAGCTTGGATTTGGATTACTGTTACAGTGCTATTTGGGTTGCTAAGTAGATTAGTTACGACATTTCTTGATTTCTTAATTCATATATATACTGAACATGAATGTAAAACGCAACATGTAAAGTGTTGGTCCCATGTTTATTGAGCTCAAATAAAAGATCCCAGAAATGTTCCATATGCACAAAAAGCTTATTTCTCTCAAGTGTTGTGCACAAATGTCTTAACATCCCTGTTAGTGAGCATTTCTTCTTTGCCTAAATAATCCATCCACCTGACAGGTGTGGCATGTCAAAATAAAATCAAATCCGAATACAACAGGTGTAGACTTTACTGTTACTGTTTAAACAGCATGGTCATTACACAGGTGCACCTCGTGCTGGGAACAACGAAAGGCCTCTCTAAAATGTGCAGCTTTGACACACAACACAATGCCACAGATGTCTTCCATTTTGAGGGAGTTTGCAATTGGCGTGCTGACTGAAGGAATGTCCACTAGAGCTGTTTCCAGATCATTGAATGTTCTGAAACAAAGCTGAAAATGTCCCAGTTCTTCCATGGCCTGCATACTCACCAGACATGTCACCCATTGAGCATGTTTGGGAGCCTCTAATCCAAAGATTAGGGCCTAATGACTTTATTTCAATTGACTGATTTCCTTATATGAACTCTGGGGGTGTTGTCACTGAGAGGGAATTGTGTGTGTATGCGGGGGAGGTTGTCAATGGCAGCGAATATGTGTATGCGGGGGGTTGTCACTGAGAGGGAATGTGGTGTGGGTGTGGGGGGGGCTGTCACTGAGAGGGAGTGTGTGTGTGTGTGGGGGGCTGTTGTCACAGAGAGGGAATGTGTGTGTGGGGTGGGGGTGTTGTCACTGAGTGGGAATGTAGGTGTGGGGTGGGGGTGTTGTCACCGAGAGGGAATGTGTGTGTGGGGTGGGGGTGTTGTCACTGAGAGGGAATGTGTGTGTGGGGGTGGGGGTGTTGTCACTGAGAGGGAATGTGTGTGTGGGGTGGGGGTGTTGTCACTGAGAGGGAATGTGTGTGTGGGGTGGGGGTGTTGTCACTGAGAGGGAATGTGTGTGTGGCTTGGGGGTGTTGTTACCGAGAGGGAATGTGTGTGGATACTGATTGAAATGCCTCTCATGTTCTTCTGACTCAGAGACACAAGAGATGCTGTCCACCTTCCTTTAGACACAATATATGCTGTCCACCTGCCTCTAGACACCAGAGATGTTGTCTGCCTGCCTCTAGACACAAGAGACACTGTTCACCTGCCTCTAGACACTAAAGATGCCGTCCGCCTGCCTCTATACACAAGAGATGCTGTCTGCCTGCCTCTGGACACCAGAGATGCTGTCCGCCTGCCTCTAGACACCAAAGATGCTGCCTGCCTGCCTGCCTCTAGACACCAGAGATGCTGTCCACCTGCCTCTAGACATCTGCCTGCTTGACTGGGAGGATGTAAAGCCCTGAACAAAGGTTAACACACACATGTATGCGTGCTCACATACACAGGTACGGCTTAAACAATACACACACCAATATGCAGACCACCGAGCAACTATTCCACACAATCTTAGTAAGGATACAGAGGATGAAGACCTCAGCAAAAGGGACACGACTATTTCTTGAAGACCAGTCAATTACTAGGTAATTACATAGTGAATAGGTTGTGTCTTTTGGTATTGAAATGGTAGTTATCTGATGAGAGAAGGCACTCAAATAAGTCATTATGAAAGTGAATGTTCACTAAATTACTCTTTTGAAAATATGTTACATTCTTGTTAATTTCTAAGTGCCATCTCTTTTGAATGAATCACTATCTATATACATAAGAAATGTATTATTTAACTTGTTATATCTCTGTAATTAATTGTCAAGAGAGAGTGTATAGACCAAAACATCGCAAGATATAAGAGAGCAAACCCATTGCCAACATAGAAAATTACTGTTGCCTTTAGCTAAATCAGGACATGTAAACCACTCAACTAGCCACTCAAATACTCATTACTATGCAATTAATGTTGCATTGCAATATCATATGACTAGAATATGACCATTCCATATTACTCTGCCAGAACACGAGACAGTTCATCCTGCAATGAGAACAGATTTTCATAGTCATTGTCACTTCTTCCTGATTCGGTTCACACCGAGGCTTCAACCCAGGACCGCTGCCTTGCTAGCACATGTGATCGCCCTCCAAAAGTGTCTTACCAGTCTGCTCCACGCGAAAAACTAGCTATTCGCTGCTGCAAATGGGGACCCTTCAAGCTGAGGAGTAAGTTTCACACATCAATAGCACCACAAGTTATTTAAAATGTGTTGGCATGTGGCTCAATAAATAACTCCACAGGAAATAATATTGTCTTAAAAATACTTTACTCTCCATTACTTTAATCCGTGAACCCCTTACTAACCACTGGCCCCCATAATTACCATTCTCATAGATTATATTTATTATTGAGTCAAAATGTTTCATTATCTCTTCTTCTGTGCCCCATCTCTCTTCCTCCTTACTGAGACTCTTAGGGTCCCAGAAAATGTCCTCTGTCTGTCAACGTTTCTCCTTTTTGCAGTGCCGTGATAAGAAAGCTGTGTATTCTCCATTACGCTCCATCTCGCCCCTTAGACGCATTACTTAGAAAATCTGTTAATGTAATTTGAATATATTTTTTAAACAGTTCCTCAAATCCAGGGAAGGAACTTTGTGTGGAGTGGAGAAGAAGGAGCAGAGAGAAGGAACATCTGAGACAAAGGGGAAGTGTGTGTGTGTGTGTGTGTGTGCGTGCGTGCGTGCGTGTGTGTGTGCGTGCGTGAGTGTGTTTCAGAGGAGTGTTATGTAACCTCATATATGATCTGGCCCAGCCATTAACCTGGGATTAGCCTGGCAGATCTAGACGTCAGAGGTCAGAGGGATGGAGAGCCACCCAGCCAGCACAAGCTGGTATTACCAACCCTGAAATTGAAACTTAATGGTTCCCTGTAATCCTTATGAAATGGAAATTCCCCCTTGGCTCAAGGATCTTTGTGTGTGAGCATATGGAAGAGTGTGTGTGTGTGTGTGTGTGTGTGTGTGTGTGTGTGTGTGTGTGTGTGTGTGTGTGTGTGTGTGTGTGTGTGTGTGTGTGTGTGTGTGTGTGTGTGTGTGTGAGTGTGCATGTGTGATGGTTAGGTATGTGTATGATTAGATGGATGCTGTATCTTATTATGAGTATTTTCTAAGGCTTTTAGAAAGATATCTGTATAGATGAGAATAGGTGAATGTAATAATCTATTCCAAAATTATCCGATTTGACATGACAAAGACTTGACGCATGAGATTAGAAGTGATTTCGTTGACATTTTAGGAAAGGCACATTATCTTATAATGGCTTATATGCAAATAGTAGGAATACACTACAAACAGACAGTGCCTTCAGAAAGTATTCACCATCCTTGATTTATTCCGCATGTTGTTGTGTTACAGCCGGAACTCAAAATGGATGAACTACATTGTCTTCTCCCCTATCTACGCACAATACCCCAGAAAGACAAAGTGAAAACGTGTTTTTATGCATTTTTACAAATCTATTGAAAATTAAATACAGAAATATTTAATGTACATACTGTTAGTATTCCTATGACACTCCAAATTGTGCACAGGTTCATCCAATTTCCTTTGATCATCCTTGAGATGTCACTACAACTTGATTGGAGTCCACTTGTGGACTGTATAAGGTCCCACAGTTGACAGTAAATGTCAGAGCAGAAACTATACCATGAAGTCCAAGGAACTGTCTGTAGATCTCTGATAGAGAATTGTGATGAGGTATATATCTGGGGAAGGGTATAAAACAATTTCGAGAGTGTTGAAAGTGAACCAGCAGTGGTTCCCATCATTGGGAAATTGAAAAAATATGGAACTACCAAGACTCTGCATAGAGCTGGCCATCCGACCAAACTGAGAAACCGGGCAAGAAGGACCTTGGTCAGGGAGGTGACCAAGAACCCAATGACCTCTCTGACAGAACAACCTTGGCCGAGATGGGAGAACCTTACAGAAGGACAACCGGTGTACACATCCCCGACAAAGTAGCCAGACAGAAGCCACTCCTGAGAAAAACCACATGACAGCACGCCTGGAGTTTGCAGAAAGGCACATGAAAGACTCAGAGCATAAGGCAAAAGATTCTGTGGTCTGATGAGACAGAAATGTAACTCTTTGGTCTGAATGCAACGCGCTATGTATGGGGAAAACCAGGCGCAGCTCATCACCGTATAAGGCCAGCCCTACCGTGAAGCATGAAGGTGATATGGCAGTGTCATGTTATGGGGATGCTTTTCAGCAGCAGGGACTGGTAAGGATGAAGGGAAGAATGAAAGGAGCCAAACACAGGCAAATCCTTGATGAGAACCTGCTTCAGAGTGAAAAAACCTTAGACTGGGGTGAAGATTTAATTCCAACAGGACAATGACCCTAAGCATACAGCAAAAGCAACACTGGAATGGCTATAGAACAACAATGTTGGAAGACTTGTAGATTGCTGTTCACCGCCACTCCCCATCTAACTTAACAGAGCTTGAGAATATCTGCAAGGAAGAATTGATGTGCAAAGCTGATCAGACATACCCAAGACTACTTAAAGCTGTAATTGCCGCCAAAGGTGCTTCTACAAAGCATTGACTCAGGGGTATGAATACTTCAAATTCTTCAAATAGCCACCCTTTGCCTTGATGATAGCTTTGCACTCTCTTGGCATTTTTTCAACCGGTTTCACCTGCAATTCTTTTCAAACAGTGTCACGCCCTGACCATGACAAGGGGGCCTAGTTTAAAATGTATATGTTGGTGCTTTGGTTTGGTTCCCAATTAGAGGCAGCTGGTAATTGTTATTTTTAAGCTATTTTTCCCACTTGTGTTTGTGGGATATTATTTTGTGTAGTCACGTTTCGTTGTTCGTTTATTGTTTTGTTTTGCTAAAGTTCCAATTGATAATAAAGATGTGGAACTCTACGTACGCTGCACCTTGGTCTAGTTCTTACGACAACCGTGACAAACAGGCTTGAAGGAGTTCCCACATGTGTTGAGCACTTGTTAGCTGCTTTTCCTTCACTCTACGGTTCGATTCATCCCAAACCATCTCAATTTGGTTTGTGGAGATTTGTGGAGGCCAGGTCATCTGATGCAGCACTCCATCACTCTCCTTCTTGGTAAAATAGCAATGTTTTGGGTAATTTTCCTGTTGAAAAACAAATAATTGTCCCACTAAGCCCAAACCAGAAATGGGTGGTGTATTGCTGCAGAATGCTGTGGTAGCCATGCTGGTTAAGTGTACCTTGAATTCTAAATCAATCACACCAGCAAAGCACCCCACACCATATCACCTCCTCCTCCATGCTTTATGGTTTGAAATACACATGCGGAGATCATCCGTTCACCCACACTGCATCTCACAAAGACACGGAGGTTGGAACCAAAAATCTCAAATTTGGACTCCAGATTTAGCAAGCTAGCTACTGCAGGACATCAACACAAGCAGACCAGAAACATACACATTTTTCTGAAAATTACGTCTTGCTTAGGAAGTGATTTGATTGGTGTGAAGCCAAATCCAACTACTCTCCCTTGGGGGGACGTTTTGCTGCACCAAGACAACTCACAGTTGAGCTCAGCTCAACGCTGATTGGCTAATCCATTTAGAATTAAGGGAGGCCTAATGCTTCCTGGCATCAATCAATCAAATGCTACGGCAGCAACATGTTATATTATTTTGGTCCAGACAGCATCAGAAACATGGACTACACATACTGAGATAGAGGGGCACTGTTTTCATCAGATTTTCCACCAATGCTCCTTATAGGACACATCACTGCACTCTGTACTCCTCTGTAAACTGGTCATCTCTGTGTACCCGTTGCAAGACCCACTGGTTGATGCTTATCTATAAAACCCTCTTAGGCCTCACTCCCCCTATCTGAGATATCTACTGCAGTCCTAATCCTCCACATACAACTCCCGTTCTGCCAGTCACATTCTGTTAAAGGTCCCAAAGCACACACATCCCTGGGTCACTCCTCTTTTCAGTTCGCTGTAGCTAGCGACTGGAACAAGCTGCAAAAACCACTCAAACTGGACAGTTTTATCTCCATCTCTTCATTAAAAGACACAATCATGGACGCTCTTACTGATAGTCGTGGCTGCTTCGCGTGATGTATTGTTGTCTCTACCTTCTTGACCTTTGTGCTGTTGTCTGTGCCCAATAATGTTTGTACCATGTTTTGTGCTGCTACCATGTTGTGCTGCTGCCATGTTGTGTTGTTACCATGTAGTTGTCATGTTGTGTTGCTACCATGCTGTGTTGTCATGTGTTGCTGCCATGCTATGTTGTTGCCTTAGGTGTCTCTCTTGTCATGATGTGTGTTTTGTCCTATATTTTTATAGAATTTAATATTTTTAATCCCAGCCCCTGTCCCCGCATGAGGCCTTTTGCCTTTTGGTAGGCCGTCATTGTAAATAAGAATTTGTTCTTAACTGACTTAGTTAAATAAAGGTTAAATTAAAATTAAAATTAAATTCCGTCGCTTTGATGCTTTCTCCGGTGATTTTCAGCCACTTGCAAATTGATGGAAAGATATGAAAGCACAAAGAGATGAAAGAGACATTATTTTAAAAATGATTTATTTATTGGTCAATTATTTGGCATCCATTAGACTGTAACACAACAAAATGTGAAATAAGTCAAGGGGTATGAACACTTTCTGAAGGCACTGGATGTGCAAGAAATTGAGTTGTGCAGAGAGTTTATAATTTGTTGGATGTGCAGAGATGTGAATGTCGTGAGGAGTTTGGAGGAAGGAGTTTGAAGGTGGCAGAATTTGTTTTATGAGGGTAATTGACGCTGTGCTGCAGAAGAAGAGGGGCAAAGCAGGCATGAAATTGCACTGGGGATCAGATCCATATCGGAGCGTATGGGAGAGGGAGGGAGAGCCTGGCAGTCCTGGGTGGCTGGATTAGGGCTCCGCTCAGCACTGAGGTACAGTTAAGAGCCTATTTTATTCTCTAGTAACCCAATCAATGGAAGGGCCCTGTATCCTATTAGAGTGAAGTTTAAGGAGAAGGCGCAGTGCTGTTGGAGAAAGACAATAAAGACATTCATATGTTCATTAGAGCGGACTGGGGATCTGCAGTGACAGGGAGAGACAGAGGGAGGCTGCTGGGGAGGAAGAGAAAGATGGAGAGGAGGGAAAAGGGAGAAGATTGATGGAGAGAAGGGAGAAGAGGAAGAGAGAGATGGGGTAAAGGAGGAAGAGGAAGATGGAGATGAGGGGGAAGAGGAAGAGAGAGATGGAGTAAAGGAGGAAGAGGAAGATAGAGAGGAGGGAAGAATAACAAAAGAGTGTGGTATACTGTGAAAAGGTGTCTAGGAAGTCACATCGCCTCATAAAAGTCCCTGATTGACCTGCTGTTTTCTGAAAAATGATAGATAAATAGATAAATGGTGTTGGTAGATGAAATACCCCATGAGGCTGTCAGGCTTCATGATCAGAATGTAAGAAGTTGACAACACAGAGATGACTATCTGCTGCAGGTTTATGAACAAAGAGCTCATCATGATCTGAATGCTCAGTGTGTTTGGTTTCATTATGACTGTGGGTGTATTATTGCAGGCCGGATGGTGTTAGCAAGCGAGTAGACCATAGAGGGTACACCTCATTAGGATTCCGTGGCTGTCCATCTCTGAATAAGAGGGGGGAATTGGGTGTCAATCCCTAATGAATTAACTCTGCTCCTCACCCTGGTCGGGGGTGTGTGATCAATAGATATTGTGGCATTTGCTTCAGATGGAAGCCATTTAGATTGATCTGCTAATATCCTGCGTGATAGCCAACGCTAGACTGGAGATGACAGTGGGCTCAAAAACCATTAACTCCTTATTTTCTGTTTACATTCTGCTGTTACCACAGTCAGTCGGATGCGAATTGACTGCATCATTTCCTGTCACAAACTTGCTAACCTCCTGCGCCTCGACCTGTTGTTTCCTTTCATTTCCTTTCATTTCTTTTATTTTTTTTTCACAAGTGTTTGTGTGAATACCTGCTGCCAACTAGCTAGCTAGCAATGGAGCCCAATGCAGCAATTATTTGCTAGTGGAGGATTAGAGGAATGAGTTGAATATGCTTAGCAAAGAAATCTCAATTCTGCACAAATTTATGGGGAAAACGCAAATTGGAACTTTCTTATTCTCAACTCCTTCAGGCCTGATGGATGTTTACACACCTTGTCATCTGTCCCTATCGGAATGGCCTGTGGTACCTGGAACTTGCCTGCCCAGGAAGTCGTCTCCATCTGCTTCTTCTCCTTCATCTTGTAATGAAGTAGACGGAGAACAGACTGTTCCAAACAGCGCTGATCCCAAGTCACAAGTTGTGGAAACCCGAAGGCAGTGGCATGCTGCTAAGCGGACAGGAGCGACTGCAAGAGGTTCAGAGAAGATTGACATAAGGAATAGCTTCACTGCACTGGTGCCTGATCAACCTCCGCCTTCATGACTGGGATTGCCTGTGTCTGCAATGACGGTGCTGCATCCAACTATGCTGACACCAGCAGCGTCTTCGTCGTCGAGTTCGGCTCCTTTCCCTCTCTCTGGATCTGACGGGGCACTGCCTGCTGTGGGAGGTCTGGACCTATTGCCTGGAGCAGCGGGCGTACGCTATCATGCTTCTTGTGGACCCGTGAAAGGTTCAACTAATTGTGTGAAGTGTAGGATTAGGGCCCTATGCCCACCCTAAATTGTGCCAATGAATGTTTCAGCAGACTTTTATCCGTCCATAACTGGCTATGAGACTATTGCAGTTCTGTGGGTGTAACATTTCTTGACAATTTTGATACCTTTTGGAAACAAAGCTGGTTTTATAAAGAGGATGGGATCCACCCAAATCATTTCGGTTCCTGGATCCTTTCACAGCATTATAAGGCTGCGTTGAGACAATTACTTATCAATGACCCAAGCCCAGGTCAGTTAATCCCTACTAGTGTGTCGCTGAGTTGTTATAATTCTTCAGCAAATGTACATTATCCCAGGGGCATTGGAAGACACAATGTAAGTAACCTAATTTATGTCCCTCTAACTTCCCTGAATGCTTCTGCTAATCCCAAGCTATTGTATGCAGTATTCATGTGCCTATAAGCTAGAGTTATACTGTTAGCACTGAGGTGGTGTGCCATAGTAAGAAGTCCACTGTGTGCAGCTCACCCTGCACTAACATAAATTAATGAGCATGTCTACTTCTGCTAAGCTTCCCAGTAAAGCAATGAAAACAATCAAGCATCCCACAAAAGTGCTAAAATAGCCCATGTTAACATGAAGTCACTAACTTGCCAGTAACAGATGACATTCATATTCTGACTATATCTCTGAAACTCACTTACCTAATACCTTTGATGATACAGTTGTAGCAATACATGGTTATAACATCTACAGAAAAGACAGAAATGCCAATGGGGGTGGTGTTGCAGTCTATATTAAGAATCACATTCCTGTAAAGCTTAGAGAGGTTCTCATGTTAAATACTGTTGAAGTAATATGGCTACAGGTTATGGCTATCTGCCTCACCTAAAATCCATTCTTGTGGGAAGCTGCTGTAGACCACTAAGTGCTAACAGTCTGGATAATATGGATAATATGGATAATATGTGTGAAATGCTTGATAATGTATTGACTGGCTTTCATCAAGCTGCCCACTCAAGAAAGGCTTCAAACTGTAACCAGTGCCTGCAAACCTGGATCAGGTTATCAGTCAACTTACCAGGGTAGTTACAAAAAGCACAGGAATTAAATCATCAACATGCATTGATCACATCTTTACTAATGCTGCAGAAATGTTCTTTAAAGCAGTATCCATATCCACTGGATGCAATGATCACAATATAGTAGCAATATCTATGAAAACAAAAGTTCCAAAGTCTGGGCCTAATATAGTGTATAAGAGGTCATACAATACGTTTTGAAGTGATTCTTATGTTGATGATGTAAAGAATATTTGCTTGTCTGGTGTGTGTAATGAGGAGCAACCAGATGCTCCACTTGACACATTTATGAAATTGCTTATTCCAGTTACTAATAATCATGCACCTATTAATAAACTGACTGTAAAAACTGATAAATCCCCTTGGATTGATGAGGAATTGAAAAATGGTATGTTTGAGAGGGCTGAGGCAAAAGGTATGGCAAATAAGTCTGTCAGCACAACCAATTGGCAAACATCCTGCAAATTGAGAAATTATATGACTAAACTGAATAACAAGAAGAAGAAACTATACTATGAAACAAAGATAAATAATATAAAGAATTATAGTAAAAAGCTTAAATGACATTTTGGGCAAAAAGGCAAACTCTGCTCCATCATTCATTGTATCAGATGGCTCATTCTTCACAAAACCCACTGATATTGCCAACTACTTTAATCATTTTTTTCATTGACAAGATTAGCAAACCTAGGCATGATATGACAACAACAAACGCTGACACTACACATCCAAGTATATCAGACCAAATTTTGGTCATTTTCGTTTTGAATTCTGTAAAGTGAGTGTGGAAGAGGTGAACATATTATTGTTGTCTATCAACAATAACAAGCCAATGCGGTTTGAGAACTTGAATGGAAAATTACTGATAATAGCGGACGATATTGCCACTCCTATTTGCCATATCTTCAATTTAAGCCTACTAGAAAGTTTGTGCCCTCGGACCTGGAGGGAAGTAAAAGTCATTCCACTACCTAAGAATAGTAAAACCCCATTTACAACACACTTTCAGCACGCTTATGGGGAAGGTCATTCAACAAGCACAGAACTTACACAAATTAAATTGATGATTAAAAGATTGTGGGGGCTGTTTTGTTAGACTTCAGGGCGGCTTTTGACATTATCGATCATAGTCTGCTGCTGGAAAAACGTATGTCTTATGGCTTTACACACCCTGCTATACTGTGGATAAACACAGAGGGTGTTCTTTAATGGAATCCTCTCCAACATAATCAAGGTAGAATCAGGAATTTCCCAGGGCAGCTGTCTAGGCCCCTTACATTTTCAAGCTTTACTAAATACATGCCACTAGCTTTGAGTAAAGCCAGTGTGTCTATGTATGCGGATGACTCAACACTGTACATGTCAGCTACAACAGTGATTGAAATGATTGCAACACTTAACAAAGAGCTGCAGTTAGCTTCAGAATGGGTGGCAAAGAATAAGTTAGTCCTTAATATTTCAAAAACTGAAAGCATTGTATTTGGGACAAATCATTACTAAACCTAACCTCAACTTGTAATGAATAATGTGGAAATTGAGCAAGTTGAGGTGACTAAAATGCTTGGAGTAACCCTGGATTGTAAACTGTCATGGTCAAAACAAATTGATACAACAGTAGCTAAAATGGGGAGAAGTCTGTCCATAAAAAGCGCTGCTCTGCCTTCTTAACAGCACTGTCAAAAACACAGGTCCTACAGGCCCTAGTTTTGTTGCACCTGGACTACTGTTCAGTTGTGTGGTCAGGTGCAACATGCTCAGAACAGGGCAGCAGGTCCTTCCAAGCTGGCCCTTGGAAGTACACAGAGAGCTAACATTAATAATATGCAGGGTTGGGTAAGTTACTTTCTAAATTTAATCCATTACAGTTACTAGTTACCTGTCCAAAATTGTAATCGTTAAAAACTAACTTTCGGATTACCCAACTAAGTAATGTAATCTGATTACATTCAGTTACTTTTAGATTACTTTCCCCTTAAGAGGCATTAGAAGAAGACAAAAATGTATGTTACCAATTGAACAACATCTATTGCAGGATAAATCAATGTTAAAGTTTACATAGCTCGCCATGGGTTGGTTTATGGGTTGGTTATGTGGGCTTCTTCTAACCCATCACTTTCTACTACAAAAAAATAATACGAGTAAATTATATATTTACATTAAAAATCAAAGTCTGTCAGAATTCCAGCCATTCCAATACATGTTATACCCCTTGATCTTCAAGAATAGGACTTGGAAATATGGAAGTATAGATTAGCCAAATTGTTTTACCTGAGCATAACCCCAAAAGTAAGGACTTATTAGCCAGCCCTACTCTGTTGATTATGATTTTGTTGTCATGGAGAACTGATTGGGCTCATTGATTCGAGTTGGAAAATAAATGCTGCGCTCATGGAATGGCATGCTTTGAGCACCACTGAAAAGGGCTATTTATATGTGAAAAATTAATGCCATATGCTGCATTTGCTACAGGCCTATTGTTTAACTTTTTGTTGGTGACACTTTGATATCTTGATAATATGCAGCTGTTTAAAGGGCAAATCCACAGATGAAACAATAACAAAACGGTTGCCCCGCCTCTGTTTTGGTAAAAAGCTGAGGGATGGACCTGGAGAAATGTAATCACTCTCAGATTAATAGACAGAGCTATGGATGCAAGGACTGAACATCCATGTCACGCCCTGACCATAGAGAGCCCTTGTTTCTCTATGGTGTAGTAGGTCAGGGCGTGACTAGGGGGTATTCTAGTTTATTATTTTCTATGTTGGTGTTTTGTATGATTCCCAATGAGAGGCAGCTGGTAATCATTGTCTCTAATTGGGGATCATATTTAAGTAGCTATTTTTCCCACCTGTGTTTGTGGGATATTGTTTTGTGTTTGTGCACCACGTAGTCACGTTTAGTTGTTCGTTTATTGTCTTTGTTTTGCTTAAGTTTCACTTGGAAATAAAGATGTGGAACTCTACATACACTGCACCTTGGTCCCGTTCTTATGACATCGGTGACAATCCATGATATCAAAATGATTGTTTTAACCATGTTATGAGGCTATACAGTGTTTGTTTACATCTACAATGTTTCCAAACATTGGTGAAAAACAAGCTTATATTTCGGGTTCTCCTGGAGTGTGACTGTTGAACTAAGCTCATGAGGTAATTATAAGTTATATTCTTCAAGAATCCAGAATATGTGTTATTTCATTGTTTCGATGTCTTCAGAACTATATACAGTACCAGTCAAAAGTTTGGACACACCTAATCATTCAAGGGTCTTTCTTTATTTTTACTATTTTCTTAATTGTAGAATAATAGTGACAACATCAAAACTATGAAATAAAACATATGGAATCATGTAGTAAGCAAAAAATGAGTTAAACAAATCGATAGATTAGATTTTAGATTTTAGATTCTTCAAAGTACATTTACATTTACATTTAAGTCATTTAGCAAGTAGCCACTCTTTACTTTGATGACAGCTTTGCACATTCTTGCTGTCTACACGGCAACAAATAGGGGGAAATCTCCACTCCCTCCCCAGGACAAGTGAAGAACAAACCAGAGGAAGAATGTCTGCATGCGTCTTGAATCCTCTTGTTTTATACATGGGTATGAGTGTGTCAGTGTCTCTGTGTGAATGCCCAGGTAAAGGTATATGTGTATGTGCCACATTGTATTGAAACGTAATATTTACAACATTAACTGACACGAACATACAGCACACCGATATCATTCTAATTCACATGGATCTGTCCTTTTTATTGTTTTAGCAGAGAACTTAATATGACAATGCTCAACCCCCCTAAACAAGACAACCCATTTTTTGCTCAACAATAGTTTATTTCTAATCCTATTGAAATGCTTTCCTCTCTCACATCCTGCCTAAGATGGGTCCCTCACTCCTGAGCAATAAGACTGTAGCTAAAGCTGCACCCAGAAACCACCCATTCATCAGCCACTGATGCCCATTCATCAGCCACTGGTTGACACTAGGACTATTATACAGAATGATCTACAGTCAGTGTATGCGGCAAAGGAAGCTTAGCAACAGCAAGCACAAACAGCAGCAGGTACCACAAGAAAAGCATTTCCAGATGCTGTCAGTGATTACGCACAGACTAAGAGCCTGGTGGACTCTGTTGGTTGGACTAGTAGTGGGATTTACAGAAAGGTGCCAGAAAGGGAAAGCTAAGAGGAATGTGATAAATGACTCTGCTATGATCATGTGCTCAATGTTAGTCTGATCACTTTCACTAACATCCTGATTACATTTAGCTTGTGTCCAATGTACAGCAATAGCACTAGCAACTGCATGTAAACAAAGAAAAATGCTGGGTTGTTTTATTGACCCAACTGCTGGGTTGCAGGCATTGGGTCACTTAGTTGGGTTGTTTTCTTTAAAAAAGAGCAAGGTTGGGTTGTTGATGTTGTGTTATTGGTGCTGGGTTATTGAGATATGACCCAACGGGTCAGATCAGAGGACTGGAGGCGTCGTTTAGTAGGGGAGTGGCTTTCAGATAGTTATATTTAGCCACATGTAAATGTCATTCCTGTTCATCTGTTCTGTTGTATAGTTATCACGTTAAGGTTGAACATTTACATTTTTGTCGTTTCAATGAGGCTTACAGAAGTGTATGAGTTCCCTAAAAGCCTATGCAAATCCTTTGTTGGTATAGATATCACCTTTTGTATTAAGTAATAAATAATATTCTAGAACGTGCAAAATGCATTTTTTAAAGGAAAATGTAGTTTGCAGTACTTTACATGATGAATAGTTAGGACAATAACTCTCACAGGTGGCCAATGAGGTCTATCTGAAAGCCACGACCCTAATAAACCACTCCTCCTGAAAATACCTTAAGGGTTATATTATAAAAGACCCAGCTGCTGGGTCAACCCAGCATGAAGTAAAAAATACCCATCTAATACCAAAGGTTGTCCAATATCGACATATCTATTTAAAATTAAATTCAGATCCAACAATAATATCAAGGGATTAGAAATCCAGAGTTTAAAAACAAAGGTGTCATTGTACGCTGATGATTCATGTTTTCTTTTAAATCCACAATTAGAATCCCTCCACAGCCTCATAGAGGATCTAGATACTTTTTCTAACCACTCTGGATTAAAACCAAATGATGATAAGTGTACTACTATATTACGTATTGGATCACTAAAATATACAACTTTTACATTACTGTATAGTTTACCAATAAAATGATCTGACAGGGATGTGGACATACTCGGTATACATATCCCGACAGAAATAAATGATCTCACTCCAATACATTTTAATAGAAAGTTGGCAAAAATAGATAAGATCTTGCTACCATGGAAAGGAAAATATCTGTCTATTTGTCACGCCCTGACCTTAGAGAACCTTTTAAATCTCTATTTGGTTAGGTCAGGGTGTGACTAGGGTGAGCAATCTATGTTTTCTATTTTTTTGTTGGCCGGGAATGGTTCCCAATCAGAGGCAGCTGTCTATCGTTGTCTCTGATTGGGGATCATTTTTAGGCAGCCTTTTCCCACCTGTAGTTTGTGGGATCTTGTTTTGGTACTGTGCTGTTTAGCCCTACTAAACTTTACGTTTCGTTTGTATTTGTTGTTTTTTCGGTGTGCATTGAATATAGTAAGATGTACGCCTTCCATGCTGCACCTTGGTCCGATCCTTCCATCAACGAGCGTAACAGAAGATACCACCACCCACGGACCAAGCAGCGTGCCCAGGAGGAGCAGGGATCCTGAACCTGGGAGGAAAGCAAGGAGTGGAGAACATCCTGGATGTGGGACAAATCCATGGCAGGAGACAGAAGCCTGCCATGGAAGCAGGCGGAAGCAGCAAAGGAGCAACAACGACGACACCAGGGTTCGCGGCCACGATGAAAGAAGGGCAGCCGTAAAAAAAATAATTGGGGGGCTGATAGAGGAATTCTAGATTCCTGAGTATTTTGCAGCCAAAACCAAATTCACACTCTTATCTATTTCATGATAAGTTGTAAGTTTATCATTGGCATGAATTAGCAAGAGACCAGTCTTAAAAACAAGTTCAGCATTTATTCTTGATGAGTACTAACTCATAATACAAAGAACATTACATTTTAAAGAGAGAACATAAAATGACGTCATCAGTTTCACACCCTCTCTCCGATTCTGGTTCTAATCAATAATGTATACATAATTAATCATTTCAACCATAATTTCCTCTATCAAGCCTCCCTTTGATCAAATATTATACATTCAAATCTACAAAATAAAAATATTATTATAAATGTTTATCTGACTCTTCACCCATCATTAATCAAATCCAACCTTAACTCCAACTATTTTTAAACCTACATCAGAATCATAACTCCTCTTTCAGGATTTTTGTCACAATCTTTATTAAAAAAACAATTTAATCATTGAAACAAATTACAATCTAATTCCCCTTCATGTCAACACTATTCTCATCAAACATAAATTCCCCACAAATGACAGATCCAGATTCGTCCACTTCCTCTGTAGACATGCCTTCAGTCCTCCACGGGTCAGAACCTGGAATCGGCCCATAACGCACCATCTGTAGTGTCATTGATCTCTCCAGAGTCCTGGAAACAAGGCCTCGCACACAGGGAATTAGACAACAGCCGCATAAAATTAAAACAGTCATGCAGGTGGATGCCGCCCATAACACAGTGATTATAAAAAATTTCCATTTTCCAAACGTACTATCAAACCAATTAGTCAGGGAAGTATTCACCCCAGAGTTTTCTGCCAACCCGTGAGCCAGGGTGGTCAAACCAGCTGAGGCTTCGGGCACTGATTCGTCCGGAGCTGTGCTACCTGGGATGTAAGACATGGTCCTGATTACCACGCCCACTTCCCCCTTTTATCTAATGCAATTCTATTCTGTCAGGTCTTCCAGCTGGTTGCTTCAGTCTGTTCTACAAAACCTTTAATAACACTTCTGGTATTCCTGCTAAAGCGCTGTTGATTATCATAACTATAATTAATCCAGTCCACGTTCTTGCGAGAGTAGAGCCCCGGAAATGCTTAACTCTAATCCTGCTAGGATCTGATTTCTTGCTTTGACTCATCTGGCACCTCTCCTGGAACCCCAATGTTATCAATGTATACCTTGTCATCAAATGACCCAGATGGAGTGCTTCTCTTTTCCCTTTTAGATAACTTCATGTCCTGTTGTCTGCGCACATGACCCACACAACCACTAGGTGTCAACACTGGCCCATTTTATTTTATTGAAATCCCCAGAGTTCAACCAGCCTGTCAATTCAGACATGGTCTCGTCAGTGGTCATATTCTCTGTCCTATTGCAAGTACTAACTTGGTTCCTGGGGATATAATTAGTGCAAATCAATACAACTGTCATTATCTGGCATTCCTGCTTTCATGAACAGCTTTACCATACCGACCCACACTCCTCTACCCAGAACCGTACTAGGGTGTCGACCAAGACCTGGTCATCTCCCTACCACAACCCTTGACCCTCCTTCATTTCTATTTAAAGAGTTAAGCATTTCCTTATGCCACTCCACTCTACCTTTTTCCATACTGGGCGAATGGATTCATATAGCCCTCTCTCCCCATGGGGTATGACCTGTGTCCACGATCAATATGGGAACCTGCACCGATATCTCTTCTATTTTGGAACAAAATCCTCACCGTCTAAACCATGGGTCAAATTACCACTCTTCGCATATCTAGTAGGACGTGCTGTATCAGGAACATGTCACCCACGATAAAACAGCTTCATTTACATTTACATTTAAGTCATTTAGCAGACGCTCTTATCCAGAGCGACTTACAAATTGGTGCGTTCACCTTAAGACATCCAGTGGAACAGCCACTTTACAATAGTGCATCTAAATCTAGTAAGGGGGGGGGGGGAGAAGGATTACTTTATCCTATCCTAGGTATTCCTGAAAGAGGTGGGGTTTCAGGTGTCTCCGGAAGGTGGTGATTGACTCCGCTGTCCTGGCGTCGTGAGGGAGTTTGTTCCACCATTGGGGGGCCAGAGCAGCGAACAGTTTTGACTGGGCTGCGCGGGAACTGTACTTCCTCAGTGGTCTGGAGGCGAGCAGGCCAGAGGTGGATGAACACAGTGCCCTTGTTTGGGTGTAGGGCCTGATCAGAGCCTGGAGGTACTGAGGTGCCGTTCCCCTCACAGCTCCGTAGGCAAGCTTCAGACGAACAGCTTCCATGTGAAGCCCCACCCTCTCCCCTAGAACACATCGCCTAGCAAGAGCCAGACACATTTTCACTTCTATGAACAACAACAGTGAGGAAAGGACAGGTAAGGTATTTTTCATTCGAGAGATGGCACCCAGAATTCTGTTAATTCCAGTTCTCGTCTCGAACTCTGTTATTGTTCGATAGCGTAAATGTGTCCTACCCTCCCTCAGTGCGATATGAATCCGGGTAGCTCTTTCAGCTAGCTGTCACCAGGAGCCCTTGGTATGGTCCCCCCGCCAGGCCTATGGGACTGGATTGAGTGACTTCACCTGTAGTTCACCTGTAGTGCATAGACTCTTAGACATACAGGTTTGGTTAATAAAACAGTTTCTTATTCGTTCTGTTTATTAGCTAAAAAAAAAATTATTAGTTAATTATCCCGTAGGTCACATCCTATTCTAGAACACTATTTACCCATCCCCCCTTTGTTACCTGGCTCTGCCCAGGTAACAACCTTGCCTTATTCTTACACAATGACTTAGGTAAGATTTAGTGAATTATCCTTATGTCTGACATTATCATTTAGGAGTGTCCCTTTCATTTTCCACATGTCCAATTCTCGCTTTTGTCTCCACTCAGTAACTGTTATCTACACTCTATGTTATCTTTGCTCGTCCTGGCTCCCCTTCTAAAACTTCTCTGCTCTCCAACCTTCAAGGTCTCTGCAGTGCGGGGGAGGGCTCTTCTGTCTGCCTGTGGCTCTGTTTTTCACATTCCCAAATTTGAACTACATGCCTCACTGTTTGGCTTTATCTAAAATCATGGATTTTCTTTTAGAAAGAACATGTCTATGAGCGGCTTTTCTCTAAAGTCCTTACATTTCCTTAATCAATCTATCGTAATCCTAACAATAATCCTAAATCATCATAGATGTCCTATATTTAATATCTTTATAATAATATAATATCTCCGATATTTAATAAATATGCATTCGCATTCTCTCATGGCTCCTTTAATTTACTTATTTCTGGGTAACTCCCATCCGTCCCGGAACAAAGAGTTTACCTAAACCCGCCAGAACACACGGTTCAACTAAGTTAAATCAAACCCTAAAATTGACCATAACCAGTAAAGTGAAAAGTTACTCGAAACCTCGATACACACACTAACAGCCATACGATTTGCTCCGTTATCCCCAGTCCCTGGTGACAAAAGTGCCTCGCTAGTGACGTCATCATCAAGCGCTCAACCTGCCAATTCGTAGCGACTTCAAATGAATTGTAAATAATTCTTGTTCGATTAACCAAACCTAATTTATCACATCTGTTCAAATCCTGAATTATAATTTACCACCCCAACCAACATCTCTAAATTCGCCAATTTTATAAAAGCTTTTCGATGGGTATAAATCATAATTGTCTCTTTGTTATCATTTAGAATCCATTTTGCTCTAAGTACCTGTCTCGTCTTTGACTTAGTATTTTAATTACAACTCTATTCCCAATACGTTATTCACTTGTCTAATTACAAACTCAGACTAGCATTAGCGAGTGTACGCCTTAAAAATGCCTTGTCTCTGGGAACAGGGAAATCCCCTTAACCCAAACTTTTACTCCTACAACGACACCCAATAATTCCGACGATCCCTTCACGTCGTTTGTTTTAAATCTCTTGAGGTATCATGTAACTTATTTTTCTATCTTCGAATTGTCGTCCCACAATATTTTTTCCACTGTCATACACTCAAACCACTGTGATTACCGTGCACTGTCCCTTTAAGATAAGACATTTTATTTGTTCCCCGCAATGAGAACGGAAAACAGATCATTTTTAGAATACGTTACTTTTTGTTCAAATTCACTGGCGTTACCTGAACCAAAACTCAATACTCGGAAAAACAATCACAACTTCTTACGATTAAACTATTCTTACCTAATTTATAGTCCAAAGCGTTGCACTATATAGCCCCATTGAGTGTCTAGCAATTCCGTTGCTGGCTATAGCCACAAATCTGCCCGCCTTTGTAAAATATATATTCCCTATTCAGATTGAGCTCAGTTCCAAATTCTAATCATCAGAGCAAACCCAACCGAACTTCTCAATTTACTATACCCTAACATTTAAACGTACCATGTTTTTGTGTTAAATTTCTCATATGTCAATCGATTCATAAATAGCTATAACGTCCAAATAGTAAATTGTATCGTATCTCTCCGTTATCCCCTCCATTTAACTTTAGGTAACTCTCTCTTCTATGATACATTTATTTGAATACGACTCCCATCTCAATACATTATTCCACCAGATTATTTTGGGCGAAATAGCGTTTTACATCGAAATTGTCTCGCCGTTATTTTTAATGACTTCTTTTTTCAATTCTATCTAGAACACATAATATCCGTTCAGTTATAAATTTGGCAAGCACTGGCGACCGTATTTTTCAGGCAAAACATGCAAATAGGTCAATTACGATCTAAAATCAATTTTAGTTAAACGCCTCGGCCGGGAACCGAACCGTGGATTACTGTTGGTGAGACTTTTGCGCTCACCACTATACTACCAGCTCTATGCATTGGACTGAGACTCTCCGCAAATATACCCATTTTTATAGTTATCTGTAATTTTATACTCCAACATCTAGACAACAGAAAATAGCCCAAATTTAAACGCCCAACGTTTTCCCTCAGTTTAGGATTCTCATTAATCTCGCTCCCTTTGTATCTGTTTTAGAAGGGATTCTAACTTTTCGACATCTAGGCGTCCGTCAAAACCATTCCTTTTTTTTCCATTTAGGACAGAAATCTACGTTCCTTCGATCTTTTTGTTTCATATAACGGTAATCTTCCGTCTCTTCAGAAAGCAGTTTAGAGGGATTACTACCCATTATAATAAATTCCTGCCCCTCCTATTAATTCCAATCTTCAACACTTTATGTTAATTTCTCTTTATTGGAATCCTTATCTACTCACTCCTAGTAATTCCAATATTTAACACCTTATGGTTAATATCTCTTTATTGGAATCCTCATCTACTAAAGTCTGACATTAAGTCTCACCCGTATACAATACATTACTGTTCCTATAGGACTTCTGCTAAGATTGTCGCTCCAAATCAGCCTACTTGTAGGGTTGACCGAGGACAAATAGACCGAGTCTCAAGAGTCTCCGTCCACTCGTCGTTCAATCTGATACTAGTTTTCACCCGTATACAGCGATCACTGTAGGAATATACAGTAATCACTGTTCCTATAGGACTTTGAACTAAAATATCGCCCCAAATATAGCTTAAACTGTAGAGTTGATTGAAAATGACCAACGGAAAAGCAACTCAATTGTTCCCCATAATCTAAATAAAGACCACCAACCTGCAGTGTCTATTATCAAGATCTATATATCTATGGGGTCACTTGTTCTGTCTTTCCGCCGGATACATTGTTCAATCTGACATTTAACTCCCCCGTATACAATAATCACTGTTCCTATAGGACTTTTAACTTAAACTATGTCGCTCCAAACATAGCCTACTTGTAAAGTTGACCGAAAACAAATGGACCGAGGCCAGTCCCAAAACCAATCCTGCAGTGTCTATTCTTGAAAGCTGATGGTATAAAATCACCTGTTCCGTTTCTTCCCACGGAACCTCAACCACACGATCACTTTTCACTATCAAGAACACTGACTACTAAAAACCGGGAAAGACCCCCCCTCCATTCATCGCTCGATCTGACACTAGTTTTCACCCGTATACAGTGATCACTGTAGGACTATACAGTAAGTCGCTGTTCCCTATAGGACTTTGAACTACAATGTCGCTCCAAGCATAGCCTATTTGTAGAGTTGACTTTCAAACTGAGAACAACTTACATCCACTCTATGATAATTTAAATCATTCCCCCTTAATCAAGAATAAAAATTACTGACCTTATCGCCGACTGGGAAAGCAATGTTCGTTGTATCTAGTCACTCTCTCTGTCCTCTGTGATAATACGCAGGCCTGTTTCAATTTTAACCTCAATTCAGAGGTCAGGTCTTTAGTAAAACGAGTCAAAAACTCGTCCGTGCACGATTTTCCAGCGTACTACCTCCAGGCACAGGGAGAGGTATTTAGATCCGGCACTCGAAGGACCAAATTGATAGAGGAATTCTAGATTCCTGAGTATTTTGCAGCCAAAACCAAATTCACACTCTTATCTATTTCATGATAAGTTGTAAGTTTATCATTTGCATGAATTAGCAAGAGACCAGTCTTAAAAACAAGTTCAGCATTTATTCTTGATGAGTACTAACCCATAATACAAAGAACATTACATTTTAAAGAGAGAACATAAATGACGTCATCAGTTTCACACCCTCTCTCCGATTCTCACAAGAGCCCATTGTTTTTAGGTCTGAAACTCTTCTCCTACTCCCCCCATAAAACTACATTCCAAACTGTCTAAAAGATATACTTTTTCTCCCCTAATGGAACATAACCCAAACATCCTTATCTTGTCTGAAAAGCTATATCAATCCTCACCCTTAAACCCCCCAAGAGGCACAGACAATTAATTCGTTCTGTTTACATTTTCAGTAACAGTTCATACCATAACATAATAGTATTAGAATAAATGGTTCTAATCAATAATGTATACATAATTAATCATTTCAACCATAATTTCCTCTATCAGGGGCACACGGGTTGGTTGAACCAGAGCCAGTCTGGGAGAGGAAGGTCTCCTCTAGCGACGGTCGGCAGTCTGGAGCCTCCAGAGATGGTCGGCAGTCCGGAGCCTCCAGCGACGGTCTGCAGTCTGGAGCCTCCAGAGACAGTCAGCAGTCCGGAGCCTCCGGCAAAGATCCACGGTCCTGTTCCTCCAGCGACGATCCACGATCCGGTTCCTCCGGCGACGATCCACGGCCCGGTTCCTTCGGCTAAGATCCACGGTCCGGAGCCTCCGGTGACGATCCACGGTCCGGAGCCTCTGGCGATGATCCCTGCACCAGAGGCGCCACGAGGTTGGCGGATCCACGAACGGAGCGTGGTCTGCGTCCCACACCGGAGCCGCCACCGAGGGTAGATGCCCACCCGGACCCTCCCCTATAGGTTCAGGTTTGCCTTTGGGGGGGAGAGTACTGTCACACCCTGACCTTAGAGATCCTTTTAATTCTCTATTTGGTTAGGTCAGGGTGTGACTAGGGTGGGTAATCTATGTTTTCTATTTCTTTGTTGGCCTGGTATGGTTCCTAATCAGAGGCAGCTGTCTATCGTTGTCTCTGATTGGGGATCATATTTAGGCAGCCTTTTCCCACCTGTTGTTTGTGGGATCTTGTTTTTGTGTAGCTGCCTGTGAGCAGCCCAGAACTTCACGTTTCGTTTTCTTCTGTATTGTTTTTGGTGAGTTTCATATTAATTAAACTTGTGGAACTCTAAGTACTCTATGGGGGTGCCACAGGGTTAAATTATTGGACCGACTCTCTTCTCTATATATCAACGAGGTCGCTCTTGCTGCTGGTGAGTCTCTGATCCACCTCTACGCAGACGACACCATTCTGTATACTTCTGGCCCTTCTTTGGACACTGTGTTAACAACCCTCCAGGCAAGCTTCAATGCCATACAACTCTCCTTCCGTGGCCTCCAATTGCTCTTAAATACAAGTAAAACTAAATGCATGCTCTTCAACCGATCGCTACCTGCACCTACCCGCCTGTCCAACATCACTACTCTGGACGGCTCTGACTTAGAATACGTGGACAACTACAAATACTTAGGTGTCTGGTTAGACTGTAAACTCTCCTTCCAGACCCATATCAAACATCTCCAATCCAAAGTTAAATCTAGAATTGGCTTCCTATTTCGCAACAAAGCATCCTTCACTCATGCTGCCAAACATACCCTTGTAAAACTGACCATCCTACCAATCCTCGACTTTGGCGATGTCATTTACAAAATAGCCTCCAATACCCTACTCAACAAATTGGATGCAGTCTATCACAGTGCAATCCGTTTTGTCACCAAAGCCCCATATACTACCCACCATTGCGACCTGTACGCTCTCGTTGGTTGGCCCTCGCTTCATACTCGTCGCCATACCCACTGGCTCCATGTCATCTACAAGACCCTGCTAGGTAAAGTCCCCCCTTATCTCAGCTCGCTGGTCACCATAGCATCAACCATCTGTAGCACACGCTCCAGCAGGTATATCTCTCTAGTCACCCCCAAAACCAATTCTTTCTTTGGCCGCCTCTCCTTCCAGTTCTCTGCTGCCAATGACTGGAACGAACTACAAAAATCTCTGAAACTGGAAACACTTATCTCCCTCACTAGCTTTAAGCACCAACTGTCAGAGCAGCTCACAGATTACTGCACCTGTACAGAGCCCGCCTATAATTTAGCCCAAACAACTACCTCTTTCCCAACTGTATTTAATTAATTTATTTATTTTGCTCCTTTGCACCCCATTATTTGTATCTCTACTTTGCACATTCTTCCATTGCAAAACTACCATTCCAGTGTTTTACTTGCTATATTGTATTTACTTTGCCACCATGGCCTTTTTTGCCTTTACCTCCCTTCTCACCTCATTTGCTCACATTGTATATAGACTTGTTTATACTGTATTATTGACTGTATGTTTGTTTTACTCCATGTGTAACTCTGTGTCGTTGTATCTGTCGAACTGCTTTGCTTTATCTTGGCCAGGTCGCAATTGTAAATGAGAACTTGTTCTCAACTTGCCTACCTGGTTAAATAAAGGTGAAATAAAAATAAAATAAAAAAGTACGCTGCGCCTCGGTCCATTCATTCAGATGAGCGTGACACTATTTGTGGAAAATCACCCTGATTAACTCTTTAGTCATATCACAGTTTACTTATTTGCTTATGGTTTTGCCTACACCTAGTGACCTGTTTTTTAAATTATATGAGCAAAAAAAAATCTATTTTATTTGGAACGGCAAACCAGACAAAATTTAAAGGGCCTATTTAAATAATGAATATGAATTCGGAGGACAGAAATGATTAATTGTTAAAGCATTAGACCTCTCACTAAAGACATGTCATACAAAAGTTATACTTAAATCCGAACTGGTTCTCTAGAAAATGTATAAGAATGTCTCACCCCATGTTCAATAATGGCCTTTTTCCCTTTATTCAGATTACAACCGCTCACTTTCGGTTATTTGAAAACAAAATCATCTCCAAAATATTGTTATTTTTTAAACAAGCCATAGAAAGTTGTTTGCAATTTCAGTTTACTCCATCAGAAAATACAGAACAAATAATACAACAAATATACTAATTGTATTATTATATACTAATTGATAAAAAATATTTAAATAGTTTTTCGATAACATTTTTAAAAAAAAGGTATAATCTTTGTAATTGATATCATAACTGGTGGTGTTATGTCACACTTGCAGCTAACTCAAACATATGGAAATGTCTGCTCTACCCAAAATGACAAACAACTAATTGCAGCATTACTGCAGAAATGGAAGAGGTAAGTGGAAGGGGGAGAAGTTAGGAACTTGTCTGTCGGCCCTGCATTAAAGACCAATATTGGTTAAAGAAAATTGTGATGAATAAAAAGATATACCAGTTTCATGTAAGAACAAAAAAATTGACAGCTATTCCATATAAATTGCAAAATAGTTGGGAAGAGATTTTCCATGGCACATGTTTTATGAATTGACATGCAAAATGACGCCGTATTTAAAACATAGAATTTTTCAATTAAAATCATTATACAAAATTCTTGCAACCAATAGAATGTTATATATATGAGGAACAATCTTCCCAGCTCTGCAGATTCTGCTGTGAGGAGGCAGAGTCATTAGATCATTTATTTTGGTACTGTCCATATGTTGCTCGTCTTTGGTCACATGCCCTGGAATGGCTGAAGAATTGCAACATTTACCTGCCACTAACACTGCAGATAGCAATACTGGGTCATTTGAAAAGTCATAGTCAATCGATCAATAATATAATCATTATTTTTGCAAAAATGTTTATCTTTAATTTACAATCTGTAGAAAGTACGATAATCCAACCAACTCAAATGAACCCAGCATGTGTTCTGTCCAATACTTACCAAGTGCTGGATTACCAAAGAACCCAATTGGTTGGTTTTTGACTGTAAACAGGCCCTGCATTATCTCTTTTAATACAATTATGTTTATTTTAATAGCAGTCATGCCAACTATTAATATTACCCTCTCAGTCTCAGAGTACAGGATGAGTTCTCTTATGGTTCCTTTTGAGCTTTGCTCCTGCCCCCAAATGTAACCCGTGGAGTCGGTTCATTGCTGCCCTGGGCACAGCTTTAGGTGGTTCAGACAGGGGGCTCTGTGATAAGCTCTCTGCTTCCAATCACAGTTGAGGCGAATATAATCAAAGCATCTTAGGTGGGATTTGAACTGTTTCTTTGTTTATGCTCTATTGCTCGATTTCAGATGCAGGATTGTTTGTGGTTGTTGCAGATGAGGTTTTCCTGACGGTATCTCTGTGCTGATCAGAGGGAGATGATTAGAAGCGCTGGCCTGGGATATGGAGTTGGCACACTAATTCGTCTAAGTGAGAAGGATACACACTTAGACAAATTAACCCAACAATCACCTTCTTCTCATTGTCTGGGAATGGTGGTTTGAAACGATCACCTCAGACACTACAGTCTGTCAGAACCTGTGGATTCATCTTCATCGAGATGCTTTAATGTCATTTCAGAGGGGCTGTTTGACAATGAGACACAACAGGCATAATAAACATGTTAACCCACATTAAGTCTTATTTGCATGTGATTTATTGTGCACAGTGGGTATACACACAGTGTGTGAACGTGTTTATAATACAACAGTTTCATGTTAAGTGGGCATACGTGTGTATATGTTTGTGTTCAACACTGGAGGAGATGGCCCTACACCCACCCACCCACGCAGCCACACACACACACACACACACACACACACACACACACACACACACACACACACACACACACACACACACACACACACACACACACACACACACACACATACATACAGACACACAAACACACTTTAATCCGCTTTTGATTCAAGTCTTAATCTCGTCTCTGCCTCTATACTGTGATGTCCCGCCTCCCACCCAGTTTAGTAGTATACAGTACACCAGGCTACGATTGGCCAGTTAAGATTAACAAGACATTTGGCTGGCTGAGGCTTGACATCTCTGCGTTAAAGGTTGGGCTACATGATGATGGGGGCAATCAGAACAGGGAGCATTGCTAGTGTGCATGCGTACTGGTTCAGATGTCTTCATTATAGGCCCATTAGTTTAATTGCAATAAGCATTGAATACTCATATACAGTACATACACAGTATCTCAGCCCTGCAGTCCACACATAGCTGTCTATAGGCAGTAAGAGGCAACCAGGCCAGTGAAAACACCACTTGGGTTATGTTACAGTGGGGGAAAAAAGTATTTAGTCAGCCACCAATTGTTCTCCCACTGAAAAAGATGAGAGAGGCCTGTAATTTTCATCATAGGTAAACTTCAACTATGACAGACAAAATTAGAAAAAAAATCCAGAAAATCACATTGTAGGATTTTTAAACAATTTATTTGCAAATTATGGTGGATAATAAGTATTTGGTCACCTACAAACAAGCAAGATAACTTCTTCTTTAAGAGGCTCCTCTGTCCTCCACTCGTTACCTGTATTAATGGCACCTGTTTGAACTTGTTATCAGTAAAAAATACACCTGTCCACAACCTCAAACAGTCACACTCCAAACTCCACTATGGCCAAGACCAAAGAGCTTTCAAAGGACACCAGAAACAAAATTGTAGACCTGCACCAGGCTGGGAGGACTGAATCTGCAATAGGTAAGCAGCTTGGTTTGAAGAAATCAACTATGGGAGCAATAATTGGAAATGGAAGACATACAAGACCACTGATAATTTCCCTCGATCTGGGGCTCCACGCAAGATCTCACCCCGTGATCACAAGAAAGGTGAGCAAAAATCCCAGAACCACACGGGGGGACCTAGTGAATGACCTGTAGAGAGCTGGAACCAAAGTAACAAAGCCTACCATCAGTAACACACTACGCCGCCAGGGACTCAAATCTTGCAGTGCCAGACGTGTTCGCTGCTTAAGCCAGTACATGTCCAGGCCCATCTGAAGTTTGCTAGAGAGCATTTGGATGATCCAGAAGAAGATTGGGAGAGTGTCATATGGTCAGATGAAACCAAAATAGAACTTTTTGGTAAAAACTCAACTCGTCGTGTTTGGAGGACAAAGAATGCTGAGTTGCATCCAAAGAACACCATACCTACTGTGAAGCATGGGGGTGGAAACATCATGATTTGGGGCTGTTTTTCTGGAAAGGGACCAGGACGACTGATCCGTGTAAAGGAAAACTGAATGGGGCCATGTATCGTGAGATTTTGAGTGGCTTCGTAAGAAGCATTTCAAGGTCCTGGAGTGGCCTAGCCAGTCTCCAGATCTCAACCCCATAGAAAATCTTTGGAGGGAGTTGAAAGTCCGTGTTGCCCAGCAACAGCCCCAAATCATTACTGCTCTAGAGGAGATCTGCGTGGAGGAATGGCCAAAATACCAGCAACAGTGTGTGAAAACCTTGTGAAGACTTACAGAAAACGTTTGACCTCTGTCATTGCCGACAAAGGGTATATAACAAAGTATTGAGATAAACTTTTGTTTATTGACCAAATACTTATTTTCCACCATAATTTGCAAATAAAATTCATTAAAATCTTACAATGTGATTTTCTGGATTTTTTTCTTCTCATTTTGTCTGTCATAGTTGAAGTGAACCTATGATGAAAATTACAGGCCTCTCTCATCTTTTTAAGTGGGAGAACTTGCACAATTGGTGGCTGATTAAATACTTTTTTGCCCCACGGTATATTGTATGGCTCCATTTGACCAGCAGACGATGTCCTACTGCTGGCTGTTTGACAGATAATTCATCACATCAACAGAAATATCTATTGTTATGACAGTTGGTATCATAGTCAGTGTGCTGAAATATCCAAAGACTGACACACATTAAAGACCAAATGATGAATGCTCTGTCTCTTGGCAAAAGATGCTTTATCAAAATGTAGGCCCCTACACATGAATAAAATATCATTTTGTTCTTTTGTATACAAAGAATACAAAACACATTTGTAAATCACTGCTGTAGATATTGCCAACGTGATATTTTATGTGTATGTGTTTGCTTTTAAGTCTCCTAGGCTTCCGGAGGCATGCACAGACAAATATCACATACACACACACACACACACACAGTGCACATGGTGTGTTTAATGTGACCAGCACAGTCACTCTCAGCATATGTGACATGCTCCTCTGGGAGGACAGGAAAGCATCTGCCCCCCTCTGTGTGTGTATGTGTGTGTGTGTGTGTGTGTGTGTGTGTGTGTGTGTGTGTGTGTGTGTGTGTGTGTGTGTGTGTGTGTGTGTGTGTGTGTGTGTGTGTGTGTGTGTGTGTGTGAGAGAGAGAGAGAGAGAGAGAGAGAGAGACGTGGAAATATGTGTCCAATTTAGGAGAGACTGTGTGAGAACCACATACATTTTCATTTTGTGATTATATGAATGGGAGTCAGATGTGTATGTCGTTGTCACTGAAGAACGAACAATAACAGACCGTTCTCAAGGCTCAGAGAGTACAGAGTTAACACAGTGCTTTGAGATGTGATGTGTACAATATTTGGAATATACTGGATATATATTGGATATAACGATCAAGGATATATTAGTTCAGGTCCAGGTCTTCATCACTGTGTCAAAGAGAGATTCTCATTCAACTCTGTAGGCACATCATATTTCTATGGAATAACACACAACACAACTAAGACCTCCAACCAACAAATTCTTGGACAACAATTTGAGTTGAAAGCTTTAAGCAGCCCTATTTAGAGAGTTTAAAGAAGGGTAACAGCCTCCAATTTATATAAGCAGTACAAAATGTACAAAATGTCAACATGCGTGACCACCTGCCTTACATTCAGCAGGAGCTAATTCTAATTCATATCTGTATTTCCTTTCAGGCCTTTTAATATGACTTCTGACCCAGTTCTGTTTCTGAATGTAAAATTGTGCCAGTGTCAGTGTGTGTATGACTGTGTGTGTTTGTCTGTCTGTGTGTCTGTGACTGTGTGGAAGAATAAGCTCCAGACTTTGTCTTATCTACTAATTCCTTCATTAAGCCCTTATCACTGGGTTTTAATGCTAATTAAGATGCTCTTTAATGTGATGGCAGGACGGCTAAGAGCCTCTGAGCCTGACGTGCATTTCACTCTGCATGCGGAGAGCGTTGAGAGGAGGAGCACCCAGCCCACGCACAGACAGAACCACTCTCTCCCTCAATCCAACCAATCCAAATGCTCTGGCCTCTTGGCGTAAGCTGGCCTTAAGTCGTAATTCATGTCTTATAACACCAATAAGCCTTTCATTGGTCATAACAAAATATATCATTCTGAGGATGGAGAGCATACTGTCGGCAGCATCACAGTACGGCAACTCCACCGCCACGGACTGCAAGGCACTTCCGAGGGTGATACGTGCTGCCTAACACACTATTGGGTGTACACTGCCTGCCCTACAGGACATCTACATCACCAGGTGTCGCAGGAAGGCCAAGAACATCATCAGGGTCCCTAGCTGCCCAAGCCATGCCCTGTCCTCCCTCCTGTCCAAGCCATGCCATGTCCTCCCTCCTGTCCAAGCCATGCCCTGTTCTCCCTCCTGCCCAAGCCATGCCCCGTTCTCCCTGCTTCAATCACTCAGAAGCAGGCAGTACAGGACCATCATGGCAAAAACTGAAAGTCTGGCCAATAGTTTCCACCCTCAGACCATCAGGCTGCTGAATAGCCACCACTAGTCAACTATCTGCACCCCCCGTCCTGCTACTCAGCTACCTGCTCCACCCCAACGACAATCATCACTGTTGCAGTTGTTAATATGTATATTATTATTACTATTATAAAATGGTCATGTTGCTTCCTCCCCTATGGTCATTCCCCCCCATCTCCTCAGCAGTCTTTACTCTGCCTCCACCACAATGGACATTTCTTTATTCATCACTGCTACAGTTATGATGTATATAGTGCTATTTATATTTCTTAAGTATTTTATTGCCATTTTCGTCATTTTATTCCACTAGTCCTTCATGTTAGAGCTCGTAAACTCCAATGTTCACTGTAACCTACAATCACACATGCAACCCTGTACAGTGCATTCAAAAAGTATTCAGACACCTTTTTTCTTCTCATCAGTCTACACACAATACCCCATAATGACATCACAATACCCCATAATGACATCACAATACCCCATAATGACATCACAATACCCCATAATGACATCACAATAACCCATAAAGACATCACAATAGCCCATAATGACATCACAATACCCCATAAAGACATCACAATACCCCATAATGACAAAACGAAAACAGGTTTTTAGAAAGTTTAGAAAATGTATTACAAATTAAATAAACAGAAATAGTCATAGCAGATGATATTCTCATTGTTGGTGATTTTAGTCCACAGACCCACTCCAAAAGGCTTTCGGAGCCATCATCAACTCAGTGGGTTTTGTCTCCGGACCTACTCACTGTCACAGTCATACTCTGGACCTAGTTTTGTCCCATGGAATGAATGTTGTGGATCTTAATGTTTTTCCTCATAATCCTGGACTATCAGACCACCATTTTATTACGTTTGCAATCGCAACAAATAATCTGCTCAGACCCCAACCAAGGAGCATCAAAAGTCGTGCAATAAATTCTCAGACAACCCAAAGATTCCTTGATGCCCTTCCAGACTCCCTCTGCCTACCCAAGGACATCAGAGGACAAAAATCAGTTAACCACCTAACTGAGGAACTCAATTTAACCTTGTGCAATACCCTAGATGCAGTTGCACCCCTAAAAACTAAAAACATTTGTCATAAGAAACTAGCTCCCTGGTATACAGATAATTCCCGAGCTCTGAAGCAAGCTTCCAGATAATTGGAACGGAAATGGCGCCACATCAAACTGGAAGTCTTCCGACTAGCTTGGAAAGACAGTACCGTGCAGTATCGAAGAGCCCTCACTGCTGCTACACCAAACTGGAAGTCTTCTGACTAGCTTGGAAAGACAGTACCGTACAGTATCGAAGAGCCCTCACTGCTGCTACACCAAACTGGAAGTCTTCCGATAAGCTTGGAAAGACAGTACCGTGCAGTATCGAAGAGCCCTCACTGCTGCTCGATCATCCTATTTTTCCAACTTAATTGAGGAAATTAAGAACAATCCGAAATGTATTTTTGATACTGTCGCAAAGCTAACTAAAAAGCAGCATTCCCCAAGAGAGGATCGCTTTCACTTCAGCAGTAATAAATTAATGAACTTCTTTGAGGAAAAGATCATGATCATTAGAAAGCAAATTACGGACTCCTCTTTAAATCTGCGTATTCCTCCAAAGCTCAGTTGTCCCGAGTCTGCACAACTCTGCCAGGACCTAGGATCAAGAGAGACACTCAAGTGTTTTAGTACTAAATCTCTTGACACAATGATGGAAATAATCATGGCCTCTAAACCTTCAAGCTGCATACTGGACCCTATTCCAACTAAACTACTGAAAAAGCTGCTTCCTGTGCTTGGCCCTCCTATGTTGAACATAATAAATGGCTCTCTATCCACCGGATGTGAACCAAACTGACTAAAAGTGGCAGTAATAAAGCCTCTCTTGAAAAAGCCAAACCTTTACCCAGAAAATATTTAAAAACTATCGGCCTATATCGAATCTTCGATTCCTCTCAATTTTAGAAAAAGCTGTTGCCTTCCTGAAGACAAACAATGTATACGAAATGCTTCAGTCTGGTTTTAGACTCCATCATAGCACTGAGACTGCACTTGTGAATTACCTTTTAATGGCGTCAGACCGAGGCTCTGCATCTGTCCTCGTGCTCCTAGACCTTAGTGCTGCTTTTGATACCATTGATCACCACATTCTTTTGGAGAGATTGGAAACACAAATTGGTCTACACGGACAAGTTCTGGCCTGGTTTAGATCTTATCTGTTGGAAAGATATCAGTTTGTCTCTGTGAATGGTTTGTCCTCTGACAAATAAACTGTACATTTCGGGGTTTTCCTCAAGGTTCCGTTTTAGGACCACTATTGTTTTCACTATATATTTTACCTCTTGGGGATGTCATTCGAAAACATAATGTTAACTTTCACTGCTATGCGGATGACACACAGCTGTACATTTCAATGAAACATGGTGAAGCCTCAAAATTGCCCTCGCTAGAAGCCTGTGTTTCAGACATAAGGAAGTGGATGGCTGCAAACTTTCTACTTTTAAACTCGGACAAAACAGAGATGCTTGTTCTAGGTCCCAAGAAACAAAGCGATCTTCTGTTGAATCTGACAATTAATCTTGATGGTTGTACAGTCGTCTCAAATAAAACTGTGAAGGACCTCGGCGTTACTCTGGACCCTGATCTCTCTTTTGACGAACATATCAAGACTGTTTCAAGGACAGCTTTTTTTCCATCTACGTAACATTGCAAAAATCAGTGCTAAATACGGCTGCTAGAATCCTGACTAGAACCCCAAAATTTGATCATATTACTCCAGTGCTAGCCTCCCTACACTGCCTTCCTGTTAAGGCAAGGGCTGATTTTTAAGGTTTTACTGCTAACTTACGAAGCATTACATGGGCTTGCTCCTACTTGTCTTTCCAATTTGGTCCTGCCGTACATACCTACACGTACGCTACGGTCACAAGACGCAGGCCTCCTAATTGTCCCTAGAATTTCTAAGCAAACAACTGGAGGCAAGGCTTTCTCCTATAGAGCTCAATTTTTATCGAATGGTCTGCCTACCCATGTGAGTGACGCAGACTCGGTCTCAACCTTTAAATATTTACTGAAGACTCATCTCTTCAGTGGGTCATATGATTGAGTGTAGTCTGGCCCAGGAGTGTGAAGGTGAACAAAAAGGCTCTGGAGCAACGAATCGCCCTTGCTGTCTCTGCCTGGCCAGTTCCCCTCTCTCCACTGGGATTCTCTGCCTCTAACCCTATTACAGGGGCTGAGTCACTGGCTTACTGGTGCTCCTCCATGCCGTCCCTAGGAGGGGTGCGTCACTTGAGTGGGTTGAGTCACTGACGTGGTCATCCTGTCTGGGTTGCCGCCCCCCATTGGGTTGTGCCGTGGCGGAGATCTTTGTGGGCTATACTCGGCCTTGTCTCAGGATGGTAAGTTGGTGGTTGAAGATATCCCTCTAGTGGTGTGGGGGCTGTGCTTTGGCAAAGTGGGTGGGGTTATATCCGGACTGTTTGGCCCTGTCCGGGGGTATCATCGGATGGGGCCACAGTGTCTCCTGACCCCTCCTGTTTCAGTCTCCAGTATTTATGCTGCAGTAGATTATGTGTCGAGGGGCTAGGGTCAGTCTGTTATATCTGGAGTACTTCTCCTGTCTTATTCAGTGTCCTGTGTGAATTTAAGTATGCTCTCTCTAATTCTCTCTTTCTCTCTTTCTTTCACTCTCTCTCTCTCGGAGGACCTGGTCAATGCCTCAGGACTAGCTGGCACGATGACTCCTTGCTGTCCCCAGTCCACCTGGCCGTGCTGCTGCTCCAGTTTCAACTGTTCTGCCTGCAGCTATGGAACCCTGACCTGTTCACCGGACGTGCTACCTGTCCCAGACCTGCTGTTTTCAACTCTCTAGAGACAGCAGGAGCGGTAGAGATACTCTTAATGATCGGCTGAGGTGCTGACTTGCTGTACCATTGATAACTACTATTATTTGACCCTGCTGGTCATTTATGAACATTTGAACATCTTGGCCATGTTCTGTTACAATCTCCACCGACACAGCCAGAAGAGGACTGGCCACCCCTCATAGCCTGGTTCCCCTCTAGGTTTCTTCCTAGGTTTTGGCCTTTCTAGGCAGTTTTTCCTAGCCACCGTGCTTCTACACCTGCATTGCTTGCTGTTTGGGGTTTTAGGCGGGGTTTCTGTACAGCACTTTGAGATATCAGCTGATGTAAGAAGGGCTATATAAATACATTTGATTTGATTTGAAATAACCTATTTACATAAATATTCAAACCCTTTGCTATGAGACTCGAAATTGAGCTCAGGTGCATCCGGTTTCTGTTGATCATCCTTGAGATGTTTCTACATCTTGATTAGAAGTACACCTTTGGTAAATTCCATTGATTGGACATTATTTGTAAAAAACTGTCTATATAACGTCCCACAGTTGACAATGCACATCAGAGAAAAACCAGGCCATTAGGTTGAAGGAATTGTGTCGAGGCACAGATCTGGGAAAGGGTACCAAAAAGAACATAGTGTCCTCCAATGTTTTTTAAATGGAGGAAGTTTGCAACCACCAAGACTCTTTCTAGGGCTGGCCGCCTGGCCAGAACAATCCGGGGAGAAGGGCCTTAGTTAGGGAGGTGACTAAGAAACCCATTGTCACTCTGACAGAGCTCCAGAGTTCCTCTGTGGAGATGGGAGTACCTTCCAGAAGGACAACCATCTCTGCAGCACTCCACCAATCAGGCCTTTATGGTAGAGTGGCCAGACAGAAGCCACTCCTCAGTAAAAGGCATATGACTTGGAGTTTGCAAAAAAGGCACCTAAAGAACTCTAAGACTATGAGAAACAAGATTCTCTGGTCTGAAGAAACCAATAATGAACTCTTTGTCCAGAATGCCAAACATCACGTCTGGAGGAAACGTGGCACCATCCCTACGGTGAAGCATGGTGGTGGCAGCGCCATGCTGTGAGGATGTTTTTTTAGTGGCAGGGCAGAGACTGGGAAACTAGTCAGGATCGAGGGAAATATGAACGGAGCAAAGTACAGAGATCCTAGAACAGTCTCCAGAGTGTTCAGGACCTCAGACTGGGGCGAAGGTTCACCTTCCAACAGGACAATGACCCTAAGCACACAGCCAAGACAAAGCAGGAGTGGCTTCAGGACAAGTCTCTGAATGTCCTTGAGTGGCCCAGCCAGAGCCCGGACTTGAACCAGATCGAACATCTCTGGAGAGACCTGAAAAGAGCTGTGCAGCGACGCTCCCCATCCAACCTGACAAAGCTTGAGAGGATCTGCAGAGAAGAATGAGAGAAACATCCCAATACAGGTGTGCCAAGCTTGTAAGCTGTAAAAACTAGAGGCTGCCAAAGGTGCATCAACAAAGTACTGAGTAAAGGGTCTGAATACTTATGTAAATGTGATATTTCAGTTGATTTATTATTTCTAAAAACCATATTTTCTTTGTCATTGTGGTGTATTATATGTAGCTTGATGAGGGAAAAAAACAATTTTATCAGTTTTTAGAATAAGGCTGTAACTTAACAAAATTAGGAAAAAGTCAAGGGGTCTGAAAACTTTCTGATTGCGAAATTAACACTCTGAATCAGAATTTCATTACACTTGCTGTAGCTACATTTTTGCTGGCCAAAACAAAGTATGTTTTCTACCATGCTGCAGCCTGACTTGCACCAACTTTCAATCCATTTCAGATCAGTTCATTTCATTTGGTTATTTTGACAATATATTTGTCCCAAGGTTCTTCATAAAGAGGCCCAGCTAGTCTTCCAAAGCCCGAAAGGCATGTAGGACTTGACATGTAGGACATGTAGGACTTGAAGAGGTGCACGATAGAAAAGCTCTTGAATTGAGAGATTGATGAGTGAGACTCCTTGAGAGGGACAGGCAGTCTTCTTCCAGTCCCCATCCCTCCAGCTGCTATAGGATATATTCATGGACCATCATGATCATTTGGATGTAGTTCATCACATTATGAGCACAGACACATTTCTCTAGCCCACTGATCGGTATAGTTTTGAGGGATACTAGTCGATATCTCATTATCAATCATAAAAGACAAGAAGAATGAAGAACTAGATTTGTATTTAAACCTGTAGGACAGGGTCAGAAGTATAGATTATTATGAGCTTGTATGTTTTCCCACTTTAACTCTTGTTTGTCTCCACACTAACATTCAGTAAACACATGCAGGGTCAGAATGAAGAGCACTGTGTCAGTTATAATTAGCCCTCATTGATAAGCATTTTTCTACGGCTGGCCATGCTTTCCACCTGGCTACCCCTACCCCGGTCAACTGCACTGAACTCCCCACAGCAACTCGCCCCAGCCTTCCCCATTTCTCCTTCTCCCAAATCCAGTCAGCTGATGTTCTGAAAGAGCTGCAAAATCTGGACCCCTACAAATCAGCCGGGCGAGAGAATCTGGACCCTCTCTTTCTAAAATGATCTGCCGAAATTGTTACAACCCCTATTACTAGCCTGTTCAACCTCTCTATTGTATCATCTGAGATCCCCAAAGGGTGGAAAGCTGCCGCGGTAATCCCCCTCTTCAAAGGGGAGGGGGGACAATCTAGACCCAAACTACTACAGACCTATATTCATCATACCCTGCGTTTCTAAGGTCTTCGAAAGCCAAGTCAACAAACAGATTACCGACCATTTCGAATCCCACCGCACCTTCTCCGCTATCCAATCTGGTTTCTGAGCTGGTCATGGGTGCACCTCAGCCATGCTCAAGGTCCTAAACAATATCTTAACCGCCATCGATAAGAAACAATACTGTGTAGCCGTATTCATTGACCTGGACAAGGCTTTCGACTCTGTCAATCACCACATCCTCATCGGCAGACTCGATAGCCTTGGTTTCTCAAATGGTTGGCTCGCCTGGTTCACCAACTACTTCTCTGATAGAGTTCAGTGTGTCAAATCGGAGGGCCTGTTGTCTGGGCCTCTGGCAGTCTCTATGGGGGTGCCGCAAGGTTCAATTCTTGGGCCGACTCTCTTCTCTGTATACATCAATGATGTCGCTCTTGCTGCTGGTGAGTCTCTGATCCACCTCTACGCAGACGACACCATTCTGTATATTTCTGGCCATTCTTTGGACACTGTGTTAACAACCCTCCAGACGAGCTTCAATGCCATACAACTCTCCTTCCGTGGCCTCCAACTGCTCTTAAATACAAGTAAAACTAATTCATGCTCTTCAACCGATCACTGCCTGCACCTGCCCGCCCATCCAGCATCACTACTCTGGACGGTTCTGACTTAGAATATGTGGAGAACTACAAATACCTAGGTGTCTGGTTAGACTGTAACCTCTCCTTCCAGACTCACATCAAACATCTCCAAACCAAAGTTAAATCTAGAATTGGCCTCCTATTTCGCAACAAAGCATCCTTCCCTCATGCTGCCAAACATACCCTCATAAAACTGACCATCCTACTGATCCTCGACTTCGGTATTGTCATCTATAAAATAGCCAATACTCTACTCAATAAATTGGATGCAGTCTATTGCCATCCGTTTTGTCATCAAAGCCCCATATACTACCCACCACTGCGACCCGTACGCTCTCGTTGGCTGGCCCTCGCTTCATACTCGTCGCCAAACCCATTGGCTCCAGGTCATCGACAAGACCCTGCTAGTTAAAGTCCCCCCTTATCTCAGCTCGCTGGTCACCATAGCAGGACCCACCTGTAGCACGCGCTCCAGCAGGTATATCTCTCTGGTCGTCCCCAAAACCAATTCTTCCTTTGGCCGCCTCTCCTTCCAGTTCTCTGCTGCCAATGACTGGAACGAACTACAAAAATCTATGAAACTGGAAACACTTATCCCCCTCACTAGCTTTAAGCACCAGCTGTCAGAACAGCTCACAGATGACTGCACCTGTACATAGCCCACCTATAATTTAGCCCAAACAACTACCTCTTCCCCTACTGTATTTATTTATTTGGTTCCTTTGCACCCCATTATTTTTATTTCTACTTTGTACTTTCTTCCACTGCAAATCTACCATTCAAGTGTATTACTTGCTATATTGTATTTACTTTGCCACCTTGGCCTTTTTTTTGCCTTTACCTCCCTTATTTCACCTCATTTGCTCACATCGTTTATTGACTTATTTTACTACTGTATTATTGACTGTATGTTTGTTTTACTCCATGTGTAACTCTGTGTCGTTGTATGTGTCGAACTGCATTGCTTTATCTTGGCCAGGTCGCAATTGTAAATGAGAACTTCTTCTCAACTAGCCTTCCTGGTTAAATAAAGGTGAAATAATAAATAAATAAAAATAGATGTGCAATATCCAGACTGAGGAGTATCCCGACTGAGGAGGTGGCTCATCGGTGACAGGGAAGTGAGTAACCGCCGGCAAAGGAAAGGATGGTGTGATTAGCTACAAGGCTCTGTTTGTGTTTAGCAGCCGGTTGCTAACACGGAGAAATGTCAGCAGACAGAGAGAGAGAGATGGAGAAGAGGGGATGATGGGTAGTTTATGAAGGGGAGATGAGGGAGTTATTCATGGGAAAATAGTCCTGAGAAGAAAATACCTAGTAATAGGCAGTTATGCATTAGGACTAGAGATGTTTTAGATGTCCCTCTATACCTGTACTGCTGCTGTCCTCCCTTCTCTATCTCTCTATACCTGTACTGTTGCTGTCCTCTCTTCTCTATCCCTCTATACCCGTACTGCTGCTGTCCTCCCTTCTCTATCTCTCTATACCTGTACTGTTGCTGTCCTCCCTTCTCTATCCCTCTATACCTGTACTGCTGCTGTCCTCCCTTCTCTATCTCTCTATACCTGTACTGCTGCTGTCCTCCCTTCTCTATCTCTCTATACCTGTACTGCTGCTGTCCTGCTCTCTCTCCTCTCTCCCCTCTCTCCCCTATCTTCCCCTCTCTCCCCTCTCTCCCCTATCTTCCCCTCTCTCCCCTATCTTCCCTCTCTCCCCTCTCCCCTATCTTCCCTCTCTCCCTCTCTCCCCTATCTTCCCCTCTCTCCCCTCTCTCCCCTCTATCTTCCCCTCTCTCCCCTATCTTCCCCTCACTATCCTTCTCCCATCTTTGATTTATGCATGAGGGAGGATTTCCTTAAGACCAAAGAGGCCATTACCCAAGGGTCATTAAGCTTCTAGTAGAGCATGCCAACACTGGGACTCTGTTTTCACACGCACCGTGTGTGTGTGTGTGTGTGTG